>NC_088423.1:19185344-19509927 GCF_034236695.1 Oncorhynchus nerka
TCAATTGAGAAATTATTTGTTTTTATTTTTGTATATTAATTAATTTAATGTAAGAAAATTGTTTTGGGAATTAAAATACTACTCTTACTACAGAGCAAGCTGTAAAGCCTCATATGACACCAATGTTTTCTTTGTAGCACCTACAGATAAAATATTATGGTCTTAAAGGAGGTCTAGGTCAGGCCAAAATGTCACAAACGTTCAAACTTTAAACATTTTACATTTACATTTAAGTCATTTAGCAGACGCTCTTATCCAGAGCGACTTACAAATTGGTGCGTTCACCTTATGACATCCAGTGGAACTGCCACTTTACAATAGTGCATCTAAATCTTTTAAGGGGGGGTGAGAAGGATTACTTTATCCTATCCTAGGTATTCCTTAAAGAGGTGGGGTTTCAGGTGTCTCCGGAAGGTGGTGATTGACTCCGCTGTCCTGGCGTCGTGAGGGAGTTTGTTCCACCATTGGGGGGCCAGAGCAGCGAACAGTTTTGACTGGGCTGAGCGGGAACTGTACTTCCTCAGTGGTAGGGAGGCGAGCAGGCCAGAGGTGGATGAACGCAGTGCCCTTGTTTGGGTGTAGGGCCTGATCAGAGCCTGGAGGTACTGAGGTGTCGTTCCCCTCACAGCTCCGTAGGCAAGCACCATGGTCTTGTAGCGGATGCGAGCTTCAACTGGAAGCCAGTGGAGAGAGCGGAGGAGCGGGGTGACGTGAGAGAACTTGGGAAGGTTGAACACCAGACGGGCTGCGGCGTTCTGGATGAGCTGTAGGGGTTTAATGGCACAGGCAGGGAGCCCAGCCAACAGCGAGTTGCAGTAATCCAGGCGGGAGATGACAAGTGCCTGGATTAGGACCTGCGCCGCTTCCTGTGTGAGGCAGGGTCGTACTCTGCGGATGTTGTAGAGCATGAACCTACAGGAACGGGCCACCGCCTTGATGTTATTTGAGAACGACAGGGTGTTGTCCAGGATCACGCCAAGGTTCTTAGCGCTCTGGGAGGAGGACACAATGGAGTTGTCAACCGTGATGGCGAGATCATGGAACGGGCAGTCCTTCCCCGGGAGGAAGAGCAGCTCCGTCTTGCCGAGGTTCAGCTTGAGGTGATGATCCGTCATCCACACTGATATGTCTGCCAGACATGCAGAGATGCGATTCGCCACCTGGTCGTCAGAAGGGGGAAAGGAGAAGATTAATTGTGTGTCGTCTGCATAGCAATGATAGGAGAGACCATGTGAGGTTATGACAGAGCCAAGTGACTTGGTGTATAGCGAGAATAGGAGAGGGCCTAGAACAGAGCCCTGGGGGACACCAGTGGTGAGAGCACGTGGTGAGGAGACAGATTCTCGCCACGCCACCTGGTAGGAGCGACCTGTCAGGTAGGACGCAATCAAGCGTGGGCCGCGCCGGAGATGCCCAACTCGGAGAGGGTGGAGAGGAGGATCTGATGGTTCACAGTATCGAAGGCAGCCGATAGGTCTAGAAGGATGAGAGCAGAGGAGAGAGAGTTAGCTTTAGCAGTGCGGAGCGCCTCCGTGATACAGAGAAGAGCAGTCTCAGTTGAATGACTAGTCTTGAAACCTGACTGATTTGGATCAAGAAGGTCATTCTGAGAGAGATAGCGGGAGAGCTGGCCAAGGACGGCACGTTCAAGAGTTTTGGAGAGAAAAGAAAGAAGGGATACTGGTCTGTAGTTGTTGACATTGGAGGGATCGAGTGTAGGTTTTTTCAGAAGGGTGCAACTCTCGCTCTCTTGAAGACGGAAGGGACGTAGCCAGCGGTCAGGGATGAGTTGATGAGCGAGGTGAGGTAAGGGAGAAGGTCTCCGGAAATGGTCTGGAGAAGAGAGGAGGGGATAGGGTCAAGCGGGCAGGTTGTTGGGCGGCCGGCCGTCACAAGACGCGAGATTTCATCTGGAGAGAGAGGGGAGAAAGAGGTCAGAGCACAGGGTAGGGCAGTGTGAGCAGAACCAGCGGTGTCGTTTGACTTGGCAACGAGGATCGGATGTCGTCGACCTTCTTTTCAAAATGGTTGACGAAGTCATCTGCAGAGAGGGAGGAGGGGGAAGGGGGAGGAGGATTCAGGAGGGAGGAGAAGGTGGCAAAGAGCTTCCTAGGGTTAGAGGCAGATGCTTGGAATTTAGAGTGGTAGAAAGTGGCTTTAGCAGCAGAGACAGAAGAGGAAAATGTAGAGAGGAGGGAGTGAAAGGATGCCAGGTCCGCAGGGAGGCGAGTTTTCCTCCATTTCCGCTCGGCTGCCCGGAGCCCTGTTCTGTGAGCTCGCAATGAGTCGTCGAGCCACGGAGGGCGGGAGGGGAGGACCGAGCCGGCCTGGAGGATAGGGGACATAGAGAGTCAAAGGATGCAGAAAGGGAGGAGAGGAGGGTTGAGGAGGCAGAATCAGGAGATAGGTTGGAGAAGGTTTGAGCAGAGGGAAGAGATGATAGGATGGAAGAGGAGAGAGTAGCGGGGGAGAGAGAGCGAAGGTTGGGACGGCGCGATACCATCCAGTAGGGGCAGTGTGGGAAGTGTTGGATGAGAGCGAGAGGGAAAAGGATACAAGGTAGTGGTCGGAGACTTGGAGGGGAGTTGCAATGAGGTTAGTGGAAGAACAGCATCTAGTAAAGATGAGGTCGAGCGTATTGTCTGCCTTGTGAGTAGGGGGGGAAGGTGAGAGGGTGAGGTCAAAAGAGGAGAGGAGTGGAAAGAAGGAGGCAGAGAGGAATGAGTCAAAGGTAGACGTGGGGAGGGTAAAGTCGCCCAGAACTGTGAGAGGTGAGCCGTCCTCAGGAAAGGAGCTTATCAAGGCATCAAGCTCATTGATGAACTCTCAGAGGGAACCTGGAGGGCGATAAATGATAAGGATGTTAAGCTTGAAAGGGCTGGTAACTGTGACAGCATGGAATTCAAAGGAGGCGATAGACAGATGGGTAAGGGGAGAAAGAGAGAATGACCACTTGGGAGAGATGAGGATCCGGTGCCACCACCCCGCTGACCAGAAGCTCTCGGGGTGTGCGAGAACACGTGGGCGGACGAAGAGAGAGCAGTAGGAGTAGCAGTGTTATCTGTGGTGATCCATGTTTCCGTCAGTGCCAAGAAGTCGAGGGACTGGAGGGAGGCATAGGCTGAGATGAACTCTGCCTTGTTGGCCGCAGATCGGCAGTTCCAGAGGCTACCGGAGACCTGGAACTCCACGTGGGTCGTGCGCGCTGGGACCACCAGATTAGGGTGGCCGCGGCCACGCGGTGTGGAGCGTTTGTATGGTCTGTGCAGAGAGGAGAAAACAGGGATAGACAGACACATAGTTGACAGGCTACAGAAGAGGCTACGCTAATGCAAAGGAGATTGGAATGACAAGTGGACTACACGTCTCGAATGTTCAGAAAGTTAAGCTTACGTAGCAAGAATCTTATTGACTAAAATGATTAAAATGATACAGTACTGCTGAAGTAGGCTAGCTGGCAGTGGCTGCGTTGTTGACTTTGTAGGCTAGCTGGCAGTGGCTGCGTTGTTGACACTACACTAATCAAGTCGTTCCGTTGGGTGTGATAGTTTCGACAGTGCTGCCATTCGGGGGCTAGTTGGCTAGCTAGCAGTGTTGATTACGTTACGTTGCGTTAAAAGAACGACAATAGCTGGCTAGCTAACCTAGAAAATCGCTCTAGACTACACAATTATCTTTGATACAAAGACGGCTATGTAGCTAGCTATGTAGCTAGCTACGATCAAACAAATCAAACCGTTGTACTGTAATGAAATGAAATGAAAATGTGATACTACCTGTGGAGCGAAGCGGAATGCGACCGGGTTGTTGAGTGAGGAAGTTCAATTCGGTGGACGTTGGCTAGCTGTTGGCTAGCTAGCAGTGTCTCCTACGTTAAGGATGACAAATAGCTGGCTAGCTAACCTCGGTAAATTAAGATAATCACTCTAAGACTACACACTCTAAACTACACAATTATCTTGGATACGAAGACAGCAAAGACAACTATGTAGCTAGCTAACACTACACTAATCAGGTCATTCAGTTGAGTGTAATAATTTTAAGTGCTGCTATTCGATAGACGGTGGACGTTAGCTAGCTGGCTAGCTGGCTAGCTGCTGGGCAGATAGCAGTGTACACTGCGTTAGGACGACGAAATACGATAATTACGCAATTATCTTTGATACAAAGACGGCTATGTAGCTAGCTAAGAAGAAATTGCTAAGATTAGACAAATCAAACCGTTGTACTATAGTGAAATGTAATGAAATGTAATGAAAAGTTATACAACCTGCGGCCGAAGTGCGAATGCGACCGCTCGCTCCAACCCGGAAGTACAAATAATTAATAAATAATAATAAATAAATAATTAATTAATTAAAGACACAAATGTCAAATATGTCAACAACACTTCATCCAAAGGACCGTTTTATGGTTTACATTTCTAAAAAATGGTTTTTGTTTGTTTTGTATTGTTGTTTGTTTTTTATTTTATCTGGCCACGCACCCCAGTGGTAGGTTTGGTGTCAAAAGAAAGATGCATATGCAGTAAAGAACTCAATACCTACAGTACTGTAAAATATGGTGGTGGATCTTTGATGTTATCGGACTATGTTGCTTCCGCTGATCCTAGGGCTCTTGTTAAGGACAACGGCATCATGAACTTTACTCAGTACCAGGACATTTTTGCCAATAACCTGGCTGCCTCTGCCAGGAGGCTGAAACCGCAAGTGGATCTTCCAGCAAGAAAATAACCCCAAGCACACATCAAAGTCCATAAATAAATGGTTAATTGACCACAAAAACAACATTTTGCAATGGCCATCTCAGTCTCCGAACCCCATTAAAAACCTGTGGTTTGAATTTTAAAAGCGCAGACTGAATGATATCAAGGATCTGGAAAGATTCTATATGGAGAAATGTTCTACGCTCCCTCCCAATATGTTCTCTGATCTTTCTGACATTTTATAAAAAGTTGTGTTATCCTCGCAAGGGGAGGGTGCTGGAGTATTGAAAACAGGGGATACACAAATTTTGACCCCTATTTATTTAAAAACATTTTTTAATTATTATTACTTCTTGGTGACAGGGGGTAGTATTGAGTAGCTTGGATGAATAAGGTGCCCAGAGTAAACTGCCTGCTTCTCTGTCAGAGATGCTAATATATGCATATTATTAGTAGTATTGGATAGAAAACACTGAAGTTTCTAAAACTGTTTGAATGATGTCTGTGAGTACAACAGAAATCATATGGCAGGCGAAAACCTGAGACAAATCCAACCAGGAAGTGGGAAATCTGAGGTTTTTGTAGTTTCATTTAAGTGATTGCCTATCCAATATGCTGTGTCTATGGGGCCAGATTGCACTTCCCAAGGCTTCCAGCAGATGTCAACAGTCTTTAGAAAGTTGTTTGAGGCTTCTATTTTGGAACGGGGTCAAATAAGAGCTGTTTCAACAAGTGGACTAGGCTGAGGCCAATCAGTTGTTTACTGCGCGGTCACACGGGCGCGCCGTTCCTTCTTTTTCCTCTGTAATGAATACGCTATTGTCCGGTTGGAATATTTTAGAAGATTTATTATATAAAGACCATAAGGGTTGATTGTAAACATCGTTTGACATGTTTCTACAAACTGTAATGGAACTCTTTTGACTTTTCGTCTGGATTTTGTGCTTGGCATTGTGCCTTTGGAATAGTGAACTAAACGTGCAAGGTATTTGGACATAAATATGGACGTAATCAAAACAAAACAAAAATTTATTATGGAAGTGGAAGTCCTGGGAGTGCATTCCGGCAAAGATCAGCAAAGGTAAGTGAAGGTTTATAATGCTATTTATGATTTTTGTTGCCTCCACAATCTGGCGGGTAACTGTATGGCTTACTTTTGTGGCTGAACGCTGTTCTCAGATTATTGAATATTGTGCTTTAGCCGTAAAGCTTTTTTGAAATCTGACACAACGGTTGCATTAAGAACAAGTTTATCTTTAATTCTATGTAAAACATGTATCTTTCATCAAAGTTTATGATGAGTATTTATGTTATTTGATGTGGCTCTCTGCAATTTCTCTGGATGTTTTGGAGGTTTTTGGATATAAATATGAACTTGATTGAATAAATCATACATGTATTGTGTAACAATGAGTCCTGGGAGTGTCATCTGACGAAGATCGTCAAAGGTTAGTGATTAATTTGATCTATATTTCTGCTTTTTGTGACACCTCTCTTTAGTTGGAAAATGGCTGAATGCTTTCTGTGACTAGTTGCTGACCTAACATAATGATATGTTCTGCTTTCACTGATTTTTTTTTTTGAAATCGGACACTATGGTTGGATTAACGAGAAGTGTATCTTTAAAATGGTGTAAAATACTTGTATGGTTGAGGAATTGTAATTTCTGTTGTTCTGTTGTTTTGAATTTGGCGCCCTGCAATTTCACTGGCTGTTGGCGAGGTGGGACGCTAGCGTCCCGAACGATCCCAGAGAGGTTAAACAATCTTTCTCTGAGCAATTGTATCAGTATAAAATAATATAAATGTAATAAAAAATGGAGCATGCAATATAGTATTTGTAATATTTATTTTATACAGTACTTTTTGCTTATTTTTATCAACGGATCCAATAACTCCGGATCTCAACTGTATTCTGTGTATTACACATCTACAATAACAGCCTCCAATTCTAACGTCACTCTCACCATCTAATCTCACTATCTAAAAGGCCAGGCAGTGAGGTCTCTTTAACAAGCCTTTGGGGCATGCACCAATACCTCCAGTTTACAGCAGAGCTCCAAAGGTTAAACAATCGGAAACATGTGCAGTATATAAATATCTCCCGATGATAACGATCACGGAGAGGAAGCAGGTTTGCATAGAGTTTGTTCAAACAGGATATAATCTAACCTCATGGTGTAGTGAACAGAATAGGGCACCGATACATTATGTTCCTTTGATATACGTCTAATGAAAGCAGCAGCAGCAGTCATAGAAATACAATCCCTAGAACGGAAGAAAAAGCCCCTCACATCGACTTGAAAGGGGATGCCGGTTCTAGAATCCCTAGAATGGACAAAGCCTCTCACATTGACTTGGATGGGGAAAACCCATTCTAGAGATTCTATTTCTATGGCAGTAGCAGTAGATCTGTGCAACGAGCCAGGGGGCTTCTCAGTGAGATGGCCTTATCAGCAGTAAAGGCCTCTCAAATGTCTCTATCACCTCTGGGATTTAACATGTGAGCAACACAGGACTGCAGGCTGCCAGGAGAGAGAAGACCAGCCATCTCTCTGTCAAGGACTGATAAGTAAACTATGGATGGTTTTATAAAATCAGATACTGTAAAAACATGAAAATTCTGATCAGAATTTGATTATCTAACTAACTAAAAGTCAAATCAGATAAGAATATTCTGATGATCAGATTGTATTTAATAAATTATCTTATGAACCTCTTCCTCATCTGATTCCAAGGCAGATTTGTGTCGTCTTAAGAAGTCTTGAGAATGGACTAAAAGGTCAAGGAAACAAACTGTAACCAGCCACTCTACGAGGACAATAACGTAACGTAGCAGGCGTAAATGAAACCCCACAACCGGTTTTAAGGGGAAAAGGAAGCTAGGTGGAAGATAATGTATCCCTGAAAACCGGATGTTTTCGGGGGATTTTTGACCCGACTGAGGGTGCGAGGAAAACATCAACTATGCCTAGGTTCAAATACTATTTCAAATCATTTAAAATACTTAATCCCAGAAGAGTAAACCCCACCCATTTGGCACTCCAGACAGGCTAAGGTAAAAAACTTAGAGTTCAAATAGTATTTGAACCCAGGTTGACAACAACCATCCTCTGCTGTGTTTAATGAACACTTAGCTCTGCTCTATTTAACTTGTAATGAGAAACAAAGATCTGATCTGTGTCCTGAATGGCACCCTATTCCTTACATAGTGTCTTGCAAAAGTATTCATCAGAAGTCACATAATTAGTTAAATAAAGTCCACCTGTGTGCAATCTAAGTGTCACATGATCTCAGTATATACAGTGGAGCAAAAAAGTATTTAGTCATCCACCAATTGTGCACGTTCTCCCACTTAAAAAGATGAGAGATGCCTGCAATTTTCATCATAGGTACACTTCAACTATGACAGACAAAATGAGAAAAAAATTCCAGAAAATCACATTGTAGGATTTTTAATTAATTTATTTGCAAATTATGGTGGAAAAGAAGTATTTGGTCAATAACAAAAGTTTATCTCAATAATCAATACGTTTTCTGTAAGTCCTCACAAGGTTTTAACACACTGTTGCTGGTATTTTGGCCCATTCCTCCATGCAGATATCCTCTAGAGCAGTGATGTTTTGGGGCTGTTGCTGGGCAACATGGACTTTCAACTCCCTCCAAAGATTTTCTATGGGGTTGAGATCTGGAGACTGGCTAGGCCACTCCAGGACCTTGAAATGCTTCTTACGAAGCCACACCTTCGTTGCCCGGGCGGTGTGTTTGGGATCATTGTCATGCTGAAAGACCCAGCCACGTTTCATCTTCAATGCCCTTGCTGATGGAAGGAGGTTTTCCCTCAAAATCTCACGATACATGGCCCCATTCATTCTTTCCATTACACGGATCAGTCGTCCTGGTCCATTTGCAGAAAAACAGCCCCAAAGCATGATGTTTCCACCCCCATGCTTCACAGTAGGTATGGTGTTCTTTGGATGCAACTCAGCATTCTTTGTCTTCCAAACACGACGAGTTGAGTTTTTACCTAAAAGTTCTATTTTGGTTTCATCTGACCATATGACATTCTCCCAATCTTCTTCTGGATCATCCAAATGCTCTCTAGCAAACTTCAGACGGGCCTGGACATGTACTGGCTTAAGCAGGGGGACACGTCTGGCACTGCAGGATTTGAGTCCCTGGCGGCGTAGTGTGTTACTGATGGTAGGCTTTGTTACGTTGGTCCCAGCTCTCTGCAGGTCATTCACTAGGTCCCCCCGTTTGGTTCTGGGATTTTTGATCACCGTGCTTGTGATCATTTTGACCCCACGGGGTGAGATCTTGCGTGGAGCCCCAGATCGATGAAAATTATCAGTGGTCTTGTATGTCTTCCATTTCCTAATAATTGCTCCCACCGTTGATTTCTTCAAACCAAGCTGCTTACCTACGGCAGATTCAGTCTTCCCTGGTGCAGGTCTACAATTTTGTTTCTGGTGTCCTTTGACAGCTCTTTGGTCTTGGCCATTGTGGAGTTTGGAGTTTGACTGTTTGAGGTTGTGGACAGGTGTCTTTTATACTGATAACAAGTTCAAACAGGTGCCATTAATACAGGTAACGAGTGGAGGACAGAGGAGCCTCTTAAGAAAAGGATAAGCTTGAGAGCAGGCATATTTATTTCATTTCATTTGCGATTTTTATGGTAATGAGCTTGAGGCTGTAGTCACGATCCTGCATGCGGGAGGAGGCGTACTATGAGGTTAAAGAAGAAGTTACAGGTCTGTGAGAGCCATCAATCTTGCTTGTTTGTAGGTGACCAAATACTTATTTTCCACCATAATTTGCAAATAAATTCATTAAAAATCCTACAATGTGATTTTCTGGATTATTTTTTCTAATTTTGTCTGTCATAGTTGAAGTGTACCTATGGTGAAAATTACAGGCCTCTCTCATATTTTTAAGTGGGAGAACTTGCGCAATTGGTGGCTGACTAAATACTTTTTTGCCCCACTGTATACACCTGTTCTTAAAGGCCCCAGAGTCTGCAACACCACTAAGCAAGGGACACCACCAAGCCAGCGGCACCATGAATACCAAGGAGCTTGCCAAACAGGTCAGGGACACATTTGTGGAGAAGTACAGATCAGGGTTGAGTTGTAAAAAAATATCAGAAACTTTGAACATCCCACAGAGCACCATTCAATCCATTATTAATAAATGATAAGAATATGGCACCATAACAAACATGCCAAGAGAGGGCCGCCCACCAAAACTCATGGACCACGCTATGAGGGCATTAATCAGAGAGGCAACAAAGAGACCAAACATAACTCTGAAGGAGCTGCAAAGCTCCACAGCGGAGATTGGAGTCTCTGTCCATCGGACCACTTCAAGCCGTACACTCCACAGAGCTGGGCTTTACAGAAGAGTGTCCAGAAAAAAAGCCATTGCTTAAAGAAAGAAATAAGCAAACACGTTTGGTGTTCACCAAAAGGCATGTGGGAGACTCCCCAAACATATGGAAGAAGGTACTCTGGTCAGATGAGAATATGAGCTTTTTGGCCATCAAGGAAAATGCTTTGTCTGGCGCAAACTCAACACCTCTCATCACCCCTAGAACACCATCGCCACAGTGAAGCATGGTGGTGGCAGCATCATGCTGTGGGGATGTTTTTCATCGGCAGGGACTGGGAACCTGGTCAGAATTTAAGGAATGGTGGATGGTGCTAAATACAGGGAAATTATTGAGGGAAACCTGTTTCAGTCTTCCAGAGATTTGAGACTGGGATGGAGGTTCACCTTCCAGCAGGACAATGAACCCTAAAGCATACTGCTAAAGCAACACTCGAGTGGTTTAAGG
The DNA here is from genome assembly GCF_034236695.1 of Oncorhynchus nerka. Taxonomy (NCBI): domain Eukaryota; kingdom Metazoa; phylum Chordata; class Actinopteri; order Salmoniformes; family Salmonidae; genus Oncorhynchus; species Oncorhynchus nerka. The sequence continues at coordinate 19,195,885 of NC_088423.1, forward strand.
GGAAACATTTAAATGTCTTGGAATAGCCTAGTCAAAGCCCAGACCTCAATCCAATTGAGAATCTGTGGTATGACTTAAAGATTGCTGTACAGCAGCGGAACCCATCCAACTTGGAGGAGCTGGAGAAGTTTTGCCTTGAATAATGGGCAAAAATGCCAGTGGCTAGATGTGCCAAGCTTATAGAGACATACCCCAAGAGACTTGCAGCTGTAATTGCTGCAAAACGTGGCTCTACAAAGTTTTGACTTTGGGGGGGTGAATAGTTATGCATGCTCAAGTTAATTTTTTTCTCTTATTTCTTATTTGTTTCACAATAAAAAAATATTTTGTATCTTCAAAGTGGTAGGCATGTTGTGTAAATCAAATGATACAAACCCTCCCAAAATATATTTTAATTCCAGCTTGAAAGGCAACAAAATAGGAAAAATGCCTAGGGGGGTGAATACTTTCGCAAGCCACTGTAGAGCACTACTTCTGACCATGGTGCCATTTGGGAGGTAGACTGGTGCTAAAGAAATTTAACACACCACCGGGGGATTTTTAAGCTCTGATACCCTATACCTAGGGGCCACGGGCTCTGATACCCTATACCTAGGGGCCACGGGCTCTGATACCCTATACCTAGGGGCCACGGGCTCTGATACCCTATACCTCGGGGGCCTGGGCCTAACCTGTCTAACCTTTCCTGCTTTTTATGATCTTATGGAACTGAAGCCCCTGGCTGCCTGTTGCTGGGTTCTCCCTCCTCTCTCTGACCCGTGCTCATGTATTATCTACAGTGTGTTGGCTTGGCAGAGACCACTGGCCTTTGTTATCGCCTTCCCACAGTCCAGGGAATACAGTAAAGTCATGATTTCCAATGTGTTGCTTGTCTTGTATAAGGTTTGTCTCTTAGTAAGTGTAGTGCTATACGCAGGGAGGAGAAAGGAGGTTGTCAAATAATTGTCCAGTTCGCTACTATAAAAAATGCTTTTGATTTTTGCAACTCTGGAATGTTAAGAGAGCCAGACACAAATATGATTTTCTTAATGTGACAAATTCCCTCTAATTTCCTGATATTGGTCAGATTTCTATAGATGATCAATGACTAATTGCTTTGTATGTTCCCACCAGCTATTATAATATCAAAGGAATGTTACTTTCCACTGAGGATGCACTCTTGGATGTGTCTGAGAAACCTCACTTAGCCACAGCTGCCCACTACTACTGCTACTCCCACTAGAACTGAAGTGAATTAGCTGTTGTTTTGACCTTCATTATTGTGGGTCTGTTTGATTGCATCATGCCAAGTATTTACTCTTCAGAAAAGCCCTGCAGATATTTCCCTCTGTCTGCCTGCTCTGTAGAACCTGTCACATGCTAGCTGTGTGCATGCATGTGAAATGATTTGACTGTTGCAGGCAGGAGTCTCATTCTCTCTCTCACTCTTAGCTTTTCATCTGGCGCGGGGCCATCTTATGTCACATCAACAGATAACACACTGGACATCTTAATTTTCATATAGCCAAGTTATTCTAACAAAAATCCTTTGCTCACACACGAACACACACACACACACACACACACACACACACGCAAAACACACACACACACACACACACACACACACACACACACACACACACACACACACACACACACACACACACACACACACACACACACACACACACACACACACACACAAATTATTTGAATTATTAATCCCCAAAAGTGTAGAGCTGCGCCGAAACGGCACCCTATTTCCTACGTAGTCCACTATTTTTAACAAGAGCCCTATGGTCCATGATCAAACGTAATGGCTTGTGAAAGTATTCACCCCCTTGGCATGTTTCCTATTTTGTTGCCTTACAACCTGGAATAAAAATATATTTTGGGGAGTTTGTATCATTTGATTTACATAACATGCATACCACTTTGAAGATGCAAAATATGTTTTATTGTGAAACAAACAAGAAATTAGACAAGAAACAGAAAACTTGAGCGTGCATAACTATTCACCCCCCCAAAGTCAATACTTTGTAGAGCCACCTTTTGTAGCAATTACAGCTGCAAGTCTCTTGGGGTATGTCTCTATAAGCTTGGCACATCTAGCCACTGGGATTTTTGCCCATTATTCAAGGCAAAACTGCTCCAGCTCCTTCAAGTTGGATGGGTTCCGCTGCTGTACAGCAATCTTTAAGTCATACCACAGATTCTCAATTGGATTGAGGTCTGGGCTTTGACTAGGCCATTCCAAGACATTTAAATGTTTCCCCATAAACCACTCAAGTGTTGCTTTAGCAGTATGCTTTAGGGTACATTGTCCTGCTGGAAGGTGAACCTCCATCCCAGTCTCAAATCTCTGGAAGACTGAAACAGGTTTCCCTCAATAATTTCCCTATATTTAGCACCATCCACCATTCCTTAAATTCTGACCAGGTTCCCAGTCCCTGCCGATGAAAAACATCCCCACAGCATGATGCTGCCACCACCATGCTTCACTGTGGCGATGGTGTTCTAGGGGTGATGAGAGGTGTTGGGTTTGCGCCAGATATAGCGTTTTCCTTGATGGCCAAAAAGATCATATTCTCATCTGACCAGACTACCTTCTTCCATATGTTTGGGGAGTCTCCCACATACCTTTTGGCTAACACCAAACGTGTTTGCTTATTTCTTTCTTTAAGCAATGGATTTTTTCTGGACACTCTTCTGTAAAGCCCAGCTCTGTGGAATGTACGGCTTAAAGTGGTCCTATGGACAGATACTCCAATCTCCGCTGTGGAGCTTTGCAGCTCCTTCAGGGTTATCTTTGATCTCTTTGTTGCCTCTCTGATTAATGCCCTCCTTGCCTGGTCCGTGAGTTTTGGTGGGCGGCCCTCTCTTGGCAGGTTTGTTGTGGTGCCATATTATTTAAAATTTTTAATAATGGATTTAATGGTGCTCTGTGGGATGTTCAAAGTTTCTGATATTTTTTATAACTCAACCCTGATCTGTATTGCTCCACAACTTTGTCCCTGACCTGTTTTGAGAGCTCCTTGGTCTTGCATGATGCCGCTTGCTTGGTGGTACCCCTTGCTTAGTGGTGGTACAGACTCTGGGGCCTTTCAGAACAGGTGTATAAAACTGAGATCATGTGACACTTAGATTGCACACAGGTGGACTTTATTTAACTAATTATGTGACTTCTGAAGGTAATTGGTTGCACCAGATCTTATTTAGGGGCTCCATAACAAAGGGGTTGAAAACATGTGCATATGCATGCAGTTAAAAAATAAATACTTTCCCCCCATTTCATTTCACCAATTTGGAATATTTTGTGTTTGTCCATTAAATTAAATTAAACTAAAAATCTATTTAAATTACAGCTTGTAATGCAACAAAATAGGAAAAACACCAAGGGGGATTAATCATTTTGCAAGGCACTGTGTATAGAGAATACTACAGCCTTCTACAGTAGCAACAAGCTGACATCCTGCACTCCTTCTGTACTCTTCTCTTCTTCTCCTGCTGTGACACACACACACTGGCTTCAGAAGCCAGCTGAGCTCAGGCATCTATTGATCTGCTCCCAGCAGCAGTATCTCCTCATATCTCCTCTTACTTCCATAATTACTTCTCCTTCACAGGACTCCCTCTGCGGTGAGCTCCTCACATTATAGAGTGTGTGTGTATTTGTGTGAGCACGCTTGTGTGCCTGTCTCTTGGCGTGTTTGTGTGTGTCAGCCTACTTGTTAACATGCTCTATAGGTCTCTCTCTGGGTTTCCGTGGCACTACCACCACAGAGAACACTACAGACGCCTCTTTTAACCCTATTCAATCCTGCAGATCCGGGAGCCGGCCCCTCAACTGAGGATTACAGTGGTTAGTCTGAACTCCTCTAGTGACTGCTTGAGACATACTAGCTACCAAAGTGCCATTATGACTCTCAAACAGACAGGCCAGAGCCCAGAGAGAGAGAAACTTTGGATGTACAGTACAGGACTGTGGGTGGATGATGTTTTAATTGAGTTATCCTCTTGGACAGGTCTCCCTTGTAAAATATGTCTTCTGAACTCAATGGGACTTCCTGGATATATAAAGGTTTAAAAAAAATCTATTTACAAAAGTACTAAAGCCCTATCCGAACTGTACTGTATTACAGGGCTTTTCATACTGTATGTTCGTAGCACTGGGTTAAGCCACATTTTGTGCAGTCTGAATGCCACATACACACATATACATACACTGAACTAAAAAATACATACAACACATAAATGCCTGCATCCGTAACGGGTCTGCGATCAAACGACCACCCCTCATCACTGTCAAATGCTCCCTCGCTTTCTAATCGACCTGGCCGGTGTATCCTGGAATGAGATTGACCTCATCCCGTCAGTAGAGGATGCCTGGTTATTCTTTAAAAGTGCCTTCTTCACCATCTTAAATAAGCATGCCCATTTCAAAAAATGTAAAACTAGGAAAGATATAGTCCTTGGTTCACTCCAGACCTGTCTGCCCTTGACCAGCACAAAAACATCCTGTGGCGTTCTGCATTAGCATCGAATAGTCCCCATAATATGCAATTTTTCAGAGAAGTTAGGAACAAATATACACAGGCAGTTAGGAAAGCTAAGGATTGCTTTTTCAAACAGAAATTTGTATCCTGTAGTACAAACTCAAAAACATTCTGGGACACTGTAAAGTACATGGAGAATAAGAGCACCTTCTCCCAGCTGCCCACTGCTCTGAGGCTAGGAAACACTGTTACCAACGATAAATCCACTATAATTGAGAATTCCAATAAGCATTTCTCTACGGCTGGTCATGCTTTCCACCTGGCTACCCCTACCCCGGTCAACTGCCCGGCACCCTCCACAGCAACCCGCACAAGCCCCCACCATTTCTCCTTCACCCAAATCCAGATAGCTGATGTTCTGAAAGAGCTGCAAAATCTGGACCCCTACAAATCAGCCGGGCTAGACAATCTGGACCCTCTCTTTCTAAAATTATCTGCCGAAATTGTTGCAACCCCTGTTACTAGCCTGTTCCACCTCTCTTTCGTATCGTCTGAGATTCCCAAAGATTGGAAAGCTGCCGCGGTCATCCCTCTCTTCAAAGGGGGTGACACTCTAAACCCAAACTGCTACAGACCTATATCTATCCCACCCTGTCTTTCTAAGGTCTTCGAATGCCAAGTTAACAAACAGATTACAGACCATTTCGAATCCCACCGTACCTTCTCCGCTATGCAATCTGGATTCAGAGCTGGTCATGGGTGCACCTCAGCCACGCTCAAGGTCCTAAACGATATCATAACCGCCATTGATAAGAGACATTACTGTGCAGCTGTATTCATCAACCTGGCCAAGGCTTTCGACTCTGTTAATCACCACATTCTTATTGGCAGACTCGACAGCTTTGGTTTCTCAAATGATTGCCTCGCCTAGTTTACCAACTACTTCTCTGATATAGTTCAGTGTGTCAAATAGGAGGGCCTGTTGACCTCTGGCAGTCTCTATGGGGGTGCCACAGGGTTAAATTCTCGGGCCGACTCTCTTCTCTGTATACATCAATGATTGCTGCTGGTGATTCTCTGATCCACCTCTACGCAGACAACACCATTCTGTATACTTCTGGCTACTCTTTGGACACTGTGTTAACTAACCTCCAGACGAGTTTCAATGCCATACAACTCTCCTTCCGTGGCCTCCAACTGCTCTTAAATGCAAGTAAAATTACATGCATGCTATTCAATCAATCACTGCCCGCACCTGCCCGCCCGCCCAGGATCACGACTCTGGACGGCTCTGACTTAGAACACGTGGACAACTACAAATACCATCTATAAAATAGCCTCCAACACTCTACTCAACAAATTGGATGCAGTCTATCACAGTGCCATCCGTTTTGTCACCAAAGCCCCATACACTACCCACCACTGCGACCTGTACGCTCTCGTTGGTTGGCCCTAGCTTCATACTCGTCCCCAAACCCGCTGGCTACAGGTTATCTACAAGTCTCTGCTAGGTAAAGCCCCGCCTTATCTCAGCTCACTGGTCACCATAGCAGCACCCACTCATAGCACGCGCTCCAGCAGGTATATCTCACTGGTCACCCCCAAAGCCAATTCCTAATTTGGTCGCCTTTCCTTCCAGTTCTCTGCTACCAACGACTGGAACGAATTGCAAAAATCACTGAAGCTGGAGACTCATGTCTCCCTCACTAGCTTTAAGCACCAGCTGTCAGAGCAGCTTACAGATCACTGCACCTGTACATAGCCCATCTCTAAAAAGCCCATCTATTTACCTCATCCCCATAGTGTATTTATTTATTTATCTTGCTCCTTTGCACCCCAGTATCTCTACTTGCACATTCATCTTCTGTACATCTACCATTCCAGTCTTTAATTGCTATATTGTAATTATTTCACCACCATGGCCTATTTATTGCCTTAACTCCCTTATCTTATCTCATTTACACTCACTGTACAGACTTTTTGTTTTCTTTTTTCTGCTGTATTATTGACTGTATGTTTTGTTTATTCCATGTGTAACTGTGTTGTTGTATGTGTCGAATTTCTATGCTTTATCTTGGCCAGGTCGCAGTTGCATATGAGAACTTGTTCTCAACTTGCCTACCTGGTTAAATAAAGGTAGAATAAAAAATAAAAATTAAATGTTGGTCCCATGTTTCATATGTTTGAAATAAAAGATCCCAGAAATGTTCCATACACACGAAAGCCTTATTTTTCAAAAAAATGTGGAACACATTCGTTTACATACCTGTAAGTGAGCATTTTTCCTTTGCCAAGATAATCAATCCACCTGACAGGTGTGGAATATCAATAAACTGATTAAACAGCATGTTTACTACACAGTACGACAATTAACGGCCACTCTAAAATGTGCCGTTTGGCATGCTGAGCGTGCAATTGGCATGCTGACTTCAAGAATGTCCACCAGAGCCGTTGGTCCACCAGAGTCGTTTTAAAGAATTTGGCAGTATGTCCAACTGGCCTCACAACCGCGTATAACCACACCAGCCCAGGAACTCCACATCTCGCTTCTTCACCTGCGGGATCGTCTGAGACCAGCCACCCGGACAGTTGATGAAACTGTGGGTTTGCACAACCAAAGAATTTCTGCACAAAGAAACTGTCAGGAACCATCTCAGGGAAGCTCATCTGTGTGCTAGTCATCCTCACCAGGGTCTTGACCTGACAGCAGTTGGGTGTCGTAACCGACTTCAGTGGGCAAATGCTCACCTTCGATGGTCCCTGGCACACTGGAAAAGTGTGCTCTTCACAGATAAATCCTGGTTTCAACTGTACCGGGCAGATGGCAGACAGCGTGTATGGTGTTGTCTCGGCGAGTGGGGTTATGGTATGGGCAGGCATAAGCTATGGACAATGAACACAATTGCATTTTATCGATGGCAACATGAATGCACAGAGATACCGTGACGAGATCCTGAGGCCCATTGTCGTGCCACTCATCCACCGCCATCACCTCATGTTTCAGCATAATAATGCATGGCCCCATGTCGCAAGGATCTGTACACAATTCCTGGAAGCTGAAAATGTCCCAGTTCTTCCAAGACCTGCATACTCACCAGATATGTCACCCATTGAGCATGTTTGGGATGCTCTCGATCGACATGTACGACAGCGTGTTCCAGTTCCCACAGCCATTGAAGAGGAATGGGACAACATTCCACAGGCCATAATCAACAGCTTGATCAACTTTATGTGAAGGAGATGTGTAAAGCTGCTTGAGGCAGATGATGGTCACACCAGATACTGACTGGTTTTCTTATCCAAGCCCCTTACCGTTTTTTTTAAGGTATCTGTGACCAACAAATGCATGTCTGTATTCCAGTCATGTGAAATCCATAGAATAGGGCCTAATTCATTTATTTAAATAGACTGATTTCCTAATATGAACTGTAACTCAATTAAAATCTTGGAAATCGTTGCATTTATATTTTTCTTCATTGTATGCACGCATGTACACTACCGTTCTAAAACTTTGGGTCATTTAGAGATGTCCTTGCTTTTGAAAGAAAAACACATTTTTTGTCCGTTAAAATAATACAATTTATCAGAAATACAGTGTAGACATTGTTAATGTTGTAAATGACGTCAATAAATAGTACCCGCAAAACACCAGTCTCAATGTCAACAGTGAGGAGGCAACTCCGGGATGCTGGTCTTCTAGGCAGGGTACCTCTGTCCAGTGTCTGTGTTCTTTTGCAGAGCAAGGGGAACAACCACTCCAAGTCTCAGAGCGAGTGACGCTTGAAACGCTATTAGCGCGCACCCCGCTAACTAGCTATCCATTAGCTAGCTTCCGTCCCTCTCCTCGCCTCTACCTGGGCTCGAACCAGGAACACATCGACAACAGCCACCCTCGAAGCAGCATTACCCATGCAGAGCAAGGGGAATAACTACTCCAAGTATCAGAGCGAGTGATGTTTGAAACGCTATTAGCGCGCACCCCGCTAACTAGCTAGCCATTTCACATCGGTTACACCAGCCTAATCTCGGGAGTTGATAGGTTTGAAGTCATAAACAGCACAATGCTTTAAGCACAGCAAAGAGCTGCTGGCAAAACGCATGAAGGTGCTGTTTGAATGAATGCTTACGAGCCTTCTGGTGCCTACCATCGCTCAGTCAGACTGCTCTATCAAATCATAGACTTAGTTATAACATGATAACACACAGAAATACAAGCCTTAGGTCATTAATATGGTCGAATCCAGAAACTATCATCTCGAAAACAAGACATTTATTGTTTTTCATAAGATAAGTTTAATGCTAGCTAGCAACTTACCTTGGCTTACTGCATTCGCGTAACAGGCAGGCTCCTCGTGGAGTGCAATGAGAGGCAGGTGGTTAGAGCGTTGGACTAGTTAACTGTAAGGTTGCAAAATTGAATCCCCCGGGCTGACAAGGTAGAAATCTGTCGCAAATTAATTAGTTAAAAATCATACAATGTGATTTTCTGGATTTTTGTTTTAGATTCCGTCTCTCACAGTTGAAGTGTACCTTTGATAAAAAATTACAGACCTCTACATGCTTTGTAAGTAGGAAAACCTGCAAAATTGGCAGTGTATCAAATACTTGTTCTCCCCACTGTACGTATGTATGTATCTATCTACATACACACACACATACAGTACGAGTCAAAAGTTTGGACACACCTACTCATTCAAGGGTTTCTCTTTATTTTGACTATTTTCTACATTGTAGAATAATGGTGAACATATAAAAACAATGGAATTACACAAATGGAATCATGTATGAAGCAAAAAAAGTGTTAAATATATCAAAATATGTTTATGATTTTAGATTCCTCAAAGTCGCCACCCTTTGCCTTGATGATAACTTTACACACTCTTGGCATTCTCTCAAACTATCATGACACAAGGCGAGAACCAGATGCAGACACAGGAGGCAGATGGTTGGAGTCGTACAATATTTATTAATCCAATAGGGGAAGGCAAGAGAATGGTCATGGACAGGCAAAAGGGTCAAAACCAGTTCAAAGTCCAAAAGGTACCGGAGGGCAGGCAGAATCAAGGTCAGGGCAGGAAGGATGATCAGGCAGGCAGGAAAGAAGTCCAGAGTCAGGCAGTGGTCAAAACCGTGAGGACTATCAAAAAGAGAATAGTAAAAGGGGGTATGGGGAAAAAAAGCTGGTTGACTTGACTAACATACAAGATGAACTGGCACAGAGAGACAGGAAACAGGGATAAATACACTGGGGAAAACAAGCGACACCTGGAGGGGGTGGAGAAAATAACGAGGACAGGTGAAACTGATCGGGGTGTGACACAAACAGCTTCATGAGTAATGCTTTTCAAAAATTATTGAATGAGTTCCCACATATTCTGAGCACTTGTTGGCTGCTTTTCCATCACTCTGCAGTCCAACTCATCCCAAACAATCTCAATTGGGTTGAGATGATTTAAAAAAATCAATGTTATTCTACAATGTAGAAAATAGTAAAAATAAATAAAAACCCTTGACTGAGTAGGCTTGTCCAAACGTTTGACGGGTAGTGTATATACAGTATATTTATTTGTCATGGAAAGCGCAGGTGTTCCTAATGTTTTGTATACTCAGTGTAATATATATATATATATTACACTGAGTATACAAAACATTAGGAAATAAATATATATATATATATGTATATACTTCCAAGGTTGTGGCAAAATGGCTTAAGGACAATAAAGTCAAGGTATTGGAGTGGCCATCGCAAAGCCCTGACCTCAACCCATAGAAAATGTGTGGGCAGAACTGAAAAAGTGACTCAGTTACACCAGCTCTGTCAGGAGGAATGGGCCAAAATTCACCCAACTTATTGTGGGAAGCTTGTGCAAGGCTACCAAAAATGTTTGACCCAAGTTAAACAATTTAAAGGCAATGCTACCAAATACTAATTGAATGTATGTAAACTTCTGACCCACTGGGAATGATGAAAGAAATGAAAGCTGAAATAAATCATTCTCTCTACTATTATTCTGACATTTCACATTCTTAAAATAAAGTGGTGATCCTAACTGACCTAAAACAGGGAATTTTTACTAGGATTAAATGTTAGGAATTGTGAAAAACTGAGTTTAAATGTATGTAAACTTCCAACTTCAACTGTACTACTGAACACAGCAACGCAGGCCTGGGACTCATCACCACAGATGGAGAGACAGTACATTAAATTAAAAGTCAGTCATGAAAGACAAAATAGAGCCGTGTCTAATTTTTTAATGTATTTTTCCTCTCCGATGACAAATGCCGGTTCGCTGAGAATCAAATCACATTTTATTGGTCGCGTACGTATATTTTGCAGATGTTGTCGCAGGTGCAACTTAATGCTTATGTTTCGAGCTCCAACAGTGCAGCCTACTTAACAATACAGAACAATACACACAAATCCCCGAAATTCAAACAAAGTATTAAGAAATATCAGAACGAGCAATGTAAGACAAAAAAATTAAGAATAATTTTTGAAAAGTATATATATATATATATATAGTGGGGCAAAAAAGTATTTAGTCAGCCACCAATTGTGCAAGTTCTCCCACTTAAAAAGATGAGAGAGGCCTGATTTTCATCATAGGTACACTTCAACTATGACAGACAAAATGAAAAAAAAATCCAGAAAATCACATTGTAGGATTTTTAATGAATTTACTTGCAAATTATGGTGGAAAATAAGTATTTGGTCAATAACAAAAGTTTATCTCAAAACTTTGTTATATACCCTTTGTTGGCAATGACAGAGGTCAAACGTTTTCTGTAAATCTTCACAACGTTTTCACACACTGTTGCTGATATTTTGGCCCATTCCTCCATGCAGATCTCCTCTAGAGCAGTGATGTTTTGGGGCTGTTGCTGGGCAACACAGACTTTCAACTCCCTCCAAAGATTTCCTATGGGGTTGAGATCTGGAGACTGGCTAGGCCACCTCCAGGACCTTGAAATGCTTCTTACGAAGCCACTCCTTCGTTGCCCGGGCGGTGTGTTTGGGATCATTGTCATGCTGAAAGACCCAGCCACGTTTCATCTTCAATGCCCTTGCTGATGGTAGGCTTTGTTACTTTGGTCCCAGCTCTCTGCAGGTCATTCACTAGGTCCCCCCGTGTGGTTCTGGGATTTTTGCTCACCGTTCTTGTGATCATTTTTGACCCCACGGGGAGATCTTGCGTGGAGCCCCAGATCGAGGGAGATTATCAGTGGTCTTGTATGTCTTCCATTTCCTAATAATTGATCACACAGTTGATTTCTTCAAACCAAGCTGCATACCTATTGCAGTTTCAGTCTTCCCAGCCTGGCCATAGTGGAGTTTGGAGTGTGACTGTTTGAGGTTGTGGACAGGTGTCTTTCATACTGATAACAAGTTCAAACAGGTGCCATTAATACAGGTAACGAGTAGAGGACAGAGGAGCCTCTTAAAGAAGAAGTTACAGGTCTGTGAGAGCCAGAAATCTTGCTTGTTTGTAGGTGACCAAATACTTATTTTCCACCATAATTTGCAAATATGTTCATTAAAAATCCTACAATGTGATTTTCTGGATTGTTTTCTTCTCATTTTGGCTGTCATAGTTGAAGTGTACCTATGATGGAAATTACAGGCCTCTCTCATCTTTTTAAGTGGGAGAACTTGCACAATTGGTGGCTGACTAAATACTTTTTTGCCCCACTGTATATACTGTACTATATATACTATATATATACACACACAGTGGGGCAAAAAAGTATATATATATATGGTTTGTATCGAAATTATTTGAATAGGAAAGGTGTGTACAGCAGTAGTTATTTAGAATGAACCTTGACTAAAATACAGTATATACATATAAAGTGGGTAAAACAGTATGTAAACATTATTAAAGTGACCAGTGTTCAATGACTATATACAGTCGTGGCCAAAAGTTTTGAGAATGACACAAATATTAATGTTTACAGTCTGCTGCCTCAGTTTGTATAATGGCAATTTGCATATACTCCATGTTATGAAGAGTGATCAGATGAATTGCAATTAATTGCAAAGTCCCTCCTTCCCATGCAAATGAACTGAATCCCCCCCAAAAAATTCCACTGCATTTCAGCCCTGCCACAAAAGGACCAGCTGACATCATGTCAGTGATTCTCTCGTTAACACAGGTGTGAGTGTTGATGAGGACAAGGCTGGAGATCACTCTGTCATCCTGATTGAGTTTGAATAACAGACTGGAAGCTTCAAAAGGAGGGTGGTGCTTGGAATCATTGTTCTTCCTCTGTCAATCATGGTTACCTGCAAGGAAACACATGCCGTCATCATTGCTTTGCACACAAAGGGCTTCACAGGCAAGGATATTGCTGCCAGTAAGATTGCACCTAAATCAATCATTTATCGGATCATCAAGAACTTCAAGGAGAGCGGTTCAATTATTGTGAAGAAGGCTTCATGGTGCCCAAGAAAGTCCAGCAAGTGCCAGGACCATCTCCTAAAGTTGATTCAGCTGCGGGATCAGGGCACCACCAGTACAGAGCTTGCTCAGAAACGGCAGTAGGCAGGTGTGAGTGCATCTGCACGCACAGTGAGGCGAAGACTTTTGGAGGATGGCCTGGTGTCAAGAAGGGCAGCATAAAAGCCACTTCTCTCCAGGAAAAACATCAGGGACAGGTTGATATTCTGCAAAAGGTACAGGGATTGGACTGCTGAGGACTGGGGTAAAGTCATTTTCTCTGATGAATCCCCTGTCCGATTGTTTGGGGCATCCGGAAAAAAGCTTGTCCAGAGAAGACAAGGTGAGCGCTACCATCAGTCTTGTGTCATGCCAACAGTAAAGCATCCAGGGACCATTCATGTGTGGGGTTGCTTCTCAGACAAGGGAGTGAGCTTACTCACAATTTTGCCTAAGAACACAGCCATGAATAAAGAATAGTACCAACACATCCTCCGAGAGCAACTTCTCCCAACCATCCAGTAACAGTTTGGTGACGAACAATGCCTTTTCCAGCATGATGGAGCACCTTGCCATAAGGCAAAAGTGATAACTAAGTTGCTCGGGGAACAAAACATCGATATTTTGGGTCCATGGCCAGGAAACTCCCCAGACCTTAATCCCATTGAGAATTTGTGGTCAATCCTCAAGAGGCGGGTGGACAAACAAAACCCCACAAATTCTGACAAACTCCAAGCATTGATTATTCAAGAATGGGCTGCCATCAGTCAGGATGTGGCCCAGAAGTTAATTGACAGCATGCCAGGGCAGATTGCAGAGGTCTTGAAAAAGAAGGGTCAATACTGCAAATATTGACTCTTTGCATCAACTTCATGTAATTGTCAATAAAAGCCTTTGACACTTATGAAATGCTTGTAATTATACTTCAGTATTCCATAGTAACATCTGACAAAAATATCTAAAGACACCGTAGCAGCAAACTTTGTGGAAATTAATATTTGTGTCATTCTCAAAACTTTTGGCCAAGACTGTACATAGGGCAGCAGTTGAGGGCAGGGTACTGAGTGGAGGCCGGCTAGTAACAGTGACTAAGTTCAGAGCAGGGTACGTGTGCGTCCCAAATGACACCCTATTCTCTACATGGAATTAGGCCTCCCAATCATCAGGCCATGTTGTAAACACAGAGGTTAATGTTTCTGTCTACTATCCTCAGAGGAAACTTGGAGGGAGGGAGGGATAGAGAGAGAGACCAGCTTTAAAAGAGGAGGGTGTTTCAGTTAAGTTAATCTGCCTTCCACATCTCTTTGTTTTCGCCAGTGAGACTGACTGACCGGCCGGCTGACCTACAGGATATTTTCCCCAAGCTAAGAGGCACATCTCCAGACCGCTGTGGGTGAGCTGTCAATGGGAAATTCTCTCTCTCACTCCCTCTTGCTCTCCCTCTCCCTCCCTCTCAGCCACAGGCCTCCAAGCAGTCCATCAAACAAACAAAGCCAGGATGATGAATCATATTGCTAGAGATGTTGGAGAAGAGAAACACCATGGCCATATTGCCCCGTATATCTATCCAACCTGGGTTCAAGTACTGTTTGAAATAATAAAAAATACTTTGGCTGTGAATAAGTTGATGACTTGCCTGTTGCGGTTTTTGACTTCCGGCGCCGACAGAGATGGCCGCCTCGCTTCGCGTTCCTAGGAAACTATGCAGTTTTTTACGTGTTATTTCTTACATTAGTACCCCAGGTCATCTTAGGTTTCATTACATACAGTCGAGAAGAACTACTGAATATAAGATCAGCGTCAACTCACCATCAGTACGACCAAGAATATGTTTTTCGCGACGCAGATCCTGTGTTCTGCCTTACAAACAGGACAACAGAATGGATCCCATGCAGCGACCCCAAAAAAAAAACGACTCCGAAAAAGAGGGAAACGAGGCGGTCTTCTGGTCAGACTCCGGAGACGGGCACACCGTGCACCACTCCCTAGCATTCTTCTTGCCAATGTCCAGTCTCTTGACAACAAGGTTGATGAAATCCGAGCAAGGGTAGCATTCCAGAGGACATCAGAGACTGTAACGTTCTTTGCTTCACGGAAACATGGCTCACTGGAGAGACGCTATCCGAGGCGGTGCAGCCAACGGGTTTCTCCACGCATCGCGCCGACAGAAACAAACATCTTTCTGGTAAGAAGAGGGGCGGGGGCGTATGCCTTATGACTAACGAGACATGGTGTGATGAAAGAAACATACAAGAACTCAAATCCTTCTGTTCACCTGATTTAGAATTCCTCACAATCAAATGTAGACCGCATTATCTACCAAGAGAATTATCTTCGATTATAATCACAGCCGTATATATCCCCCCCAAGCAGACACATCGATGGCTCTGAACGAACTTTATTTAACTCTTTGCAAACTGGAAACCATTTATCCGGAGGCTGCATTCATTGTAGCTGGGGATTTTAACAAGGCTAATCTGAAAACAAGACTCCCTAAATTTTATCAGCATATCGATTGCGCAACCAGGGGTGGAAAAACCTTGGATCATTGTTACTCTAACTTCCGCGACGCATATAAGGCCCTGCCCCGCCCCCCTTTCGGAAAAGCTGACCACGACTCCATTTTGTTGATCCCTGCCTACAGACAGAAACTAAAACAAGAGGCTCCCACGCTGAGGTCTGTCCAACGCTGGTCCGACCAAGCTGACTCCACACTCCAAGACTGCTTCCATCACGTGGACTGGGATATGTTTCGTATTGCGTCAGATAACAATATTGACGAATACGCTGATTCGGTGTGCGAGTTCATTAGAACGTGCGTCGAAGATGTCGTTCCCATAGCAACGATTAAAACATTCCCTAACCAGAAACCGTGGATTGATGGCAGCATTCGCGTGAAACTGAAAGCGCGAACCACTGCTTTTAATCAGGGCAAGGTGTCTGGTAACATGACCGAATACAAACAGTGCAGCTATTCCCTCCCAAGGCTATCAAACAAGCTAAGCGTCAGTACAGAGACAAAGTAGAATCTCAATTCAACGGCTCAGACACAAGAGGCATGTGGCAGGGTCTACAGTCAATCACGGACTACAGGAAGAAATCCAGCCCAGTCACGGACCAGGATGTCTTGCTCCCAGGCAGACTAAATAACTTTTTTGCCCGCTTTGAGGACAATACAGTGCCACTGACACGGCCTGCAACGAAAATATGCGGTCTCTCCTTCACTGCAGCCGAGGTGAGTAAGACATTTAAACGTGTTAACCCTCGCAAGGCTGCAGGCCCAGACGGCATCCCCAGCCGCGCCCTCAGAGCATGTGCAGAC
This sequence comes from Oncorhynchus nerka, assembly GCF_034236695.1. NCBI lineage: Eukaryota > Metazoa > Chordata > Actinopteri > Salmoniformes > Salmonidae > Oncorhynchus > Oncorhynchus nerka. The sequence continues at coordinate 19,212,123 of NC_088423.1, forward strand.
CAGCTGGCCGGTGTGTTTACGGACATATTCAATCAATCCCTATACCAGTCTGCTGTCCCCACATGCTTCAAGAGGGCCACCATTGTTCCTGTTCCCAAGAAAGCTAAGGTAACTGAGCTAAACGACTACCGCCCCGTAGCACTCACTTCCGTCATCATGAAGTGCTTTGAGAGACTAGTCAAGGACCATATCACCTCCACCCTACCTGACACCCTAGACCCACTCCAATTTGCTTACCGCCCAAATAGGTCCACAGACGATGCAATCTCAACCACACTGCACACTGCCCTAACCCTTCTGGACAAGAGGAATACCTATGTGAGAATGCTGTTCATCGACTACAGCTCGGCATTCAACACCATAGTACCCTCCAAGCTCGTCATCAAGCTCGAGACCCTGGGTCTCGACCCCGCCCTGTGCAACTGGGTACTGGACTTCCTGACGGGCCGCCCCCAGGTGGTGAGGGTAGGCAACAACATCTCCTCCCCGCTGATCCTCAACACTGGGGCCCCACAAGGGTGCGTTCTGAGCCCTCTCCTGTACTCCCTGTTCACCCACAACCTCCAACTCAATCATCAAGTTTGCGGACGACACAACAGTGGTAGGCTTGATTACCAACAACGACGAGACGGCCTACAGGGAGGAGGTGAGGGCCCTCGGAGTGTGGTGTCAGGAAAATAACCTCACACTCAACGTCAACAAAACTAAGGAGATGATTGTGGACTTCAGGAAACAGCAGAGGGAACACTCCCCTATCCACATCGATGGAACAGTAGTGGAGAGGGTAGCAAGTTTTAAGTTCCTCGGCATACACATCACAGACAAACTGAATTGGTCCACTCACACAGACAGCATCGTGAAGAAGGCGCAGCAGCGCCTCTTCAACCTCAGGAGGCTGAAGAAATTCGGCTTGTCACCAAAAGCACTCACAAACTTCTACAGATGCACAATCGAGAGCATCCTGGCGGGCTGTATCACCGCCTGGGACGGCAACTGCTCCGCCCTCAACCGTAAGGCTCTCCAGAGGGTAGTGAGGTCTGCACAACACATCACCGGGGGCAAACTACCTGCCCTCCAGGACACCTACACCACCTGATGTTACAGGAAGGCCATAAAGATCATCAAGGACATCAACCACCCGAGCCACTGCCTGTTCACCCCGCTATCATCCAGAAGGCGAGGTCAGTACAGGTGCATCAAAGCTGGAACCGAGAGACTGAAAAACAGCTTCTATCTCAAGGCCATCAGACTGTTAAACAGCCACCACTAACATTGAGTGGCTGCTGCCAACACACTGACACTGACTCAACTCCAGCCACTTAATAATGGGAATTGATGGGAAATTATGTAAATATATCACTAGTCACTTTAAACAATGCTACCTTATATAATGTTACATAACCTACATTATTCATCTCATATGCATACGTATATACTGTACTCTATATCATCGACTGCATCCTTATGTAATACATGTATCACTAGCCACTTTAACTATGCCACTTTGTTTACATACTCATCTCATATGTATATACTGTACTCGATACCATCTACTGTATCTTGCCTATGCTGCTCTGTACCATCACTCATTCATATATCCTTATGTACATATTCTTTATCCCCTTACACTGTGTATAAGACAGTAGTTTTGGAATTGTTAGTTAGATTACTTGTTGGTTATTACTGCATTGTCGGAACTAGAAGTACAAGCATTTCGCTACACTCGCATTAACATCTGCTAACCATGTGTTTGTGACAAATACAATTTGATTTGATTTGATTTGTTGCAATGGAACCAATTGAAAACTTTTGGTTCCAAATCAAATCCGATTTTTCACATGCTTCGTAAACAACAGATGTAGACATACAGTGAAATGCTTACTAATGTGTCATTTCCAACAATGCAGGGTTAAAGATAAAATAAAAAATAATGACGAGGAAAGAATAAAGTGAATAATGAATAACGAGTAAAACTAACATTGGAAACCCCACCCACCTGACAAACCCCGCCCACCTGGCACTCCAGGCAGAATAGAGCAAACACTACAAAGTATTTGAAAGATTTGAAATAGTATTTGAACCCAGGTCTAAATTGCCCTGTATATCTAGCTCTCTCCCCACTGCCCCTCAGTCTGTGTGCCTTTTCCACACAGACACCCACGTCAACTATCCTGGAAAAATCATTACCCCACCACCTCACACACACACTGCAAACATCATTACCCCAACACCCCACCAACCCCCACCACCTCACACACACTGCATGCAGATGGAGGATGAGAGAGAGAGAGAGAGAACAGGGCTGGGGGTCAAAACGCCTGAGGAGATTTTCATGACAATAACCTTCTGTAGAACTACTTCTTTTCCTCCATCCTCCACCTAGATAACAGAAGGGCTGGGCTGGGGGATGGATGGGAAAATAAGCAAGATCAACCACACAGACAATATTATGTAGGGAAACATTCATAACATAGGAACTACAACAGAGGCGAAAGAAGAGAAATAAGTAATTTCCTCTTTTTATAGCCCCAGGAACTTGGGAGCACTTGGGCTAAATGCTCTTTGAAAACAGCTTGAACACTAGAATGATGATGGTTCCTTCGCCAGGACAGGGTATATTAATATGTTAGCAATATGCTATTTCCCACTTTTTTTAAATGGCTTGCCTATTGAGTATTCAATTACAATGGTTGGTGGCTTCTCGTTTGTCGTTTGGAAGATGGGCCTTTGGCCCACATAAATAAGCTCCTCCAGAGAGCAGAGGAGAGTGGAGGTGTTGAATGGATTGGACAGGGCTGGAAGGAGCTCCCCGTATGGGGCAGATGGGCTATAGGCCTATAAAGTAAATGACAGAGGGAGGGAGGGAGGGAGGGAGGGAGGGAGGGAGGGAGGGAGGGAGGTTGTCTATGATAAGCAAGGCTGTGTGATGCCAAGGAAAAGAGGAACATGGGAGAAATTGAAATTGTCTGTGGGGTATAATCCTAAAGCCTCTTCATCTGTATTAGCATTGCAGTTTGTTATATGAGGGAAGAACATTATTTTAAACTGTTAAAACCGTTTTACTTCTATGTTACCGTTTTCTTCATCTTGCTGCCCATATTTAGGGCTGAACAAAAATGCCCCAATTACTAGAAGCAATCTAAATTGAACTGCTATGAATCATCGTGGCTTAAGGAAACATCAGTCAGGGTGATTAATTCTGTCTCAATTAATCGTACCATTTCTCTATCTATGATATGTCTAAATGCGTCCCAAATTACACCCTATTCCCTATTTAGTTCACTACTTTTTTTACGAGGGTCCATAGGGCTCTGGTACAAAGTAGTGCACTATATAGGGAATAGGCCCACACCAAAATTCCCACAATATAAATCCAAGGCTAACGTTAGCCTAATTGCCCAATCCTTTTCCCTTTCCCTCCCTCGACTCCATTGTGTGGTTTATCGCGTCGGTATGCTCAAACGGCAAAACCAAATTATCTGATCATTTTATTGGCGAATGAATCCTCTGGCATATGGTCAATTTTTTCAGGTGGTAATGACTCCCTCATTGGAAAAGAATTAGCTGTGGCTATTAAACGGAGAGTAATGGTAATGCCCCGGATGGCTTCATGTCAGGTAGCTAGTCAGGAGAGAGAGAGGAGAGGAGGGGAGGAGAGGAGGGGATAAGAAGTAAGGGGAGGAAGAGAGAAAGAAAGAGAGAAGGAGAAAGAGAGAGAAGGGAGGAGAGGACTTAATTAGGCCTTTGCTGTTGCCAGGTTATCACACTACGTTTGCCAATCAAGTGGAGCAGGCAGCGCTGTCTGATGTGTGACTGTATGCACTCACACCTCCATCTCTCTATCCTCACCATCCACTGTCTAGCTTTATGTCAGTGGCCCCCAGCCGCAGACACACAGGCAGTGTAAGAGAGACTGACAGTTCTCTGGTTCAGAGTGTGTGTGTGGGGGGCTAACAGCAGAACAGAGCAGAGTCAGACACTAACTACACTATGTCCCAAAAAGGGCAGTAATTACAGGAGAGAGAGAGAGAGAGCAAGAGGAAGAGAGAGAGAGAGAGAGAGAGAGAGAGAGAGAGAGAGAGAGGGAGAGAGAGAGAGAGAGAGAGAGAGAGTGTCTGAGAGAGTGACTGTCTATGATAGGCCAGGCAGGGCTGTGTGATGCCAAGGCTCAAACAAGTAGAAGCAGGATAGAGTTACAGCAGCACAATCTCACACACACACTTCTGTGCTGTCAAATCCTCCCATATCTTTCTAGTTTGACCAGCTTTTTTCAGCAACTGATATTGTTGAATTTGGTTGTCCTATTGACAGGTTTGCTAGCAACAAACTCCTTAGCTAGCCTAGTGTTTGATATGCAATGCAATCTCCTCGTAATGAACAGTGTCCTGACGAGAAGGCAAACTGTTCTATGCCAGGCGAAATCGAGCATTATACAGCTCATTGTTATGGAAGTATCCAAATGAATGGCACTCAAAAACAGTTTAAACAAATGCAAATGCAGCTACATTTCTGTTACTTTTGGCTGCATAGATTGACCTGACTGTGATAGCCAGAGTTGGCTTGCTAGAAAAAAAGGTTGTATAAAATAAATATTGCAAATCTCTATATCCCCCAATTTTTCACATTTTAGTTTTTTCATCAGACATGATTCCTTATGGGTAACTTCAAGTATTTGTAAACTATTACTATTCTCCGATTTTTTATGCATAGATTTTAGATGTGTATTACATTTTTTTTGTTGCAAAATGCTACATATCCATTGTTTAACTGGAATGGAATGTTCATGTCAGGTATAGTTGATTGTGATATGTTGTTGTCTCACCTAGCTATCTTTAAGATGAATGCACTTAATGTAAGTTGCTCTGGATAAGAGCATCTGCTAAATGACTAAAATGTCAAATGTCAAATTTATCCCATATAACATCAAGCAAAATATCCCACTAACGTCAAATATGCACCACCATATTTTACCATAGAGACGAGCTACTTTTCTTCCTATGCTTCCATTTTCGACACTGACCATAGCACCGGTTCCAATCCAAGTGCCAATGCCGTTTATCAAACTCCAGGCGGTGCTATGGTCAGACGACATGAAAAAGTGTATGTGTTTCATGGCTGAGGCAGTCCTGTTGCCTGTCACTCATCATGCACCATGCATGATCGCCAAGCAGCTCCAACCCTGACTGGCTCCCCACTGCAACGCACCACAGGAGGCCACGGTCTAACCATATGAGCAGTCACTCCTGTACACCCCACTCAATCAACAGTCTGACATAGAGGGGGCCAACTGCCCAAGAGGTGTCAAAACACTCAAAGAGGAACTCTTCTACTTCCTTTAAGGTCTTTAAAGCATAGGGTTGGAAAATTCCTAGGTTTTCAAGAAATCCGAGTTAGAGGATTCTCAGAATCAGGAGAAAATATGCAGGGAGTTAATCCTCCCACTGGGATTTTTGGTAAAGCTGGTAATTTTTGTGAAAGTTACCAGAATTTTGCAACCATAACAAGGGATGATGTTTACTGGAGCTGCTGTACAGTAGGGAAACTTCCTTCACTTGTTCCACAAAACATTGTAACAGCATTGTTTCACAAACACCATTGCACAGCTCTTCCAACACAAGCTAACGTTATAATTACCCACCGTCATTAAAATGTAATGACTGGTGGCGTGAGTAACATACCTAGCTAGCTAACACCCACCCACCCGAAAATAAATAACATTTGCAAAATGTAGGCTGCATCATCCCAAATGGCACCTTATTCCTATAGCGTATTCATATTTCCTATGGGGTTGTGAACTGCAACCTTTGACCATGCCCCATAGGGAATATGAATAAGCTGCCAATTTGCTACGCAACCTAATAGAATGATTCCTTTCCGCAATTACGAGAAGTAGGGGTGAAGTCAGCTAAAGCAGTAAATACTGTGTCTGATGTTGAGATGGTATCCTCCACTTCCTCCTCTAGTCTGTGGACTGCATCTCGATCCAAACAAGGCCCTGTATGTTTAGTAGCTTTAGCAGTAGGGGGTACTGGGGAAGACGGGGAACTGGGAGGCAGTCCAAAGCTCTCCCCCCATAGGTGCAGTATGTCTTCAGCTCCACTGTTCACTGGAACCCCAAGTTAACCCCAAGCCTGGCTATGGGGACTTCCAGACCTGGGTTCAAATGGTTTGAGCGTTTGCTTTAGCCATCCTGGAATGTCAGGTGGGTGAGCTTTACACTTTTGGCACTATTCTATTGATTCTATTGCAACAGGCAATTACATCGTTTACAGGTGTATGACAGTAGAATTTAGCTCATGAAGCATTTTTAAGTTACAGTATATTCTTTGAGACTCAATGGCTGTACTTCCGGGTTGGAGCGAGCCGGTCGCATCCGCGCTTCGGTCTGCAGGTTGTATAACTTTTTCATTACATTTCATTACATTTCATTATAGTACAACGGTCTGATTTGTCTAATCTTAGCAATTTCTTCTTAGCTAGCTACATAGTCGTCGTTGTATCAAAGATAATTGCGTAATTATCGTATTTCGTCGTCTCCTATCTGCCCAACACGTTCACCGTCTACCGTAGCACTGTAGTAACTATCACACTCAACTGAACGACTTGATTAGTGTAGTGTTAGCTAGCTACATAGTTGTCTTTGCTGTCTTCGTATCCAAGATAATTGTGTAGTTTAGAGTATGGAGTCTTAGAGTGATAATTGCGTTATTATCGTATTTCGTCGTCCTCCTATCTGCCTAGCAGCTAGCCAGCTAGCATACGTTCACCGGCTACCGTAGCACTGTAGTAACTATCACACTCAACTGAACGACTTGATTAGTGTAGTATTAGCTAGCTACATAGTTGTCTTTGCTGTCTTCGTATCCAAGATAATTGTGTAGTTTAGAGTGTGTAGTCTTAGAGTGATTATCTTAATTCACCGAGGTTAGCTAGCCAGTTATTTTGTCGTCCTTAACGTAGGAGACACTCCTAGCTAGCCAATAGCCAGCCAACGTCTACTGAATAGAACTTTCGCATTCGGTCGCATTCCGCTTCGCTCCACAGGTAGTATCACATTTTCATTTCATTTCATTACAGTCCCAACGGTGTGATTTGTTTGATCGTAGCTAGCTACATAGCTAGCTACATAGCCGTCTTTGTTTCAAAGATAATTGTGTAGTCTAGAGCGATTTTCTAGGTTAGCTAGCCAGCTATTGTCGTTCTCCTAACGCAACGTAACGTAACCAACACTGCTAGCTAGCCAGCTAGCTCCCAAAGCAGCATTGTAGAAACTTCACAGTCAACGGTACGACTTGATTAGGGTAGTGTCAACAACGCAGCTAGCCTACCCCAGCAGTACTGTATCATTTTAATCATTTTAGTCAATTAGATTCTTGCTACGTAAGCTTAACTTTCTGAACATTCGAGACGTGTAGTCCACTTGTCATTCAATCTCCTCTGCATTAGCGTAGCCTCTTCTCTAGCCTGTCAACTATGTGTCTGTCTATCCCTGTTCTCTCCTCTCTGCACAGACCATACAAACGCTCCACACCGCATGGCCGCGGCCACCTAATCTGGTGGTCCCAGCGCGCACGACCCACGTGGAGTTCCAGGTCTCCGGTAGCCTCTGGAACTGCCGATCTGCGGCCAACAAGGCAGAGTTCATCTCAGCCTATGCCTCCCTCCAGTCCCTCGACTTCTTGGCTCTGACGGAAACATGGATCACCACAGACAACACCGCTACTCCTACTGCTCTCTCTTCGTCCGCCCACGTGCTCTCGCACACCCCGAGAGCTTCTGGTCAGCGGGGTGGTGGCACCGGGATCCTCATCTCTCCCAAGTGGTCATTCTCTCTTTCTCCCTTACCCATCTGTCTATCGCCTCCTTTGAATTCCATGCTATCACAGTTACTAGCCCTTTCAAGCTTAACATCCTTATCATTTATCGCCCTCCAGGTTCCCTCGGAGAGTTCATCAATGAGCTTGATGCCTTGATAAGCTCCTTTCCTGAGGACGGCTCACCTCTCACAGTTCTGGGCGACTTTAACCTCCCCCACGTCTACCTTCGACTCATTCCTCTCTGCCTCCTTCTTTCCACTCCTCTCCTCTTTTGATCTCACCCTCTCACCTTCCCCCTACTCACAAGGCAGGCAATACGCTCGACCTCATCTTTACTAGATGCTGTTCCTCCACTAACCTCATTGCAACTCCCCTCCAAGTCTCCGACCACTACCTTGTATCCTTTTCCCTCTCGCTCTCATCCAACACTTCCCACACTGCCCCTACTCGGATGGTATCGCGCCGTCCCAACCTTCGCTCTCTCTCCCCGCTACTCTCTCCTCTTCCATCCTATCATCTCTTCCCTCTGCTCAAACCTTCTCCAACCTATCTCCTGATTCTGCCTCCTCAACCCTCCTCTCCTCCCTTTCTGCATCCTTTGACTCTCTATGTCCCCTATCCTCCAGGCCGGCTCGGTCCTCCCCTCCCGCTCCGTGGCTCGACGACTCATTGCGAGCTCACAGAACAGGGCTCCGGGCAGCCGAGCGGAAATGGAGGAAAACTCGCCTCCCTGCGGACCTGGCATCCTTTCACTCCCTCCTCTCTACATTTTCCTCCTCTGTCTCTGCTGCTAAAGCCACTTTCTACCACTCTAAATTCCAAGCATCTGCCTCTAACCCTAGGAAGCTCTTTGCCACCTTCTCCTCCCTCTTGAATCCTCCTCCCCCTCCCCCTCCTCCCTCTCTGCAGATGACTTCGTCAACCATTTTGAAAAGAAGGTCGACGACATCCGATCCTCGTTTGCTAAGTCAAACGACACCGCTGGTTCTGCTCACACTGCCCTACCCTGTGCTCTGACCTCTTTCTCCCCTCTCTCTCCAGATGACATCTCGCGTCTTGTGACGGCCGGCCGCCCAACAACCTGCCCGCTTGACCCTATCCCCTCCTCTCTTCTCCAGACCATCTCCGGTGACCTTCTCCTTACCTCACCTCGCTCATCAACTCATCCCTGACCGCTGGCTCGTCCCTCCTGTCTTCAAGAGAGCGAGAGTTGCACCCCTTCTGAAAAAACCTACACTCGATCCCTCCGATGTCAACAACTACAGACCAGTATCCCTTCTTTCTTTTCTCTCCAAAACTCTTGAACGTGCCGTCCTTGGCCAGCTCTCCCGCTATCTCTCTCAGAATGACCTTCTTGATCCAAATCAGTCAGGTTTCAAGACTAGTCATTCAACTGAGACTGCTCTTCTCTGTATCACGGAGGCGCTCCGCACTGCTAAAGCTAACTCTCTCTCCTCTGCTCTCATCCTTCTAGACCTATCGGCTGCCTTCGATACTGTGAACCATCAGATCCTCCTCTCCACCCTCTCCGAGTTGGGCATCTCCGGCGCGGCCCACGCTTGGATTGCGTCCTACCTGACAGGTCGCTCCTACCAGGTGGCGTGGCGAGAATCCGTCTCCTCACCACGTGCTCTCACCACTGGTGTCCCCCAGGGCTCTGTTCTAGGCCCTCTCCTATTCTCGCTATACACCAAGTCACTTGGCTCTGTCATAACCTCACATGGTCTCTCCTATCATTGCTATGCAGACGACACACAATTAATATTCTCCTTTCCCCCTTCTGACGACCAGGTGGCGAATCGCATCTCTGCATGTCTGGCAGACATATCAGTGTGGATGACGGATCATCACCTCAAGCTGAACCTCGGCAAGACGGAGCTGCTCTTCCTCCCGGGGAAGGACTGCCCGTTCCATGATCTCGCCATCACGGTTGACAACTCCATTGTGTCCTCGTCCCAGAGCGCTAAGAACCTTGGCGTGATCCTGGACAACACCCTGTCGTTCTCAAATAACATCAAGGCGGTGGCCCGTTCCTGTAGGTTCATGCTCTACAACATCCGCAGAGTACGACCCTGCCTCACACAGGAAGCGGCGCAGGTCCTAATCCAGGCACTTGTCATCTCCCGTCTGGATTACTGCAACTCGCTGTTGGCTGGGCTCCCTGCCTGTGCCATTAAACCCCTACAACTCATCCAGAACGCCGCAGCCCGTCTGGTGTTCAACCTTCCCAAGTTCTCTCACGTCACCCCGCTCCTCCGCTCTCTCCACTGGCTTCCAGTTGAAGCTCGCATCCGCTACAAGACCATGGTGCTTGCCTACGGAGCTGTGAGGGGAACGGCACCTCAGTACCTCCAGGCTCTGATCAGGCCCTACACCCAAACAAGGGCACTGCGTTCATCCACCTCTGGCCTGCTCGCCTCCCTACCACTGAGGAAGTACAGTTCCCGCTCAGCCCAGTCAAAACTGTTCGCTGCTCTGGCCCCCCAATGGTGGAACAAACTCCCTCACGACGCCAGGACAGCGGAGTCAATCACCACCTTCCGGAGACACCTGAAACCCCACCTCTTTAAGGAATACCTAGGATAGGATAAAGTAATCCTTCCCCCCCCTTAAAAGACCTAGATGCACTATTGTAAAGTGGCTGTTCCACTGGATGTCATAAGGTGAAAGCACCAATTTGTAAGTCGCTCTGGATAAGGGCGTCTGCTAAATGACTTAAATGTAAATGTAAATGTAAATGGCTAGATAGCATTCATTTAAACGTCTAATAATGCATGTACTAATTCCATGGACGGTGTACACCATTTTCCTTTCAACAAGGTGAGAGGACATGATATGTATTTATTTGACAGGGACAAGAGACATCAATTAAAATGTCTGTGAATGTGCCAGATGTAAAGACATAATGCTCAAACTGTCTGACTTTTTCCATCTCTCTAGCTCAATAAGTCACTTTGAAAAACACGTTCCGCAACCACAGCCAGCCGTCAGTTCTTACCTTACTGGAATGTGTAGCATGGTGGGAATTGTTCCTGTAGTAGTGAACAGCACTGGGCAGCTTACAAACACACTCAATTGCTCTCTCACTAAACCAGAATAATGTGTTGTTGAACTGTGTAAACAGAATACATCAATCCAGTGGGAAGGCCTTTGAACAATGGCCCATTTCACTCACCGTCTCGTTGCCAAACAAGATGTCGACGTACGGCATGACCTTCATCATGGCCTCCTTGAAGAACTGGCTGATGAAGGGAGCTGAGAGGTTCAGGCTAAAGATCTTGTTGTTTTCAGAGGCGTGCTTCGCCACCTTCAGGATTGACTCTGGGGACACCGTCAGGAAGAAACCCTGAAAACAACACATTATATAACATCATGAAACAAGACAATATACACTAGTATTATCATGTTTCTTCCCTGTATCTCTCTCTCTCTCTCTCTCTCTCTCTCTCTCTCTCTCTCACACACACACACACACGCACAGACAACGATCTGCAAACAGATAATAATAATAATACAAATAATGATAAAATACACAAGCATTATGATAATTTCTTCACTGTTATGATCTCCAAGTGCACTAGAAACAACCCCCATAGCTCCACACGTACAGTACGGGCAGACATAACAGTCTGTGAGCTGATGGACAACATGAACCAAAATGTGCTCCCTGTCTGATCCAACTGCTCATTTGTGGCTTCTGGAGTCTGACAAGAGAATTACGGGGAACAATTTAATACACTGTAACAAGGTGAGGCATTGACATATCATGAGAAAGGCAGTGTAATGTGCGAAGCGTGGTTAGGCCTAAGCATTTATCTAAAATGGTTTCTTGGAACATACACAGTTCAGACAAAGAAAATAGATAGCTGCGAAATCCAGCGTCTGGCGGTGGTCCAAGGCCGTGTTCTGAAGGAAGCAACATGCACATATCGGATGAACGGGAAAACAAAAGTCTGGTCTGGACTCTGGTTACTGGGAAAGAGGAGGTCTGCTCATTGTGTGAATGAATAGAAATCAGGTAAGACAACACCTCTGTGTTGCAGGTTGAAATCCGAAGCGAGACTCTCCTGCAAGTCACACAAACCCACTGGGTTGGTGCCCTTTACTTTGATGCTGATCTCTTTAACCATGTTTTTCAGCTACAAGCTTCTCTTCTAGACAACCACTGTGTCACAATAGGGGCAGGAGTAAGGATCAAAAAACACATTGTGTATGGTGATACGTTTAATCTAGCTGAAAAGCTTCCATTGTGGCTGAACAGTGCACCTCTCTCATTAAAGCAAGTATGACATTTGCAGCGAGCAAATAGAGGAGCGACCTTCATGTTGTAAAGGAAAGAGACTAATACTGCTGAATGGAGGGTACCCGGTTAGTCAATCAAATGTAACAATGTATTACATGGTACTAAGTGGGGGAATATTTCATCTTGAATTTTTTTTTTTTTTTGTGTTTTTTTAAAACTCTGCAGGAATTGTCATTACTTTATACATTGCTTTACACAGTATGTCATCATGCGGATGTGGAAAATGTCTTTGGTTAGGAATGACTAGGACTGGGTTAGTGCCCTTGGGTTGCAATATCAGGGTAACACATCTGAGTAAAATTAAAGGTGTTTTGAATGGGAACTCATCATGAACATGTGTGTGTATATATATATATATATGTGTGTCTGTGTGTGTGTTTAAAAAGATGGCCAATCATTGACCCTTAGATTTCTCAATCTGAGTGTGCCAGCATGTCAGTGTCAGAGGAAACTGAGATTGCTTTCTGACACAAATGGCCTTTTTGTAGTTGTAGAGAAACTATGGGCCTGGTGAAAAGTAGTGCACTATATAGGGAATAGGGTTCCATTTGGTAAGCCTAATGTTAGCTGCTCTGATAAAAAGGGCTGAGTCTTCAGATATCCGTTTTTGATTTATTTTACTTTTTTGGACAATAAACAAAAACATACCTAGATAAGATCTTAACGTATACATACATTTCCACAAACATGAATGACATCACACTTGCTCCCACGTTCCTACCGCATCCATATGACTTCAGATTGTGTTTTGTTGTTTCTGTCTGTAGACAGATTTTTTTTCAATATTTCAATAAAATATTGAATTATTCTGTTCTCTTAACATTGGAATATCACTTGACTTCCAGTATTTAAGTAGGGGCTTCTTCAATATAAGTGACAAAAATAATATTGTCCAAACCATTGGGTATTTCACCACATCCTCATATGTCATGTCTTGAAAAACGCCAATAGACGGATTAAAAGTAAACTTACATTGTAAAACTTCTGACAGACAGCTTTCTAACTCTACCCATAACTTTTTTACAACACTCCCAGAAGGCATGAATTATTGAGTGTTCATTTTACACTTAAGATATGACTCTGCTGTAGTGCTGTAGAATTTGTGATTTCTCTCTCTCCAATCCTTATAACATTATATCCAATCCTTATAATATTACCAATTTCTCCACTGGACCTGACAAATAGGCTATATGATGGACATTGATCACCTGATCATGCATTCCTTTGTTGGTCTTTCTCACAACTCATTTTTCTATTCTAAACGATATGTCAGCTTTGATGAAAAAAGATTTATATATATACACAGTACCAGTCAAAAGTTTGCACACACCTACTCATTCAAGTTTGAATTTTTTACTATTGTCTACATTATAGAATAATAGTGAAGACATCAAAACGATGAAATAACACATGGAATCATATATTATTCAAAAGTGTTTAACAAATCAAAATATATGTTATATTTCAGATTCTTCAAAGTGGCCACTACTAAAGGACACCAATAAGAAGAAGAGACTTGCTTGGGCCAAGAAACATTAGACTGGTGGAAATCTGTCCTTTAGTCTGATGAATCCAAATGTGAGATTTTTGGTTCCAACTGCTGTGTCTTTGTGAGAGTAGGTGAATGGATGATCTCAGCATGTGTGGTTCCCACTGTGAAGCATGGAGGAGAAAGTGTGATAGTGTGGTGGTGCTTTACTGGTGACACTGTCAGTGATTTATTTAGAATACAAGACACACTTAACCAGCATGGATACCACAGCGATACGCCATCCCATCTGGTTTGCCTCCCCTCCAGGCTGCGTAAGGGCTATTTGACCACAAAGGAGAGTGATGGAGTGCTGCATCAGATGACCTGGCCTCCACAATCATCCAACCTCAACCCAATTGAGATGGTTTGGGATGAGTTGGACAGCAGAGGAAGGAAAAGCAGCCAACAAGTGCTCAGCATATGTGGGAACTTCTTCAAGACTGTTGGAGAAGCATTCCTCATGAATATGGTTGAGAGAAAGCCAAGAGTGTGCAAAACTGTCATCAAGGCAAAGGGTGGCTACTTTGAAGAATCTAAAATATATTTGGATTTGTGTCACGACTCCGACCGAAGGACACTCCCCTTCCCGTTTGGGTGGCGCTCGGCGGTCGTCGTCGCCGGCCTACTAGCTGCTACTGATTATTTGCTCCCCCTCCTTATGTGTTGATTGTGTGCACCTGTTTTGAGTTAGGTAGTAAGGCTTTATTAGTCAGCCGGCCCGCAGGGTTCCTTGTGCGGGATTAATTATTGTGATCGTCTGTTTGGTGTACTTGTGTGCACGTCTATGGGTTTTGTGTTTTCCCATTTTGTGGGTTTTCCCTGGACAGTTTAAGTCCCCCTGTTTGGGGCATTTTTTTGTTCAGTACGCCCTGTGTTTTTGTGAGGGTTGGCTTATGTTCAGCGTTTCTCAGTGCATTAAAATAGCACTCCCCTGAACTCTCTGCTTCCTGCGCCTGACTCCTCACCCACTACACTCAGACCGTTACAGAATCCCGCAACCACTGGAATGGAGTCAGCAGGAGCAACAGCCACTCCCCTCCCATCGATGGAAGAGAGGGTTCTACATCACACCACCGTTCTCCATCGGATCGGAACGGCGATGGATCTGGTGATGGAGAGAATGGACCGATGGGAGAGAAGCGGTCTCCTCCCGTTGCCCGGTATCCCAACAGCCCTACAGACTGCGGAGGCATTATTCACCCATGTCTTCCGGCACTACGGGGTGCCGGAGGACATCGTTTCTGATCGGGGTCCCCAGTTCACCTCCCGAGTATGGAGGGCGTTCATGGAGCGTCTGGGGGTCTCGGTCAGCCTGACCTCCGGTTATCACCCCGAAAGTAATGGGCAGGTGGAGAGAGTAAACCAGGAGGTGGGTAGGTTTCTGCGGTCGTACTGCCAGGACCGGCCAGGGGAGTGGGCGAGATACATCCCCTGGGCGGAAATGGCCCAGAACTCATTACGCCACTCCTCTACTAATGTGTTGGGGTACCAGCCGGTCCTGGCACCGTGGCATCTGAGCCAGACCGAGGCTCCTGTGGTGGAGGAATGGGTGCAGCGCTCCCGTCCAGGAATCCCTTCAACAGGCTAGTGGACGGCAGAAAAGGAGTGCTGACCGCCACCGCAGTGAGGCCCCCGTGTTTGTACCAGGGGACAGGGTCTGGCTCTCGACCCGAAACCTGCCCCTCCGCGTGCCCTGCCGGAAGCTTGGGCCGCAGTGTGTAGGGCCATTCAAAGTCCTGAGGAGAATAAAAGAGGTGTGTTATCGATTACAACTCCCTTCCTATTATCGTATTAACCCATCGTTTCATGTGTCTCTCCTCAGGCCGGTGGTAGCTGGTCCCCTACAGGACGGTGAGGTGCTGGAGGTCCCTCCTCCCCCTCTGGACATCGAGGGGTCCCCGGCGTATACGATACGGGCCATTCTGGACTCGAGACGCCGGGTGAGGGGCCTGCAGTACCTCGTGGACTGGGAGGGGTACGGTCCGGAGGAGAGGTGCTGGGTACCCACCAGGGACATTTTGGATCCGTCAATGTTGAGGGATTTCCATCGCCTCCATCCGGATCGCCCTGCGCCTCATCCTCCGGGTCGACCTCGAGGCCGGTGTCGGCGCGCTGCGGGAGCCACGCGTCAAGGGGGGGGGGGGGTACTGTCACGACTCAGACGGTTACAATTTGTTTAACACTTGTTTGGGGAACTACAAGATTCCCTATGTGTTATTTCATCATTTTGATGTCTTCATTGTTATTCTAAATTAGAAGGTGTGTCCAAACTTTTGACTGGTACTGTATATACAGTGCATTTGGAAAGTATTCAGACCCCTTCACTCGTTCCAGATTTTATTATGTTACAGCCTTGTTCTAAAACAGATTAAATAAATAAAAATGAAATCTATCAACACACTGTTACGATCAACTAGGAGTGGTTGGTGGAATCAGGCGCAGAGAGCAGGGTTCAGTCTTTTTTTCAAATTTATTCCCCAGCGCAACAAAACAGTCACGCCAACACACAGGGCGTATATAAGTTGCCAGTCCAAACAACAGGACAAAATAGTCCGGAGAATAAATACACGAATAACTCACACCATCAAACACAGAGTAACAAAAACAAGCCCGCACAAATACCCAGCGGGCCTGGTGCCCTTAAATACCCTACAAACAAACCCTAATACAAAACAGGTGTACCCAATTACCCAATAACCCAAAACAAACGGAAAGGGAATCGATGGCAGCTAATAGGCCGGCGACGACGACCGCCGAGCAACGCCCGAACAGGAAGAGGCACCATCTTCGGCGAGGTTCGTGACACACACAATTCCCCAATAATTTACTAAGTGAAAACAGTTTTTTTGCAAATGTATTTAAAATAAAAAATAGAAATACCTTATTTACTTAAGATTTCAGACACTTTGCTATGCGACTCGAAATTGAGCTCAGGTGCATCCTGTTTCCATTGATCATCCTTGAGACGCTTCTAGAACTTGATTGGAGTCCATCTGTGGTACATTCAATTGATTGGATATGATTTGGAAAGGCACACACCTGTCTATATAAGATCCCACAGTTGACAATGCATGTCAGAGCAAAAACCAAGCCATGAGGTAGAATGAATTGCCGTAGAGCTCAGAGAAAGGAGTCGAAGCACACATCTGGTTAGGGCACGAAAACATTTCAGCAGCATTGAAGGTCCCCAAGAATACAGTGGCCTCCATCATTCTTAAATGGATGAAGTTTGGAACCACCAAGCCTCTTTCTAGAGCAGGCCGCCCAGCCAAACTGAACAATCGGGGGAGAAGGACCTTGGTCAGGGAGGTGACAAAGAACCAGATGGTCACTCTGACAGAGCTCCAGAGTTCCTCTATGGAGATGTGAGAACCTTCCAGAAGGACAACCATTTCTGCAGCACTCCACTAATCAACGGCTTTATGGTAGATTGGCCAGACGGAAGCCACTCCTTAGAAAAGGCACATGACAGCCCGCTTGGAGTTTGCCGAAAGGCACCTAAGGACTCTCAGACCATGAGAAACAAAATTGTCTGGTCTGATGAAACCAAGATTGAACTATTTGGCCTGAATGCCAAGCGTCACGTCTGGAGGAAACCAGGCACCGCTCATCACCTGGCCAATACCATCCCTACGGTAAAGCACGGTAGTGGCAGCATCATGCTGTGGAGATGTTTTTCAGCAGCAGGGTCCAGGAAACTAGTCAGGATCGAGGGAAAGATGAATGGAGCAAAGTACAGAAAGATCCTTGACGAAAATCTTCCACAGTGCGCTTAGGACCTCAGATTGGGGCAAAGATACACCTTCCAACAGGTCAGTGACCGTAAGCACACAGCCAACACAACGTAGGAGTGGATTTGGGACAAGTCTCTCAGGAGGCTGAAGAAATTTGTCTTGCCACCTAAAACCCTCGCAAACTTTTACAGATGCACAATTGAGAGCATCTTGTCGGCCTGTATCACCGCCTGGAACGGCAACTGCCCTGCCCACAACCACAAGGCTCTCCAGAGGGTGGTAAGGTCTGCACAACGCATCACCGGGGCAAACTACCTGCCCTCCAGGATACCTACAGCACCCGATGTCACAGGAAGGCTAAAAAGATCATCAAGGACAACAACCACACGAGCCACTGCCTGTTCAACCCGCTACCATCCAGAAGGAGAGGTCCGTTCAGATGCATAAAAGCTGGGACCGAGAGACTGAAAAACAGTTTCTATCTCAAGGCCATCAGACTGTTAAACAGCCATCACTAACACGGAGAGGCTGTTGCCTACATACAGACTTGAAATCATTGGCCACTTTAATAAATGGATCACTAGTCACTTTAACAATGCCACTTTAATAATGTTTACATATATTGCATCACTCATCTCAAAAGTATATACAGTATTTTATACCATCTATTGCATCTTGCCTATGCCGCTCTGTCATTGCTCATCCATATATTTATGTGTATATATTCTTATCCCATTCCTTTACTTAGATGTGTGTATTAGGTAGTTGTTATGGAATTGTTAGATTACATGTTAGATATTGCTGTACTGTCAGAACTAGAAGCACAAGCATTTCGCTACACTCGCAATAACATCTGCTAACCATGTGTGTGTGACAAATAAAAAAATAAAAAATTTGATTTGATATCCTTGAGTGGCCCGAACAAACATCTCTGGAGAGACCTGAAAACAGCTGTGCAGCGACGCTCCCTATCCAACCTGACAGAGCTTGAGATGATCTGCAGAGAAGAACGAGAGAAACTCCCCAAATACAGGTGTGCCAAGCTTATAGCGTCATACCCAAGAAGTCTCGAGGCTGTAATCGCTGACAAAAGGTGTTTTAAAAGTACTGAGAAAAGGGTCTGAATACCTATGTGATAGTTTTTATTTTGTATAAATGTTTTTGCATTGTCATTATGGGATATTGTCTGTAGATTGATTAAAAACTACGGCGCTGCCGGAGTCACTCTTCACTACAGTGCTGCCGGAGTTGCCCTTCACTACGGCGCTGCCGGAGTATCCCGCCTGTCCGGCGCTGCCAGAGTCCCCCATCTATTTGGGGCCCGCTGCAAGGGTCCCCAGTCCGAGGTTGGCGGCGAGGGTCGCCACTCCAAACGCGCAACTTAAGTGGACTATGGTGGAGTGGGGTCCACGTCCCGCGGCAGAGCCGCCACCGCGGACAGACGCCCACCCAGACCCTCCCTTATAGGTTCAGGTTTTGCGGCCGGAGTCCGCACCTTTGGGGGGGGGGGGGGGTACTGTCACGTTCTGACCTCCTCCTCTCCTTCCACCAACGAGAATTGTTACACACACACATATATTTCTTCCCTATTAAAACATTTATTGTTTCCATGTTTGATGTTACAGAAATGCCTTAGGCTGGCCTTTCATAAAATAATGCATGCAAGGTTCTCAGCTTTGTGACTCCACTCCAGTAGTGGTTTGTGGGTAAGAAAGAAGCAGAAGCTCAAGCCATGAGAAATTTCAATTCCAATCGTCAGCTTGACTGTTTGTACAGAGCAGAAACTGAAGATGGTAAGTCTTTAGCACAGTGCTGGAGTGGATCATGTGTCCACAACAACAGATCCAGTTTCCCCAGGTGTCAGAGAGAGCTTGTGAAGTAGAGGCGTATCACCTTTCCAGGTCACCGTGATCAAAGTGGCTCCGAGGTACACTTTGTACAATTTCCATCCAGCCAAAACATTTAATAAGGGCAGTTAGAGGTTCAGACATGTTGTTTGCTTGGCAAACAATAAGAAGAAGTGATGTTTGGCTTCTGTCAAGCTGTAATTTGAGGGAGAAATTGGAAAGCGACACGTACATTTTTCACTGTTTACCCGAAAGAGGAATGACTTCCACTTCTTGGCTCGCACAATGAAAAATGTCCTAAGTGGCAGTACTGAAATGAAATCTTCTGGTAATATGACCACAGTAAGTCTTACTATGCAGTTAGAACAGTTAGTTTAACACACACACACACACAAACACATGCACACCTTCCCTATGTCACGTTCTGACCTTTATTTCCTTTGTTTTGTATTTATTTTAGTATGGTCAGGGCGTGAGTTGGGTGGGCAGTCTATGTTTGTTTTTCTATGTTTTGGGGTATTTCTATGTTTCGGCCTAGTATGGTTCTCAATCAGAGGCAGGTGTCATTAGTTGTCTCTGATTGAGAATCATACTTAGGTAGCCTGGGTTTCACTGTGTGTTTGTGGGTGATTGTTCTTGTCTCTGTGTTTGCACCAGATAGGACTGTTTAGGTTTTCGCACATTTATTGTTTTGTTAGTTATTTCATGTCTAGTTCCTTTATTAAAGAACATGAATAACCACCACGCTGCATTTTGGTCCGCTTCTCCTTCACCACAGGAAAACCCTTACACCCTACCCTCGTATCAGAGTTCCCCACTAGGCTACGGTAGTTTAACATCAGAAAATCTGGGTGTGATGAATGGGAATGATGTCACTAAAGCTTAAAATAAAATAATAATAATAATGCTTCACATTCTATACAAAGATCTATCAAAATGCCCCATCATGGCTAGTAGTGACTATAGTATATATTTATACAGTACCAGTCAAAACTTTGGACACACCTACTCATTCAAGAGTTTGTCTTTATTTTCAGTACTTTCAACATTGTAGAATAATAGTGAAGACATCAAAACTATGAAAAAACACATGGAATCAAGTAGTAACCAATATATTTTATTTTATATTTGAGATTCTTCAAAGTAGCCACCTGTAACGATCGTAATAGGTGGAAGAAGGTGAGGACCAAGGTGCAGCGTGGTATGTGTCCATATTTATTTAATGAACACAGAAATAACCAAAATAACAAAGAACGACGAAACAGTTCTGGCTGGTGCAGACACACAACAGAAAACAATCACCCACAACTCAAAATAGGAAAACAGGCTACGTAAGTATGGTTCTCAATCAGAGACAACGATTGCCAGCTGCCTCTGATTGGGAACCATACCAGGCCAAACACATAGAGATATAAAACAGAACACAAAACACAGAATGCCCACCCCAACTCACGCCCTGACCAAACTAAAATAGAGACATAAAAAAAGGAACTAAGATCAGGAGGTGACACCACCCTTTGCCTTGATGACAGCTTTGAACACTCTTGGCATTCTCTCAACCAGCTTCATGAGATAGTCACCTGGAATGCATTTCAATAAAAGTTCATTTGTGGAATTTCTTTCCTTTTTAATGCTTTTAAGCCAATCAGTTATGTTGTAACAAGGTAGGGGTGGTATACAGAAGATGGTATTTTATCAAATAGGCCTAAGTCCATATTATGGAAAGAATGGCTCAAACAAGCAAAGAGGAAAGGACAATCCATCATTCCTTTAAGATGTGAAGGTCAGTCAATCTGAAAAATATCAAGAACTTTGAAAGTTTCTTCAAGTGCAGTCGCAAAAACCATCAAGCACTATGATGAAACTGGCTCTCATGAGGACCGCCACAGGAAAGGAAGACCCAGAGTTACCTCTGCTGCAGAGGATATGTTCATTAGAGTTAACTGCACCTCAGTAAATTGCAGCCCAAATAAATGCCTCACAGAGTTTGAGTAACAGACACACCTCAGCAACAATTGTTCAGAGGAGACTGCGTGAATCAGGCCTTCATGGTCGAAATGGTGCGAAGAAACCACTACCGAAGGACACCAATAATAAGAAGAAACTTGCTTGGGCAAGAAATATGAGCAATGGACATTAGACTGGTGGAAATCTGTCCTTTGGTCTGATAAGTCTAAATGTTCCAACCGCTGTGTCTTTGTGAGACGCAGAGTATGTGATGATCTTTGCATGTGTGGTTCCCACCGGGAATCAAGGAGGAGGAGGTGTGATGGTGTGGGGGTGCTTTGCTGGTGACACTGTCAGGGATTTATTTAGAATTCAAGGCACATTTAACCAGCATGGCTACCACAGCATTCTGCAGCGATATGCCATCCCATCTGGTTTGCGCTTAATGGGACTATAATCTGTTTTTCAACAGGACAATGATACTGTCGCAAAGCTAACTAAAAAGCAGCATTCCCCAAGAGGATGACTTTCTCTTTAGCAGTGATAAATTCATGAACTTCTTTGAGGAAAAGATTATGATTATTAGAAAGAAAATTACGGACTCCTCTTTAAATCTGCGTATTCCTTCAAAGCTCAGTTGTCCTGAGTCTGCACAACTCTGCCAGGACCTAGGATCAAGAGAGACGCTCAAGTGTTTTAGTACTATATCTCTTGACACAATGATGAAAACAATCATGGCCTCTAAACCTTCAAGCTGCATACTGGACCCTATTCCAACTAAACTACTGAAAGAGCTGCTTCCTGTGCTTGGCCCTCCTATGTTGATAAACGGCTCTCTATCCACCGGATGTGTATCAAACTCACTAAAAGTGGCAGTAATAAAGCCTCTCTTGAAAAAGCCAAACCTTGACCCAGAAAATATAAAAAACTATCTGCCTATATCGAATCTTCCATTCCTCTCAACATTTTTAGAAAAGGCTGTTGCGCAGCAACTCACTGCCTTCCTGAAGACAAACAATGTATACGAAATGCTTCACTCTGGTTTTAGACCCCATCATAGCACTGAGACGGCACTTGTGAAGGTGGTAAATGACATTTTAATGGCATCGGACCGAGGCTCTGCATCTGTCCTCGTGCTCCTAGACCTTAGTGCTGCTTCTGATACCATCGATCACCACATTCTTTTGGAGAGATTGGAAACCCAAATTGGTCTACACGGACAAGTTCTGGCCTGGTTTAGATCTTATCTGTCGGAAAGATATCAGTTTGTCTCTGTGAATGGTTTGTCCTTTGACAAATCAACTGTAAATTTCGGTGTTCCTCAAGGTTCCGTTTTAGGACCACTATTGTTTACACTATATATTTTACCTCTTGGGGATGTTATTCGAAAAACATAATGTTAACTTTCACTGCTATGCGGATGACACACAGCTGTACATTTCAATGAAACATGGTGAAGCCCCAAAATTGCCCTTGCCAGAAGCATGTGTTTCAGACATAAGGAAGTGGATGGCTGCAAACTTTCTACTTTTAAACTCGGACAAAACAGAGATGCTTGTTCTAGGTCCCAAGAAACAAAGAGATCTTCTGTTGAATCTGACAATTAATCTTAATGGTTGTACAGTCGTCTCAAATAAAACTGTGAAGGACCTCGGCGTTACTCTGGACCCTGATCTCTCTTTTGAGGAACATATCAAGACCATTTCAAGGACAGCTTTTTTCCATCTACGTAACATTGCAAAAATCAGAAACTTTCTGTCCAAAAATTATGCAGAAAAATTCATCCATGCTTTTGTCACTTCTAGGTTAGACTACTGCAATGCTCTACTTTCCGGCTACCCGGATAAAGCACAAAATAAACTTCAGTTAGTGCTAAATACGGCTGCTAGAATCCTGACTAGAACCAAAAAAAAGTATCATATTACTCCAGTGCTAGCCTCTCTACACTGGCTTCCTGTCAAAGCAAGGGCTGATTTCAAGGTTTTACTGCTAACCTACAAAGCATTACATGGGCTTGCTCCTACCTATCTCTCTGATTTGGTCCTGCCGTACATACCTACACGTATGCTACGGTCACAAGACGCAGGCCTCCTAATTGTCCCTAGAATTTCTAAGCAAACAGCTGGAGGCAGGGCTTTCTCCTATAGAGCTCCATTTTTATGGAACGGTCTGCCTACCCATGTCAGAGATGCAAACTCGGTCTCAACCTTTAAGTCTTTACTGAAGACTCATCTCTTCAGTGGGTCATATGATTGAGTGTAGTCTGGCCCAGGAGTGGGAGGGTGAACGGAAAGGCTCTGGAGCAACGAACCGCCCTTGCTGTCTCTGCCTGGCCGGTTCCCCTTTTTCCACTGGGATTCTCTGCCTCTAGCCTTATTACAGGGGCTGAGTCACTGGCTTACTGGGGCTCTCTCATGCCGTCCCTGGAAGGGGTGCGTGACCTGAGTGGGTTGATTCACTGATGTGGTCATCCTGTCTGGGATGGCGCCCCCCCTTGGGTTGTGCCATGGCGGAGATCTTTGTGAGCTATATTCAGCCTTGTCTCAGGATGGTAAGTTGGTGGTTGAAGATATCCCTCTAGTGGTGTGGGGGCTGTGCTTTGGCAAAGTGGGTGGGGTTATATCCTTCCTGTTTGGCCCTGTCCGGGGGTGTCCTCGGATGGGGCCACAGTGTCTCCTGACCCCTCCTGTCTCAGCCTCCAGTATTTATGCTGCAGTAGTTTATGTGTCGGGGGGCTAGGGTCAGTTTGTTATATCTGGAGTACTTCTCCTGTCCTATTCGGTGTCCTGTGTGAATCTAAGTGTGCGTTCTCTAATTCTCTCCTTCTCTCTTTCTTTCTCTCTCTCGGAGGACCTGAGCCCTAGGACCATGCACCAGGACTACCTGACATGATGACTCCTTGCTGTCCCCAGTCCACCTGGCCGTGCTGCTGCTCCAGTTTCAACTGTTCTGCCTTATTATTATTCGACCATGCTGGTCATTTATGAACATTTGAACATCTTGGCCATGTTCTGTTATAATCTCTACCCGGCACAGCCAGAAGAGGACTGGCCACCCCACATAGCCTGGTTCCTCTCTAGGTTTCTTCCTAGGTTTTGGCCTTTCTAGGGAGTCTTTCCTAGCCACCGTGCTTCTACACCTGCATTGCTTGCTGTTTGGGGTTTTAGGCTGGGTTTCTGTACAGCACTTTGAGATATCAGCTGATGTACGAAGGGCTATATAAATACATTTGATTTGAATGATCCAACACACCTCCAGGCTGTGTAAGGGCTATTTGACCAAGAAGAGTGATGGAGTTTTTTTGTTACTACATGATTCCATATGTGTTATTTCATAGTTTTGATGTCTTCACTATTATTCTACAATGTAGAAAATAGTAAAAGTAAAGAAAAACCCATGAATGAGTAGGTGTGTCCCTTTAATGCATACATTTTTTGTATGTGTATTGTGATCCCTGCGGGAGTTGAACCCAAAACCTTGCAGTTTCTAGCCTAGTACTGTACAGTGTTTAAAATCAAAAGGTACAGAAAGGCTGCAGCCCTGCTGCCAAGCTCTCTTGTCGTTACCACAGACAGACTGTGTGTGTGTGCCCCCCTATCATCATGCTCTCTGGTGCTGAGAGTTCATTACACAGAATTAGATGTCACACTGATCAGTATGTGTGATGCTGCCGTGTGTGTGAAGCTGCCGTGTGTGTGTGTGTGTGTGTGTGTGTGTGTGAGATTCCACACACTGTTCTTCTGTTCCGTTATGTGTGGAGTGCTGTGGCAATGTGGATCAATATGAGAGGTTGGGAGCATCGTTAACTCTGTGTGACTCCTCTATCTCCATCCAACAAGATCTCACACTTTTACCAATTTGACTTCGGATACCGATGTTTGTCCATGTTTGTCCCAAACATTACATTTAGACATTTTGACGGATATGTTTGGAATGGGGTTACAACAGAAAGATTTTTGACTGTTAAGTTTAGGAGTTCATTCTGAAGATAAGATTCTTAAGATAAGGGGTTGAGGTTTGGGATAGGGTTACAACAGAAATTACAACCGTGTACTGTACCTGTACACAGCCCATCTGTAAATAGCACACCCCACTACCTCATCCCCATATTGTTCTTTTTTTCTTCTTCTCTTTTGCACCCTAGTATCTCTACTTGCACATCATCATCTGCACATCTATCACTCTAGTGTTTATGCTAAAACGTAATTATTTTTCCACTATGGCCTATTTATTGCCTTACCTCCCTAATCTTACTACATTTGCACTCCGATTTTTCTATTGTGTTATTGACTGTACGTTTGTTTATCCTATGTGTAACTCTGTGTTGTTGTTTTTGTCGCATTGCTTTGCTTTATCTTGGCCAGGTCGCAGTTGTAAATGAGAACTTGTTCTCAACTGGCCTACCTGGTTAAATAAAGGTGAAAAAAATACATACAGTGGGGCAAAAAAGTATTTAGTCAGCCACCAATTGTGCAAGTTCTCCCACTTAAAAATATGAGAGAGGCCTGTAATTTTCATCATAGGTACACTTCAACTATGACAGACAAATTGAAAAAAGAAAATCCAGAAAATCACATTGTAGGATTTTTAATGAATTTATTTGCAAATTATGGTGGAAAATAAGTATTTGGTCACCTACAAACAATCAAGATTTCTGGCTCTCACAGACCTGTAACTTCTTCTTTAAGAGGCTCCTCTGTCCTCCACTTGTTACCTGTATTAATGGCACCTGTTTGAACTTGTTATCAGTATAAAAGACACCTGTCCACAACCTCAAACAGTCACACTCCAAACTCCACTATGCCCAAGACCAAAGAGCTGTCAAAGGACACCAGAAACAAAATTGTAGACCTGCACCAGGCTGGGAAGACTGATTCTGCAATAGGTAAGCAGCTTGGTTTAAAGAAATCAACTGTGGGAGCAATTATTAGGAAATGGAAGACATTCAAGACCACTGATAATCTCCCTCGATCTGGGGCTCCACGCAAGATCTCACCACGTGGGGTCAAAATTATCACAAGAATGGTGAGCAAAAATCCCAGAACCACACGGGGGGACCTAGTGAATGACCTGCAGAGAGCTGGGACCAAAGTAACAAAGCCTACCATCAGTAACACACTACGCCGCCAAGGACTCAAATCCTGCAGTGCCAGATGTGTCCCCCTGCTTAAGCCAGTACATGTCCAAGCCCGTCTGAAGTTTGCTAGAGAGCATTTGGATGATCCAGAAGAAGATTGGGAGAATGTCATATGGTCAGATGAAACCAAAATATAACTTTTTGGTAAAAACTCAACTCGTCGTGTTTGGAGGACAAAGAATGCCGAGTTGCATCCAAAGAACACCATACCTACTGTGAAGCATGGGGGTGGAAACATCATGCTTTGGGGCTGTTTTTCTGCAAAGGGACCAGGACGACTGATCCGTGTAAAGGAAAGAATGAATGGGGCCATGTATCGTGAGATTTTGAGTGAAAACCTCCTATCAGCAAGGGCATTGAAGATGAAACGTGGCTGGGTCTTTCAGCATGACAATGATCCCAAACACACCGCCCAGGCAACAAAGGAGTGGCTTCGTAAGAAGCATTTCAAGGTCCTGGAGTGGCCTAGCCAGTCTCCAGATCTCAACCCCATAGAAAATCTTTGGAGGGAGTTGAAAGTCCATGTTGCCCAGCAACAGCCCCAAAACATCACTGCTCTAGAGGAAATCTGCATGGAGGAATGGGCCAAAATACCAGCAACAGTGCGTGAAAACCTTGTCAAGCCTAACAGAAAACGTTTGACCTCTGTCATTGCCAACAAAGGGTATATAACAAAGTATTGAGATAAACTTTTGTGTTTGACCAAATACTTATTTTCCACTATAATTTGCAAATACATTCATTAAAAATCCTACAATCCTACAAAATCCTAATTTTGTCTGTCATAGTTGAAGTGTACCTATGATGAAGATTACAGGCCTCTCTCATCTTTTTAAGTGGGAGAACTTGCACAATTGATGGCTGACTAAATAATATTTTTTGCCCCACTGTATATATATATTTTTTAAACATTAATAAAATAACAACGAGTGCCTAGCACCGGGATTGAACATGCAACCTTATGTTGTTATATAAATCAGACCAAAATGCAGCGTGGTATGGTTCCATCCTCTTTATTTGGAAATGAAACACACAGAAAACAATAAAGCGCAAAACGAAACATGAAGCTAATGTAGTGCTCACAAGCAACTATACATAAACAATATCCCGTAACCCACAGCTGGAAAAATGCAACTTAAGTATGATCCACAATTAGAGACAACGATTACCAGCTGCCTCTAATTGGGAATCATACACAAACCCCAAAATAGAAAATAAACCTAGAACTCCACATAGAAATAATAAACTAGACTAAAACCCCTAGTCACGCCCTGACCTACTCTACCATAGAAAATACAGGCTTTCTATGGTCAGGACGTGACACCTTAGTAGCCGGAGCTAACGGTTTATGTGATGGTAATAGCGATCTACTTGATGTGGGTGGGGAAATGCAGCCGGTTTATTTGTCCCCCCACTTTGGTTCTGAAATCACCAACACCCACTAATGAACTTGTCATTTTTGCAGATTAAGTGTTTGAGCTGCTAATGTATCAATATTTATTGTTTACAATTTAGCTATGACATAGCTAATGAATATACATTTAGTGTAAAAAACATTAAGAACACCTTCCTAATATTGAGTTGCACCCTCCAACCATTCTTGATGTACATGATACATGGGAAACTATTGAGCGTGAAAATCCCAGCATGGTTGCAGTTACTGACACAAATCGGTGCGCCTGGCACCTACTACCATAGCCCGTTCAAAGGCACTTCAATCTTTTGTCTTGCCCATTCACCTTCTGAATGGCACAATCCATGTCTCAACTGTATCAAGGCTTAAAAATCGTTCCTCAACCTGTCTCCTCCCCTTAATCTACACTGATCAATATGGATTTAACAAGTGACATCAATAAGGGCAACCATGGCTTTCACCTGGAGTCACCTGGTAAGTCTATGTCATGGAAAAAGCAGTAGTTCATAATCTCAGAATCAAATGGTTTTGACGGTTTGGAAGTTTTTACGGAGTGATCCTTTCTTCTCCTCTCGCTTTGGCCATGCAGTGCGCCTCGCAAAAATGATTTTCTGACCGATTCATGCTACATTTGGATCGGTTTGAGGATCACTGATGCACTTGTATCTTAAACATTTGAATCGGGAACCGATGCGTATTGGTGAATCGTTACATCCCTAACACACACACACACTCCTTCACACATGAAGAGTAGAGAGTGAGTTGCACAGAAGAGGAGAGAGACAAGAGAGTAAAGTCTGCAAAGTCTTGAGTGGATGAAAACCTCAAGATGAATGCTTTGATGACTACTCTGTATTGCTCAGCAATCAAACCAATCAAACCATCCTGATCAAATCTCTCTCTTTATCTCGCTCTCTCTCCATCTCTCTCTCCTCTTCCCATCTCTCTCTTAAGAATCATGTTCTGAAAGACCTTATCAGATATTTAGGAATCCATCCACTTCTGAGAGACAGAGATGGAAAGAGAGAGAATGTGATAGAAAGAGAGAGAACGTGAAAGAGAGAGAGATCAGTAGGGAGTAAGGCCAACAGTACTGGAAACTAAACCAAGGGCAGCCCGTGCTTGTAAAGGCCCCACGGAGATGAAGAGGGGTATCAAATCAGTCATGCTGAGTCCTCCAGAGCAACATAAATGTGACACAAACAGGATTTAACAACTGGAAAATAAATCAACTGACTGCTTTAGTATTTATTTCTTCAACAAAATACTTTATTTCTGGACAAAAAAAAGGTGAGTCCATTTTGAGTGATATTTGTAATGATATACATACAGCATGTATAGGTCTAGACCAAGATCTTCTATTCCATTTGAAGGGTCGTTATAAAATATGGAGATGTACTGTGGCTGGAACGAAGGTCGTGGAAGTGATGCCCTACACTACCATTACACTGTCACAGCCTGGCTAGAACAAGGCATTGGGGCTTACTGGGGAACACACACACACACACACACAATGGAACACTGCGGGGGGGGGGGCAATGAATGTGTCACAGTACAGGCCTGCAATTTGTACAGCAATGGGAGAACATAATTGCATTAACCTCTAGTGCCTCTACTGCTTTAAAAAATAATAATAATAACTACCAACTACTTAAATGAAAAACCCTAACCTAAAGCCAAGAGGGTAAAATGGAGCTGGCATCCAAACACTGAGGAGCTAGGATAATCAGGGTGGTTCTTACTTATCAATCTTCCTAATAACATTGTGAGATGGGCGTCAGGGAATCTCTGGTTTGGTGCTCTCTCTCGCTCTCCTCCCAAGCTCCAAACAGAGTTGAGTCAAAAATGTGTTGGCCAGAGTTAGAGGGCAGGCTGAGAGAGGAGAGGGAATGCCAAGGAATGTACTTAAGATCTAAAACAGACAATATTTAAAGCCAAGAGCATTCAAACGCCAATACTAATCCTCAAAATAATTCACAAACTGACTCTCCCTTACACGTACCATATGTTACCCATGGTAAAAGGCTAAAAACGCATTCCAGGAAAAAAAGTACTGCTTTCCAGCCTTTCCTCCCTCCTAAATCTTTGTTATTTGTTAATGAAAAAAGGACACAACAGAGACTACACATTTATTTTCATGCTAGAGACTAAAACATCAAACTGTTGGGTTCGCAGCTCTCTCTCTCTCGCTCTCTCTCTGAGGAGGAGGATGAACGGGTGGAGGAGAAGGAGGATGGAAAATGGAATAACAGTCTGCGGAACACACCTATATGGAAACAGATGTCGAGACTTTTTTCCCTGCTGAATTGGCTGGAAAACACATGAATATATGGGTCAGATGTATAAAGCAGTGCAGTGGGTTCAGTGCTGGTGTGTCTCCAGTTACAACCAAAGGGCCTAGTAGTAAGTAATCACACGACACTCTGTCCCAAATGGCACCCTAGTCTCTACATAGTGCACTATATAGAGCATTACTTTGACTAGGGCCCATGTAGGAAAAAGGGTGCCATTTGGGACTCAGAAACAGGTTGACTATGCACAGAAGAGAAGGAGAGAAACAAATCTATCCTCCAGACATTCCTCGACAGTGTCGCACAGAACTGAACATTTCCAAACTTGCCACTCCATGGAAGTAAATTAATTACGGACACTTATCTTAAACACTCTAATAGATGGTATATCTGAGGAGAAAGACATACATATTTGACCAGGTCAAAAGTAGTGCACTACATAGGTAATAGGGTGCTATTTGGAACTCAAAATCAGTGTACAAGATCGAGAGAGAGAGAGACAGAGAGAGAGAGATAGAGAGAAAGAAAGAGAGAGAGAAAGAGAGAGAGAGAGAGGGGGAGACAGAGAGAGAGAAAGGGGGAGAGAGAGAGAGGGGGGGGGGCAGAGGGGGGGGCGGAGAGAGAGAGAGAGAGGGCTCAGACTAACACACCAGATCGGTAAATGACATTGCTGAGGCCATTGGATCATTTTTTGGTTTTGGTTGAGCGGCAAAAATAACACAGTTCTGATTGCTGAAAAGACAATGAGGGGGCAGGGAGGGGTGCAGCGGTTGGCCCTAGCTGCACAGAATTGATTTGATACATTTTTCCTTACAAAGACGCTTAAGAGTAGAGAGCAAGAGAGTGAACGAGTGGGAAGAGAGAAAGAAAGCGAGGAGAGAAAGAAAGAATGAGAGTAGGAGAGTGTGTAAGAGAGGAGAGAGGGTGAAATAGAGAGCGAGAGGAGAGAAGAGAGAGGGACAGAGAGAGAGTGGGAGAAAGAGAGTGCGAGAGAGAGGGAGAAAGAGAGAGGGAACAAGAAAGAGCGAGAAAAAGATTAAAAAAGAGACCCTCTCTCTTCCAGAAACAATCCGTCTGCCATATTCTATGTAAACAGTAGGAGAAACAAAGTGTGCCCTTACACCATGTTGTGTGAAGCCTGTCAAATTCCATAATGCTGTATGGGGCTCCAGTGCTATACCCACTGATCCTGTTCAGAGTTAGAACACAATACAGCACAGGCCTGCTGCTTGAACAGTTAGGCTAATAACATATTCTGACTGTACTGTGTGTGTTCTATATGTGTGTGTGTGTGTGTGTGTGACCGTGTCAGCCTATAAAACAGAAGTGTACATCCCATCCGATCACATAGCAAACAGCAATATAATGAAAACACAAACAGCTTCTCAGTCAACACTCTGCTTAATCACCAAATTATACTTTGAGATGAGGAGAGGGGTTGGGATGTTACAGGGATTAGATTTTGAGATCTGGAGAGGGGCTGGGATGTTACAGGGATTGGATAGTGAGATCTGGAGAGGGGCTGGGATGTTACAGGGATTAGACTTTAACATGCAGAGAGGGGCTGGGATGTTACAGGGATTAGACTTTAACATGCAGAGAGGGGCTGGGATGTTACAGGGATTAGACTTTAACATGCAGAGAGGGGCTGGGATGTTATTGGGATTAGACTTTGAGATCTGGAGAGGAGCTGTGATGTTACAGGGATTAGACTTTGAGATGAGGTCTTCGAAAGCCACGTCAACAAACAGGTCACTGACCATCTCGAATCCCACCGTACCTTCTCCGCTATGCAATCTGGTTTCCGAGCCGGTCACGGGTGCACCTCAGCCACACTCAAGGTACTAAACGACATCATAACCGCCATCGATAAAAGACAGTACTGTGCAGCCGTCTTCATCGACCTTGCCAAGGCTTTCGACTCTGTCAATCACCATATTCTTATCGGCAGACTCAGTAGCCTCGGTTTTTCGGATGACTGCCTTGCCTGGTTCACCAATTACTTTGCAGACAGAGTTCAGTGTGTCAAATCGGAGGACATGCTGTCCGGTCCTCTGGCAGTCTCTATGGGGGTGCCACAGGGTTCAATTCTCGGGCCGACTCTTTTCTCTGTATATATCAATGATGTTGCTCTTGCTGCGGGCGATTCCCTGATCCACCTCTACGCAGACGACACCATTCTATATACTTTCGGCCCGTCATTGGACACTGTGCTATCTAACCTCCAAACGAGCTTCAATGCCATACAACACTCCTTCCGTGGCCTCCAACTGCTCTTAAACGCTAGTAAAACCAAATGCATGCATTTCAACCGATCGCTGCCTGCACCCGCATGCCCGACTAGCATCACCACACTGGATGGTTCCGACCTTGAAGATGTGGACACCTATAAGTACCTAGGTGTCTGGCTAGACTGCAAACTCTCCTTCCAGACTCTCCAATCGAAAATCAAATCAAGAGTCGGCTTTCTATTCCGCAACAAAGCCTCCTTCACTCACGCTGCCAAGCTTACCCTAGTAAAACTGACTATCCTACCGATCCTCGACTTCGGCGATGTCATCTACAAAATTGCTTCCAACACTCTACTCAGCAAACTGGATGCAGTTTATCACAGTGCCATCCGTTTTGTCACTAAAGCACCTTATACTACCCACCACTGCGACTTGTATGCTCTAGTCGGCTGGCCCTCGCTACATATTCGTCGCCAGACCCACTGGCTCCAGGTCATCTACAAGGCCATGCTAGGTAAAGCTCCGCCTTATCTCAGTTCACTGGTCACGATGGCAACACCCATCCGTAGCAAGCGCTCCAGCAGGTGTATCTCACTGATCATCCCTAAAGCCAACACCTCATTCGGCCGCCTTTCGTTCCAGTACTCTGCTGCCTGTGACTGGAACGAATTGCAAAAATCGCTGAAGTTGGAGACTTTTATCTCCCTCACCAACTTCAAACATCTGCTATCTGAGCAGCTAACCGATCGCTGCAGCTGTACATAATCTATTGGTAAACAGCCCACCCATTTTCACCTACCTCATCCCCACAGTTTTTATTTATTTACTTTATTTACTTTCTGCTCTTTTGCACACCAATATCTCTACCTGTACATGATCATCTGATCATTTATCACTCCAGTGTTAATCTGCAATATTGTAATTATTCGCCTACCTCCTCATGCCTTTTGCACACATTGTATATAGACTCCCCCTTTTTTTCTACTGTGTTATTGACTTGTTAATTGTTTACTCCATGTGTAACTCTGTGTTGTCTGTTCACACTGCTATGCTTTATCTTGGCCAGGTCACAGTTGCAAATGAGAACTTGTTCTAAACTAGCCTACCTGGTTAAATAAAGGTGAAATAAATAAATAAATGAGGAGAGGAGCTGTGATGTTACAGGGATTAGACTTTGAGATGAGGAGAGGGGCTGGGATGTTACAGGGAATAGACTTTGAGATGAGGAGAGGAGCTGGGATGTTACAGGGATTAGACTTTAACATGCAGAGAGGGGCTGGGATGTTACAGGGATTAGACTTTGAGATGAGGAGAGGAGCTGGGATGTTACAGGGATTAGAATTAACATGCAGAGAGGGGCTGGGATGTTACAGGGATTAGACTTTGAGATGAGGAGAGGGGCTGGGATGTTACAGGGATTAGACTTTGAGATGAGGAGAGGGGCTGTGATGTTACAGGGATTAGACTTTGAGATGAGGAGAGGAGCTGTGATGTTACAGGGATTAGACTTTGAGATGAGGAGAGGGGCTGGGATGTTACAGGGATTAGACTTTAACATGCAGAGAGGGGCTGGGATGTTACAGGGATTAGACTTTGAGATGAGGAGAGGGGCTGTGATGTTACAGGGATTAGACTTTAACATGCAGAGAGGGGCTGGGATGTTACAGGGATTAGACTTTAACATGCAGAGAGGCGCTGGGATGTTACAGGGATTAGACTTTTAGATGAGGAGAGGAGCTGTGATGTTACAGGGATTAGACTTTGAGATGAGGAGAGGGGCTGTGATGTTACAGGGATTAGACTTTGAGATGAGGAGAAGGGCTGGGATGTTACAGGGATTAGACTTTAACATGCAGAGAGGGGCTGTGATGTTACAGGGATTAGACTTTGAGATGAGGAGAGGGGCTGGGATGTTACAGGGAATAGACTTTGAGATGAGGAGAGGAGCTGGGATGTTACAGGGATTAGACTTTAACATGCAGAGAGGGGCTGGGATGTTACAGGGATTAGACTTTGAGATGAGGAGAGGAGCTGGGATGTTACAGGGATTAGAATTAACATGCAGAGAGGGGCTGGGATGTTACAGGGATTAGACTTTGAGATGAGGAGAGGGGCTGGGATGTTACAGGGATTAGACTTTGAGATGAGGAGAGGGGCTGTGATGTTACAGGGATTAGACTTTGAGATGAGGAGAGGAGCTGTGATGTTACAGGGATTAGACTTTGAGATGAGGAGAGGGGCTGGGATGTTACAGGGATTAGACTTTAACATGCAGAGAGGGGCTGGGATGTTACAGGGATTAGACTTTGAGATGAGGAGAGGGGCTGTGATGTTACAGGGATTAGACTTTAACATGCAGAGAGGGGCTGGGATGTTACAGGGATTAGACTTTAACATGCAGAGAGGCGCTGGGATGTTACAGGGATTAGACTTTTAGATGAGGAGAGGAGCTGTGATGTTACAGGGATTAGACTTTGAGATGAGGAGAGGGGCTGTGATGTTACAGGGATTAGACTTTGAGATGAGGAGAAGGGCTGGGATGTTACAGGGATTAGACTTTAACATGCAGAGAGGGGCTGGGATGTTACAGGCATTAGACTTTGAGATGAGGAGAGGGGCTGGGATGTTACAGGGATTAGATTTAGATGAGGAGAGGAGCTGTGATGTTACAGGGATTAGACTTTAACATGCAGAGAGGGGCTGGGATGTTACAGGGATTAGACTTTGAGATGAGGAGAGGGGCTGGGATGTTACAGGGATTAGACTTTTAGATGAGGAGAGGGGCTGGGATGTTACAGGGATTAGACTTTAACATGCAGAGAGGGGCTGGGATGTTACAGGGATTAGACTTTTAGATGAGGAGAGGAGCTGTGATGTTACAGGGATTAGACTTTAACATGCAGAGAGGGGCTGGGATGTTACAGGGATTAGACTTTAACATGCAGAGAGGGGCTGGGATGTTACAGGGATTAGACTTTTAGATGAGGAGAGGAGCTGTGATGTTACAGGGATTAGACTTTAACATGCAGAGAGGGGCTGGGATGTTACAGGGATTAGATTTTAACATGCAGAGAGGGGCTGGGATGTTACAGGGATTAGACTTTAACATGCAGAGAGGGGCTGGGATGTTACAGGGATTAGACTTTAACATGCAGAGAGGGGCTGGGATGTTACAGGGATTAGACTTTAACATGCAGAGAGGGGCTGGGATGTTACAGGGATTAGACTTTAACATGCAGAGAGGGGCTGGGATGTTACAGGGATTAGACTTTAACATGCAGAGAGGGGCTGGGATGTTACAGGGATTAGATTTTGAGATGAGGAGAGGAGCTGTGATGTTACAGGGATTAGACTTTTAGATGAGGAGAGGAGCTGTGATGTTACAGGGATTAGACTTTGAGATGAGGAGAGCGGCTGGGATGTTACAGGGATTAGACTTTAACATGCAGAGAGGGGCTGGGATGTTACAGGGATTAGACTTTAACATGCAGAGAGGGGCTGGGATGTTACAGGGATTAGACTTTTAGATGAGGAGCTGTGATGTTACAGGGATTAGACGTTAACATGCAGAGAGGGGCTGGGATGTTACAGGGATTAGACTTTAACATGCAGAGAGGGGCTGGGATGTTACAGGGATTAGACTTTAACATGCAGAGAGGGGCTGGGATGTTACAGGGATTAGACTTTAACATGCAGAGAGGGGCTGGGATGTTACAGGGATTAGATTTTGAGATGAGGAGAGGAGCTGTGATGTTACAGGGATTAGACTTTTAGATGAGGAGAGGAGCTGTGATGTTACAGGGATTAGACTTTGAGATGAGGAGAGCGGCTGGGATGTTACAGGGATTAGACTTTAACATGCAGAGAGGGGCTGGGATGTTACAGGGATTAGACTTTTAGATGAGGAGAGGAGCTGTGATGTTACAGGGATTAGACTTTTAGATGAGGAGAGGGGCTGTGATGTTACAGGGATTAGACTTTAACATGCAGAGAGGGGCTGGGATGTTACAGGGATTAGACTTTTAGATGAGGAGAGGAGCTGTGATGTTACAGGGATTAGACTTTGAGATGAGGAGAGGGGCTGGGATGTTACAGGGATTAGACTTTAACATGCAGAGAGGGGCTGGGATGTTACAGGGATTAGACTTTAACATGCAGAGAGGGGCTGGGATGTTACAGGGATTAGACTTTAACATGCAGAGAGGGGCTGGGGTGTTATTGGGATTAGATTTTGAGATCTGGAGAGGGGCTGGGATGTTACAGGGATTAGACTTTAACATGCAGAGAGGGGCTGGGATGTTACAGGATTAGACTTTAACATGCAGAGAGGGGCTGGGATGTTATTGGGATTAGATTTTGAGATCTGGAGAGGGGCTGGGATGTTACAGGGATTAGACTTTAACATGCAGAGAGGGGCTGGGATGTTACAGGGATTAGACTTTAACATGCAGAGAGGGGCTGGGATGTTACAGGGATTAGATTTTAACATGCAGAGAGGGGCTGGGATGTTACAGGGATTAGATTTTAACATGCAGAGAGGGGCTGGGATGTTATTGGGATTACCCTTTAACTTGCAGAGAGGGGCTGGGATGTTACAGGGATTAGATTTTGAGATGAGGAGAGGAGCTGTGATGTTACAGGTATTATATTTTGAGATGAGGAGAGGGGCTGGGATGTTACAGGGATTAGATTTTGAGATGAGGAGAGGGGCTGTGATGTAACAGGGATTAGATTTTGAGATCTGGAGAGGAGCTGTGATGTTACAGGGATTAGATTTTGAGATCTGGAGAGGAGCTGTGATGTTACAGGGATTAGATAGTGAGACCTGGAGAGGAGCTGTGATGTTACAGGGATTAGATAGTGAGACCTGGAGAGGAGCTGTGATGTTACAGGGATTAGATAGTGAGATCTGGAGACGAGCTGTGATGTTACAGGGATTAGATAGTGAGATCTGGAGACGAGCTGTGATGTTACAGGGATTAGATAGTGAGACCTGGAGAGGAGCTGTGATGTAACAGGCCTCATTATTATTATTCTTATTGTGTTACTTTTTATTCTTATTTTTTATTTTAGTCTACTTGGTAAATATGTTCTTCTTCTTGAACTGCACTGTTGGTTAAGGGCTTGTAAGTAAGTATTTCACGGTAAAGTCTACACTTATTCTATTCAGCGCATGTGTCAAATAAAGTTTGATTTGATTTGATTATACTTTGAGATCTGGAGAGGGGCTGGGATGTTACAGGGCTATTACAGCAGCAAGCAGAAGCAATCATGTTTAAACTAACTATGTTGTTTTGGAATGTACTGTCAGCTAAAGCCTTGAATACAGGTTTAAACTGCCTTGAGGCACAGGAGGCTCCTTATATTCATTCATTATATTCTACAGCTATTTAGCATCCTGTAACTTGAATTACAAGTAAGTGGAAATTGCTGACATTAAATGAAAACTTGATCTGTAAACATGATAAAACAGAATTAAGCAAAACAACTGGATAGGTTGGCATCACTGACAAAACCTCAAAACTTTGGAAACACATTTTCCTGTTTTTTTTTCATCTTTGCAGCGTGTGTCATCTTTGTTTTGATTAGGTGGGCCTGCGGGGGAAGAAGGAGCTGTGAAGACGACACACACAGTTGATCGTAACATACACGCACGCACGCACGCACGCACACACACACACACACACACACACGGATATGAGCAAGCATACACAAGCACATGCAAGAGTAGCCATACACACAGACAGGAAGAACAAGCAAGGGAGAAACAGGGTAGGGACACTGCAGCAGCCAACCGAAACTCCTCTGAGTGGGACTGTCAGGTCGATGTTCACAACACCACTGAAATCTTCACAACACCGCTGAAATCTGCATCACAAAGAATGCTTCCCAAATGGCATCCTATTCCCTTTACATGGCACTACTTTTGAATAGGGTTCAGAGGGCTTTGGTCAAAAGTAGTCACTATATAAGAAATAGGGTGTCATTTGAGAAGCTGCTTTTATAACTACAGTTAACAGACAGACAAATTATACATAGAAAAATAAAAACCCATTTTGGGGTCGGGACAGGGGCAGTTGGTCAGAATAACTGTTTATTTGTAACAGTGAGGTCAGCAGACATATTTTGACCTTTGACCTTTCAGTGAGGTCATAATAGGGCAACAACTGTTTGGCCTGGCAGTGCAGTATAGAGTGCTATATCTGTGCAACTAGGACTACATTTCAAATGGCACCCTATTCCCAAGTGAAATACTTTTGACCAGGGCCCATAGGGCTCTTGTGGAAAGTAGTACACTATATAGGAAATAAGAGTGCCATTTGGAACACAGTAAAAAAGAAAGACACAATGGACCTAGACGGACAGTTCACATTACAGTAATGCTATTAAAAGTGAATCGGGTTATTTTTGTAGATACTATTATCTGCCATCTACCGAGATGCGTTATCTTCGACATAATAAATGTCGTCGTTCAGCCAAAGCCATGGAGGAGAGGAGTCCAGTAACTTTCTCCCCAGGTTATTATTATGACTACATCCCAAAATGGCACCCTATTCTCTAAATAGTGCACTACAATTGACCATAGCCTTAGGGCCATTTGGGACGTAGATGTACAGACAGGCAGACAGAAACATTCCTCCAATATTTCACAGTACTCATGATTTCATGAAGTGCTTTGAACGGCTGGTCATGGCTCACATCAACACCATTATCCCAGACCCACTTCAATTTGCATACCGTCCTAACAGATCCACAGATGATGCAATCTCTATTGCACTCCACACTGCCCTTTCCCACCTGGACAAAAGGAACACCTATGTGAGAATGCTATTCATTGATTACAGCACAGCGTTCAACACCATAGTGCCCTCTAAGCTCATCAATAAGCTAAGGACCCTGGGACTAAACATCTCCCTCTGCAATTGGATCCTGGACTCATTACATTTACATTTACATTGAAGTCATTTAGCAGACGCTCTTATCCAGAGCGACTTACAAATTGGTGCGTTCACCTTAAGACATCCAGTGGAACAGCCACTTTACAATAGTGCATCTAAATCTTTTAAGGGGGTGAGAAGGATTACTTTATCCTATCCTAGGTATTCCTGAAAGAGGTGGGGTTTCAGGTGTCTCCGGAAGGTGGTGATTGACTCCGCTGTCCTGGCGTCGTGAGGGAGTTTGTTCCACCATTGGGGGCCAGAGCAGCGAACAGTTTTGACTGGGCTGCGGGAACTGTACTTCCTCAGTGGTAGGGAGGCGAGCAGGCCAGAGGTGGATGAACGCAGTGCCCTTGTTTGGGTGTAGGGCCTGATCAGAGCCTGGAGGTACTGAGGTGCCGTTCCCCTCACAGCTCCGTGAGGCAAGCACCATGGTCTTGTAGCGGATGCGAGCTTCAACTGGAAGCCAGTGGAGAGAGCGGAGGAGCGGGGGTGACGTGAGAGAACTTGGGAAGGTTGAACACCAGACGGGCTGCGGCGTTCTGGATGAGTTGTAGGGGTTTAATGGCACAGGCAGGAGCCCAGCCAACAGCGAGTTGCAGTAATCCAGACGGGAGATGACAAGTGCCTGGATTAGGACCTGCGCTGCTTCCTGTGTGAGGCAGGGTCGTACTCTGCGGATGTTGTAGAGCATGAACCTACAAGAACGGGCCACCGCCTTGATGTTAGTTGAGAACGACAGGGTGTTGTCCAGGATCACGCCAAGGTTCTTAGCGCTCTGGGAGGAGGACACAATGGAGTTGTCAACCGTGATGGCGAGATCATGGAACGGGCAGTCCTTCCCGGGAGGAAGAGCAGCTCCGTCTTGCCGAGGTTCAGCTTGAGGTGGTGATCCGTCATCCACACTGATATGTCTGCCAGACATGCAGAGATGCGATTCGCCACCTGGTCATCAGAAGGGGGAAAGGAGAAGATTAATTGTGTGTCGTCTGCATAGCAATGATAGGAGAGACCATGTGAGGTTATGACAGGGCCAAGTGACTTGGTGTATAGCGAGAATAGGAGAGGGCCTAGAACAGAGCCCTGGGGGACGCCAGTGGTGAGAGCGCGTGGTGAGGAGACAGATTCTCGCCACGCCACCTGGTAGGAGCGACCTGTCAGGTAGGACGCAATCAAAGCGTGGGCCGCGCCGGAGATGCCCAACTCGGAGAGGGTGGAGAGGAGGATCTGATGGTTCACAGTATCGAAGGCAGCCGATAGGTCTAGAAGGATGAGAGCAGAGGAGAGAGAGTTAGCTTTAGCAGTGCGGAGGGCCTCCGTGATACAGAGAAGAGCAGTCTCAGTTGAATGACTAGTCTTGAAACCTGACTGATTTGGATCAAGAAGGTCATTCTGAGAGAGATAGCGGGAGAGCTGGCCAAGGACGGCACGTTCAAGAGTTTTGGAGAGAAAAGAAAGAAGGGATACTGGTCTGTCGTTGTTGACATCGGAGGGATCGAGTGTAGGTTTTTTCAGAAGGGGTGCAACTCTCGCTCTCTTGAAGACAGAAGGGACGTAGCCAGCGGTCAGGGATGAGTTGATGAGCGAGGTGAGGTAAGAGAGAAGGTCTCCGGAAATGGTCTGGAGAAGAGAGGAGGGAATAGGGTCAAGCGGGCAGGTTGTTGGGCGGCCGGCCGTCACAAGACGCGAGATTTCATCTGGAGAGAGAGGGGAGAAAGAGGTCAGAGCACAGGGTAGGGCAGTGTGAGCAGAACCAGCGGTGTTGTTTGACTTAGCAAACGAGGATCAGATGTCGTCGACCTTCTTTTCAAAATGGTTGACAAAGTCATCTGCAGAGAGGGGAGGAGGGGGAGGGGGAGGAGGATTCAGGAGGGAGGAGAAGGTGGCAAAGAGCTTCCTAGGGTTAGAGGCAGATGCTTGGACTTTAGAGTGGTAGAAAGTGGCTTTAGCAGCAGAGACAGACGAGGAAAATGTAGAGAGGAGGGAGTGAAAGGATGCCAGGTCCGCAGGGAGGCGAGTTTTCCTCCATTTCCGCTCGGCTGCCCGGAGCCCTGTTCTGTGAGCTCGCAATGAGTCGTCGAGCCACGGAGCAGGAGGGGAGGACCGAGCCGGCCTGGAGGATAGGGGACATAGAGAATCAAGGGATGCAGAAAGGGAGGAGAGGAGGGTTGAGGAGGCAGAATCAGGAGATAGTTTGGAGAAGGTTTGAGCAGAGGGAAGAGATGATAGGATGGAAGAGGAGAGAGTAGCGGGGGAGAGAGAGCGAAGATTGGGACGGCGCGATACCATCCGAGTAGGGGCAGTGTGGGAAGTGTTGGATGAGAGCAAGAGGGAAAAGGATACAAGGTAGTGGTCGGAGACTTGGAGGGGAGTTGCAGTGAGGTTAGTGGAAGAACAGCATCTAGTAAAGATGAGGTCGAGCGTATTGCCTGCCTTGTGAGTAGAGGGGGAAGGTGAGAGGGTGAGGTCAAAGAGGAGAGGAGTGGAAAGAAGGAGGCAGAGAGGAATGAGTCAAAGGTAGACGTGGGGAGGTTAAAGTCGCCCAGAACTGTGAGAGGTGAGCCATCCTCAGGAAAGGAGCTTATCAAGGCATCAAGCTCATTGATGAACTCTCCGAGGAACCTGGAGGGCGATAAATGATAAGGATGTTAAGCTTGAAAGGGCTGGTAACTGTGACAGCATGGAATTCAAAGGAGGCGATAGACAGATGGGTAAGGGGAGAAAGAGAGAATGACCACTTGGGAGAGATGAGGATCCCGGTGCCACCACCCCGCTGACCAGAAGCTCTCGGGGTGTGCGAGAACACGTGGGCGGACGAAGAGAGAGCAGTAGGAGTAGCAGTGTTATCTGTGGTGATCCATGTTTCCGTCAGTGCCAAGAAGTCGAGGGACTGGAGGGAGGCATAGGCTGAGATGAACTCTGCCTTGTTGGCCGCAGATCGGCAGTTCCAGAGGCTACCGGAGACCTGGAACTCCACGTGGGTCGTGCGCGCTGGGACCACCAGATTAGAGTGGCCGCGGCCACGCGGTGTGGAGCGTTTGTATGGTCTGTGCAGAGAGGAGAGAACAGGGATAGACAGACACATAATTGACAGGCTACAGAAGAGGCTACGCTAATGCAAAAAATTAAAATTAAATATCTAAATGGTACTTGTTATAACCATCTTAAATCAATTCCCCCGGCCGCTTAGACTCAAGGGTTTTAATGCTAAAATGTTTACGTTTAGAATGTGTTTTTAGATGATAGGTAGTTTGTTGATAAAAAAAATAATACAGCCGTTGTCGGGTTATGATTTAAGTTGGCAATTTAACATGTGAGTAACGGGAGTACGCTATGGCTGTACCCTCCTCGGGTGCATGCCTCGCTGTGTGTATCTATGGTATAATGGATGGACTGGCAGACATTTTGAGTGTACCCATGCCAAGAAGTGAAACCTAGGTAAAAAAAATAATAAAAGGTTAAGACAACTCAATAATTCCATGCGGAAGCAAAGACTCCCTGACTGGCCGCCCACAGGTGGTGAGGGTAGGTAACAACACATCCGCCACGCTGATCCTCAACACAGGGGCCCCTCAGGGCTGCGTGCTCAGTCCCCTCCTGTACTCCCTGTTCACTCATGACTGCACGGCCAGGCACGACTCCAACACCATCATTAAGTTTGAAAGATGACAACAGTGGTGGATGGTGTGAAACATTATTTATAGGTGGCACATTCAGAGACCTGGTTGTGTGGTGCCAGGACAACAACCTCTCCATCAATGTTATCAAGACAAAATAGATGATTGTGGACTACAGGAAAAGGAGGACCAAGCACCCATTCTCATTGACGGGGCTGTAGTGGAGCAGGTTAAGAGCTTCAAGTTTCTTGGTGTCCACATGGACACCAAAAAATAAACATGGTCCAAGCACACCAAGACAATCGTGAAGAGGGTACAACAAAACCTATTCCCTCTCAGGAGACTGAAAAGATTTGGCATGGGTCCTCAGATCCTCAAAAGGTTCTACAGCTTCACCAGCGAGAGCATCGGGTTGCATCACTGCCTGGTATGGCAAATGCTCGGCCTCCTGATCGCAAGGCACTACAGAGGGTAGTGCGTATGGCCCAGTACATCACCGAGGCCAAGCTTCCTGCCATCCAGGACCTCTATACCAGGCGGTGTCAGAAGAAGGTCCTAAAAATTATCAAAGACTCCAGACACCCTAGTCATAGACTGTTCTCTCTGCTACCGTACGGCAAGCAGTACCGGAGCACCACGTCTAAGTCCAAGAGGCTTCAAAAACAGCTTCTACCCCCAAGCCATAAGACTCCTGAACATCTAATCAAATGGCTACCCAGACTATTTGCATTGCCCTCCCACTCTTTTATGCCGCTGCTACTCTTTGTTCTTATCCATGCATAGTCACTTTAATAACTCTACCTACATGTACATATTACGTAAATTACCTCGACTAACCGGTGCCCCCTGCACATTGACTCTGTACCGGTACCCCCACTATATAGTCTCGCTATTGTTATTTTACTGCTGCTCTTTAATTACTTGTTACTTTTATTTATTATTCTTGTTCGTATTTTTTTAACTGCATTGTCAGTTAGGGACTTGTAAGTAAGCATTTCACTGTAAGATCTACACCTGTTGTATTCGGTGCATATGACTAATACGATTTGATTTGATTCTCTGAGAAGAGGCTGGATAACTAAAGCCTGGGCAATGTGAAGGGATAGACGTGGAGACTTCCCAATCCTCCAATTGGATGACACT
This sequence comes from Oncorhynchus nerka, assembly GCF_034236695.1. Classification (NCBI taxonomy): domain Eukaryota; kingdom Metazoa; phylum Chordata; class Actinopteri; order Salmoniformes; family Salmonidae; genus Oncorhynchus; species Oncorhynchus nerka. The sequence continues at coordinate 19,256,073 of NC_088423.1, forward strand.
CAGCTGAGCACACAGGATACGGCTGGTTATGCACAGTGGGTGGACAGATCTCCTTTCAGTGAGACTTCAGGACAACAAACCAAAAAACACATCACAATTTGTACAGATAATTTAGTCAGAACCTGCAGTCGCATGACTTTCGGTTACAGGCACCAACGCTCTAACCGTTAGCTACTTGATGCCCAGGTTGAGTTCAAATTGCTTGAAGGGAAAGAAACCATGTAAGCAAACAGAGTGTGATCTATGAAAGGAACTGTATCAGAAACCATGTTAAGTAAACAGATTGTGATCTATGAAAGGAACTGTATCAGAAACCATGTTAAGTAAACAGATTGTGATCTATGAAAGGAACTGTATCAGAAACCATGTTAAGTAAACAGATTGTGATGGATGAAATGGATTATATCAGGAACCATGTAAGTAAACAGAGTGATCGCTTTAAATAGATTATAATCAGGAACCATGTAAGTAAACAGAGTGATCGCTTTAAATAGAATATAATCAGGAACCATGTAAGTCAACAGTGTGATTGTTTAAATGGATTATATCAGGAACCATGTGAGTAAACAGAGTGATCGCTTTAAATAGATTATAATCAGGAACCATGTAAGTAAACAGAGTGATCGCTTTAAATAGATTATAATCAGGAACCATGTAAGGAAACAGTGTGATTGTTTAAATGGATTATAATAAGGAACCATGTGAGTAAACAGAGTGGATTGATTTCATGGATTATATCAGGAATCATGTAAGTAAACAGAGTGGATTGATTTCATGGATTATATCAGGAATCATGCAAGTAAACAGAGTGGGATTGATGAAATGGATTATATCAGGAATCATGTAAGTAAACAGAGTGGATTGATTTCATGGATTATATCAGGAATCATGTAAGTAAACAGAGTGGATTGATTTCATGGGTTATATCAGGAATCATGTAAGTAAACAGAGTGGATTGATTTCATGGATTATATCAGGAATCATGTAAGTAAACAGAGTGGATTGATTTCATGGATTATATCAGGAATCATGTAAGTAAACAGAGTGGATTGATTTCATGGATTATATCAGGAATCATGTAAGTAAACAGAGTGGATTGATTTCATGGATTATATCAGGAATCATTTTTATTTTTTATTTTTTTATTTCACCTTTATTTAACCAGGTAGGCTAGTTGAGAACAAGTTCTCATTTGCAACTGCGACCTGGCCAAGATAAAGCATAGCAGTGTGAACAGACAACACAGAGTTACACATGGAGTAAGCAATTAACAAGTCAATAACACAGTAGAAAAAAAATGGGCAGTCTATATACAATGTGTGCAAAAGGCATGAGGAGGTAGGCGAATAATACAATTTTGCAGATTAACACTGGGGTGATAAATGATCAGATGGTCATGTACAGGTAGAGATATTGGTGTGCAAAAGAGCAGAAAAGTAAATAAATAAATAAATAAAATAAAAAAACAGTATAAAAACAGTATGGGGATGAGGTAGGTGAAAATGGGTGGGCTATTTACCAATAGACTATGTACAGCTGCAGCGATCGGTTAGCTGCTCGGATAGCTGATGTTTGAAGTTGGTGAGGGAGATAAAAGTCTCCAACTTCAGCGATTTTTGCAGTTCATTCCAGTCACAGGCAGCAGAGTACTGGAACGAAAGGCGGCCAAATGAGGTGTTGGCTTTAGGGATGATCAGTGAGATACACCTGCTGGAGCGTGTGCTACGGATGGGTGTTGCCATCGTGACCAGTGAACTGAGATAAGGCGGAGCTTTACCTAGCATGGACTTGTAGATGACCTGGAGCCAGTGGGTCTGGCGACGAATATGTAGCGAGGGCCAGCCGACTAGAGCATACAAGTCGCAGTGGTGGGTGGTATAAGGTGCTTTGGTGACAAAACGGATGGCACTATGATAGACTGCATCCAGTTTGCTGAGTAGAGTGTTGGAAGCCATTTTGTAGATGACATCGCCGAAATCGAGGATCGGTAGGATAGTCAGTTTTACTAGGGTAAGCTTGGCGGCGTGAGTGAAGGAGGCTTTGTTGCGGAATAGAAAGCCGACTCTTGATTTGATTTTCGATTGGAGATGTTTGATGTGAGTCTGGAAGGAGAGTTTGCAGTCTAGCCAGACACCTAGGTACTTATAGATGTCCACATATTCAAGGTCGGAACCATCCAGGGTGGTGATGCTAGTCGGGCATGCGGGTGCAGGCAGCGATCGGTTGAAAAGCATGCATTTGGTTTTACTCGCGTTTAAGAGCAGTTGGAGGCCACGGAAGGAGTGCTGTATGGCATTGAAGCTCGTTTGGAGGTTAGATAGCACAGTGTCCAATGACGGGCCGAAAGTATATAGAATGGTGTCGTCTGCGTAGAGGTGGATCAGGGAATCATGTAAGTAAACAGAGTGGGATTGATGAAATGGATTATATCAGGAAGAAATAGTTTGGCCTTTAAGCAAGAGGAGCAAACACACTGGTCTCGGTCTCTCCTAGGCCATGCCCCAAATGGTACCCTATTCCCTATACAGTGCACTACTTTTGACCAGATGCCTATGCCTGCACTATAGGGTGCACGAGTTTGGGAAACCCTGTCCTAGTCAAACAGCTTAAAAATAGCCACAGTGAAAGTCTGAAAGCTGCTAAGCTAAAAGCACAACATTTCACAGAAGCAAGAGCAGATAGTTAGACGGTACTACAACACTAGATATGAAAAATAGACAACTATATCACTTCTCTGGCTATTCCTATCAGACAGAAACCCCAGGAGATAAGATAGGTAGTGTTGTGAGTTTGATGGAAGGGTAGCGTAGCTGAGGGTTTAGCTCTAGGGTCAGGCAATACTCACACACTCTGTGGCAAGTGTACAGCTGTAGTACTAATCTGTGTGTATGTGTGTGTGTGTAAAACCTCTCCAACACTACTTCTACACCACAGGAGGCTGGTGAGGGTAGGATGGCTCATAATAATGACTAGACTGAAGTGAATGGAATGGTATCAAACACAGTGAGGAGTGTGCAGTATTTGATTCATTCTGTGCTTCAATATGGCCAATTCCAATTCACATAAGCCACTTAAAGAAATCTGCTGAGAGAAAGGTTGAAAAGTGAAAGAGCTTACGAGTTACTGGAGCCCTTTAAACATCAGGGCGAGCTCTTCAACATCAGGGCTCTTTAACATCAGGGCTAGCTCCTCAACATCAGGGCTCTTCAACATCAGGGCTAGCTCTTCAACATCAGGGCTAGGTCCTCAACATCAGGGCTCTTCAACATCAGGGCTCTTTAACATCAGGGCTAGCTCCTCAACATCAGGGCTCTTTAACATCAGGGCTAGCTCCTCAACATCAGGGCTCTTTAACATCAGGGCTAGCTCTTCAACATCAGGGCTGGCACAACATCGGGGCTAGCTCCTTAACAATGGGGCTAACACCTCAACAATGGGGCTAACTCCTCAACAATGGGGCTAACCCCTCAACAATTTATTTTAATTTTATTTTTATTTCACCTTTATTTAACCAGGTAGGCTAGTTGAGAACAAGTTCTCATTTGCAACTGCGACCTGGCCAAGATAAAGCATAGCAGTGTGAACAGACAATTAACAAGTGTGAGTAAACAATTAACAAGTCAATAACACAGTAGAAAAAAAAGGGGGAGTCTATATACAATGTGTGCAAAAGGCATGAGGAGGTAGGCGAATAATTACAATATTGCAGATTAACACTGGAGTGATAAATGATCAGATGGTCATGTACAGGTAGAGATATTGGTGTGCAAAAGAGCAGAGAAGTAAATAAATAAAACAGTATGGGGATGAGGTAGGTGAAAATGGGTGGGCTATTTACCAATAGACTATGTACAGCTGCAGCGATCTGTTAGCTGCTCAGATAGCTGATGTTTGAAGTTGGTGAGGGAGATAAAAGTCTCCAACTTCAGCGATTTTTGCAATTCGTTCCAGTCACAGGCAGCAGAGTACTGGAACGAAAGGCGGCCGAATGAGGTGTTGGCTTTAGGGATGATCAATGAGATACACCTGCTGGAGCGCGTGCTACGGATGGGTGTTGCCATCGTGACCGGTAAACTGAGATAAGGCGGAGCTTTACCTAGCATGGACTTGTAGATGACCTGGAGCCAGTGGGTCTGGCGACGAATATGTAGCGAGGGCCAACAATGGGGCTAACCCCTCAACAATGGGGCTAACACAACACCAGGGCTAGCTCCTCATCCAACAGTTTCTCTTATTTTCAGACTAGTTAAATTAGTTAAGCCCTACTAAGGTATTAGAACATGCACAATGCTCTCAGTCCTATCACCTTTTTTATTTTTATAAAGCTTATGTGTCACACACTGTTTTAAGGTGTTAAAACCCCAACTAACATAATTCATTACCTTGATCAGAAACTCAGAAAATGTATTCTGAACACTACACATATAGCAATGTTATAAATATTTTAAGCAATCTAGAAATCCCCTAGAAATTGTAAGTTGAATGCACGCAACCACAAGTAAAAAAAAACTGCCATGGCTTCACATCAACATATGGTTGTGTTTTCAATCATTTGTCAAAAGTTCTGAAGCTCCTACATACAGTGGGGAGAACAAGTATTTGAATCACTGCCGATTTTGCAGGTTTTCCTACTTACAAAGCATGTAGAGGTCTGTAATTTTTTTTTATCATAGGTACACTTCAACTGTGAGAGACGGAATCTAAAACAAAAATCCAGAAAATCACATTGTATGATTTTTAAGAAATTAATTTCCATTTTATTGCATGACATAAGTAATTGATCACCTACCAACCAGTAAGAATTCCAGCTCTCACAGACCTGTTAGTTTTTCTTTAAGAAGCCCTCCTGTTCTCCACACATACATTACATTTTACATTTAAGTCATTTAGCAGACGCTCTTATCCAGAGCGACTTACAAATTGGTGCATTCACCTTATGACATCCAGTGGAGCAGCCACTTTACAATAGTGCATCTAAATCTTTTAGGGGGGGTGAGAAGGATTACTTTATCCTATCCTAGGTATTCCTTAAAGAGGTGGGGTTTCAGGTGTCTCCGGAAGGTGGTGATTGACTCCGCTGTCCTGGCGTCGTGAGGGAGTTTGTTCCACCATTGGGGGGCCAGAGCAGCGAACAGTTTTGACTGGGCTGAGCGGGAACTGTACTTCCTCAGTGGTAGGGAGGCGAGCAGGCCAGAGGTGGATGAACGCAGTGCCCTTGTTTGGGTGTAGGGCCTGATCAGAGCCTGGAGGTACTGAGGTGCCGTTCCCCTCACAGCTCCGTAGGCAAGCACCATGGTCTTGTAGCGGATGCGAGCTTCAACTGGAAGCCAGTGGAGAGAGCGGAGGAGCGGGGTGACGTGAGAGAACTTGGGAAGGTTGAACACCAGACGGGCTGCGGCATTCTGGATGAGTTGTAGGGGTTTAATGGCACAGGCAGGGAGCCCAGCCAACAGCGAGTTGCAGTAATCCAGACGGGAGATGACAAGTGCCTGGATTAGGACCTGCGCCGCTTCCTGTGTGAGGCAGGGTCGTACTCTGCGGATGTTGTAGAGCATGAACCTACAGGAACGGGCCACCGCCTTGATGTTAGTTGAGAACGACAGGGTGTTGTCCAGGATCACGCCAAGGTTCTTAGCGCTCTGGGAGGAGGACACAGTGGAGTTGTCAACCGTGATGGCGAGATCATGGAACGGGCAGTCCTTCCCCGGGAGGAAGAGCAGCTCCGTCTTGCCGAGGTTCAGCTTGAGGTGGTGATCCGTCATCCACACTGATATGTCTGCCAGACATGCAGAGATGCGATTCGCCACCTGGTCATCAGAAGGGGGAAAGGAGAAGATTAATTGTGTGTCGTCTGCATAGCAATGATAGGAGAGACCATGTGAGGTTATGACAGAGCCAAGTGACTTGGTGTATAGCGAGAATAGGAGAGGGCCTAGAACAGAGCCCTGGGGGACGCCAGTGGTGAGAGCACGTGGTGAGGAGACGGATTCTCGCCACGCCACCTGGTAGGAGCGACCTGTCAGGTAGGACGCAATCCAAGCGTGGGCCGCGCCGTAGATGCCCAACTCGGAGAGGGTGGAGAGGAGGATCTGATGGTTCCCAGTATCGAAGGCAGCCAATAGGTCTAGAAGGATGAGAGCAGAGGAGAGAGAGTTAGCTTTAGCAGTGCGGAGCGCCTCCGTGATACAGAGAAGAGCAGTCTCAGTTGAATGACTAGTCTTGAAACCTGACTGATTTGGATCAAGAAGGTCATTCTGAGAGAGATAGCGGGAGAGCTGGCCAAGGACGGCACGTTCAAGGGTTTTGGAGAGAAAAGAAAGAAGGGATACTGGTCTGTAGTTGTTGACATCGGAGGGATCGAGTGTAGGTTTTTTCAGAAGGGGTGCAACTCTCGCTCTCTTGAAGACGGAAGGGACGTAGCCAGCGGTCAGGGATGAGTTGATGAGCGAGGTGTGGTAAGGGAGAAGGTCTCCGGAAATGGTCTGGAGAAGAGAGGAGGGGATAGGGTCAAGCGGGCAGGTTGTTGGGCGGCCGGCCGTCACAAGACGCGAGATTTCATCTGGAGAGAGAGGGAGAAAGAGGTCAGAGCACAGGGTAGGGCAGTGTGAGCAGAACCAGCGGTGTCGTTTGACTTAGCAAACGAGGATCGGATGTCGTCGACCTTCTTTTCAAAATGGTTGACGAAGTCATCTGCAGAGAGGGAGGAGGGGGAGGGGGATTCAGGAGGGAGGAGAAGGTGGCAAAGAGCTTCCTAGGGTTAGAGGCAGATGCTTGGAATTTAGAGTGGTAGAAAGTGGCTTTAGCAGCAGCGACAGAAGAGGAAAATGTAGAGAGGAGGGAGTGAAAGGATGCCAGGTCCGCAGGGAGGCGAGTTTTCCTCCATTTCCGCTCGGCTGCCCGGAGCCCTGTTCTGTGAGCTCGCAATGAGTCGTCGAGCCACGGAGCGGGAGGGGAGGACCGAGCCGGCCTGGAGGATAGGGGACATAGAGAGTCAAAGGATGCAGAAAGGGAGGAGAGGAGGGTTGAGGAGGCAGAATCAGGAGATAGGTTGGAGAAGGTTTGAGCAGAGGGAAGAGATGATAGGATGGAAGAGGAGAGAGTAGCGGGGGAGAGAGAGCGAAGGTTGGGACGGCGCGATACCATCCGAGTAGGGGCAGTGTGGGAAGTGTTGGATGAGAGCGAGAGGGAAAAGGATACAAGGTAGTGGTCGGAGACTTGGAGGGGAGTTGCAATGAGGTTAGTGGAAGAACAGCATCTAGTAAAGATGAGGTCGAGCGTATTGCCTGCCTTGTGAGGAGGGGGAAGGTGAGAGGGAGAGGTCAAAAGAGGAGAGGAGTGGAAAGAAGGAGGCAGAGAGGAAAGAGTCAAAGGTAGACGTGGGGGAGGTTAAAGTCCCCCAGAACTGTGAGAGGTGAGCCGTCCTCAGGAAAGGAGCTTATCAAGGCATCAAGCTCATTGATGAACTCTCCGAGGGAACCTGGAGGGCGATAAATGATAAGGATGTTAAGCTTGAAAGGGCTGGTAACTGTGACAGCATGGAATTCAAAGGAGGCGATAGACAGATGGGTAAGGGGAGAAAGAGAGAATGACCACTTGGGAGAGATGAGGATCCCGGTGCCACCACCCCGCTGACCAGAAGCTCTCGGGGTGTGCGAGAACACGTGGGCGGACGAAAAGAGAGCAGTAGGAGTAGCAGTGTTATCTGTGGTGATCCATGTTTCCGTCAGTGCCAAGAAGTCGAGGGACTGGAGGGAGGCATAGGCTGAGATGAACTCTGCCTTGTTGGCCGCAGATCGGCAGTTCCAGAGGCTACCGGAGACCTGGAACTCCACGTGGGTCGTACGCGCTGGGACCACCAGATTAGGGTGGCCGCGGCCACGCGGTGTGGAGCGTTTGTATGGTCTGTGCAGAGAGGAGAGAACAGGGATAGACAGACACATAGTTGACAGGCTACAGAAGAGGCTACGCTAATGCAAAGGAGATTGGAATGACAAGTGGACTACACGTCTCGAATGTTCAGAAAGTTGAGCTTACGTAGCAAGAATCTTATTGACTAAAATGATTAAAAATGATACAGTACTGCTGAAGTAGGCTAGCTGGCATTACCTGTATTAACTGTACCTGTTTGAACTCGTTACCTGTATAAAATAAAAAATTTTGCATGACATAACTATTTGATACATCAGAAAAGCAGAACTTAATATTTGGTACAGAAACCTTTGTTTGCAATTACAGAGATCATACATTTCCTGTAGTTATTGATCAGGTTTGCACACACTGCAGCAGGGATTTTGGCCCACTCCTCCATACAGACCTTCTCCAGATCCTTCAGGTTTCGGGGCTGTCACTGGGCAATACGGACTTTCAGCTCCCTCCAAAGATTTTCTATTGGGTTCAGGTCTGGAGACTGGCTAGGCCACTCCAGGACCTTGAGATGCTTCTTACGGAGCCACTCCTTAGTTGCCCTGGCTGTGTGTTTCAGGTCATTGTCATGCAGGAAGACCCAGCCACAACCCATCTTCAATGCTCTTACTGAGGGAAGGAGGTTGTTGGCCAAGATCTCGTGATACATGGCCCCATCCATCCTCCCCTCAATATGGTGCAGTCATCCTGTCCCCTTTGCAGAAAAGCATCCCCAAAGATTGATGTTTCCACCTCCATGCTTCACGGTTGGGATGGTGTTCTTGGGGTTGTACTCATCCTTCTTCTTCCTCCAAACACGGCAAGTGGAGTTTAGACCAAAAAGCTCTATTTTTGTTTCATCAGACCACATGACCTTCTCCCATTCCTCCTCTGGTCATCCAGATGGTCATTGGCAAACTTCAGACGGGACTGGACATGCGCTGGCTTGAGCAGGGGGACCTTGCATGCACTGCAGGATTTTAATCCATGACGGCGTAGTGTGTTACTAGTGGTTTTCTTTAAGACTGTGGTCCCAGCTCTCATCAGGTCATTGACCAGGTCCTGCCGTGTAGTTCTGGGCTGATCCCTCACCTTCCTCATGATCATTGATGCCCCACGATGTGAGATCTTGCATGGAGCCCCAGACCGAGGGTGATTGAACTTGACCTAGGGTGATCTTGAACTTCTTCCATTTTCTAATAATTGTGCCAACAGTTGTTACCTTCTCACCAAGCTGCTTGCCTATTGTCCTGTAGCCCATCCCAGCCTTGTGCCATTATGTCCTTACACAGCTCTCTGGTCTTGGCCATTGTGGAGAGGTTGGAGTCTGTTTGATTAAGTGTGTGGACAAGTGTCTTTTATACAGGTAACGAGTTCAAACAGGTACAGTTAATACAGGTAATGAGTGGAGAACAAGGAGGGCTTCTTAAAGAAAAACTAACAGGTCTGTGAGAGCCGGAATTCTTACTGGTTGGTAGGTGATCAAATACTTATGTCATGCAATAAAATGGAAATTAATTACTTAAAAATCATACAATGTGATTTTCTGGATTTTTGTTTTAGAATCCGTCTCTCACAGTTGAAGTGTACCTATGCTAAAAATTACAGACCTCTACATTTTTTGTAAGTAGGGAAACCTACAAAATCGGCAGTGTATTAAATACTTGTTCTCCCCACTGTATATATATTTTTTTAAATGCTCAATTCCAATTATTTAATATTAACACAGACAGATTTGTGGGCAATGACTTTGGTAAGTAATGTTAGTTCGAGGGTTGATTACATTCATTAAAACTTCTTTAAAAAGTTTGGAGAGAGATTGATGAAAGCATGTATACACTTCCCACAAAGCCTTGGGAGTGTGTAAAAGCTGTTACCATGGCGGCATCACATTAGAATTACAAACATTTCCCCTGGATGTTTAACACTGCTTCACAGAGAGGCATCCCTCTCCCTCCCCCTTGCCCTCCTCTACCCTCTTCGCACACAGGCACCTGCCACCACATTTGCACTTCTAAAATACCCACCCCCCCAGTCATTCTGAAGAAGAGCAAGGAAAGAAAAGTCGAAAATATGAAATGCAGTTATTTAAAAAAGTTAACTTGAGTGCTGCCAAAAAAATAACGCTTTCTTCAAGGCCATAATAACGTTCCATGGGAATAAGGAGAAAGAGAGAGAGAGAGAAATATTTAAAATTTCCCCTGATTTTTCTACTCCTACCACTTTAAGCAGGCAGTGAATTTCCTGAAGTGATAAGGGCTTAACCAATGTAATCCTCAGAGAGGGGCCTTCTCTGTTATGAAGGCAGGAATAAAGAGGAAATCTCTCTCCTCGCGCTTTGCCTCTCTCACTCTCCCTGCCTGCCTCTCTCCATCTGTCCCTCTCTCTTCTCCCTCCCTATCCAATAGGTTGGCGCACAATTGGCCCAGCGTTGTCCGGGTTAGGGGAGGGTTTGGCCGGGGTAGGCCGCCAGTGTATAATAAGAATTTGTTCTTAACTGACTTGCCTAGTTAAATAAAGGTTAAAAAAGAATCTTTGTACTACTCTCTTTTGAAGGCAGTAGGTTTGCGAACAAGGAGACGAGAGAAAGAGAAAGAGAGAGAGAAAGAGAGAGAGAAAGAGAGAGAGAGAGAGAGAGAAAGAGAAAGAGAGAGAAAGAGAGAGAGAAAGAGAGAGAAAGAGAGAGAGAAAGGCAGGCCGCCTGGCATCTCCCACACACGCCTGGGATCTCCTACACACGCCTGGGAATGCAAATGAGTATGTGTTGAAAGAGCAGCCGGACTCTTCTCTACTGGAGATCAACGCAGGAATATTGATATAACAACGGATGCGAGGGGTTTCCCTGACACAGACAGCAGGGGCAGGCCACAGACGCAGGTCTATAATTGGCTACATGCAGGGTGCCACCTATAAATAATGTTTCACACCATCCATCCAGCCATTCAGAAAGGACTATGTTCTAAATGGTGTCCTATTCCCAGCTATTCCGTACATAGTAGGGTTCCATTTGGGATGCAGGCGTTGATTCATTATCTGATGGCTTGGACAGGCTGGGAGTGCCCCCTGATTAAAGTGCCCCATCTTGATATCATAGCATCATAGCATCATGTAAGTCATGTAAGTCACTGCATTTTTAACTATGCTGGTCTGAATACATGATTAATATCACTCTGACCTTTAGCATCAGATATTGAAATGAGTCTCTCGGACATGACTTGATGCTCCACACTGCTCATCTGGGCTGTAGAGCTGCATTTAAACAACAGGCGTACTACTAAACTGATAGTCGACTGACTGTGCAAGAGAAGGTAACCTAGCTATCAATAATTCCCTGACTCAATGTCCATTACTGTTCAGAAAATCTGTAGTAAGACTGATTTTTATAAAATTCTAAAAGTTTGAGGTTCTAGATGCAGAACTCTAGGAGATCTGCTTGTCATAGACAGAGAAAGCAGCCCAGGACGTTGGTAAACTTTAGTACAGGTCCTAACTTTGTTCCTCCAGGAAGAGGATAAGTAAGTAAAAGTTTGAAGGGAACGTTTTATATACCAAATTAGCACGTTTTTTTATACAAATCGGCATTCTTGTGGACGCAACCGTGAATTAGGGGCAGATACAAGAACAGAAACAATAAAGGGGCAATCTGCATTTGAAAAAATAAAGCGGACACCCCATCACTGTTTTGGTAAAAAGCTGAGGGATGTGGCTGGAGAAATAGTAACACTTTATAATATGGATGTAAGGACTGACCAGCCATGATATCAGGTAGCATATTTTGGCCATGTTTTGAGGCTATACAGTGCTTGTTCACATTTATATTGTTTACAAACATTGGAGTAAAAAAGCTTATATTTGGGGTTCTGATGGGGTACAACAGTTGATCTAAGCACATTTTGTTACATTACAGCCTTATTCTAAAATGGATTAAAAATATATACATCCTCAGCAATCTACACAAAATACCCCATTATGACAAAGCAAAGACAGGTTTTTAGATATTTTTTTCCAAATGTATTACATATTTAAAACAGAAATACCCTTTGCTATGAGACTCGAAATTGAGCTCAGGTGCATTGTTTCCATTGATCATCCCTGAGATGTTTGTACAACTTGACTGGAGTCCACCTGTGGTAAAGTCAATTGATTGGACATGATTTGGAAAGGCACACACCTGTCTATTTAAGGTCCCACAGTTGACAATGCATGTCAGAGCAAAACCCAAGCCATGAGGTCAAAGGTATTGTCTATAGAGCTCCGAGACAGGATTGTGTCATGGGACAGATCTGCAGCATTGAAGGTTCCGAAGAAAACAGAGGCCTCTATCGTTCTTAAATGGAAGAAGTTTGGAAACACCAAGACTCTTCCTAGAGCTGGCCGCTCGGCCAAACTGGGCAATCAGGGGAAAAGGGCCTTGGTCAGGGAGGTGACCAAGTACTCGATGGTCACTCTGACAGAGCTCTAGAGTTCCTCTGTTGAGATGGGAGACCTTATATAGACAAGTGTGTGCCTTTCCAAAACATGTCCAATCAATTGAATTTACCACAGGTTGACTCCAATCAAGTTGTAGAAACATCAAGGATAATCAAATGGAAACAGGACGCACCTGGGATCAATTTCGAGTCTCATAGCAAAGGGTCTGGATACTTAGGTAAATAAGGTATGTTTTTATTTTTAATAAATTAGCCAACATTTCTAAACCTGCTTTTGCTTTGTCATTATGGGGTATTGTGTGTTGATTACTTTACTTTTTTTTATTGGATACATTTTAGAATGAGGCTAACGTAATAAAATGTGGAAAAAGTCAAGGGGTCTGAATACTTTCCGAATGCACTGTAGCTACTTAATATTTTGAAACCTGAACGTTTTACATATAATGAGGCATGTTTTACATTGCTTCAAAGTAGCAAAATCTGACCATATCCTTGTAGGCAATTATTTTATAAAGACTTCCATATGCCATTGAAACCAGTAGCCTATTTCTCTCATGTTCTATTGGATTTCAACTTTCTTTCATTGTCCGGTAGCCAAACACACATTTGCAGTTAGCCTACTTGTATGCATTGCTGCGCTAATAATGTTAAGAAATAATAGTTAATCAACATTTTTAAGCTAAACGTTCTGATCTGTTTTTAACGTTTATTTTTTTATATTTTTTTTTATGTAGCCTAGGCCTACTGGTTGTATGAATTTGGGATCTATTGTCCCACAACTGTCCTAGAGTCTGTTTGTGCTATTTCTTTCTCGACAAGCTGACCAATAGAATAGGTAAATGTATCTACCGTGGGGGATAGTAGATTGACATTGGCTCATTGGGGGCGTGTCCTTAAGGCTAGGGGAAGCTAAACTTTCCCTAAGTAAATTGAATTACATTTCCAAAATTATATAGCCTAATTAGCCCACTCCTTTCTATACATAAGTAAATACAATCATTCAAAATAGGCTACAAAAGCATGATTTGACCACAGTATCATTAGCTTCCCTAGCCTTAATGTTTTGTTGTTATGGATCGTTTTAAATCGCATCGCCTAAAGGAAAGCCAGCGCATGCAATTTGGGCAGAGTGAGCAGCAAATACCAAATAGATGATTGTTGAGTTGAGTCAGTGAAAAGTAGAGGCCCAGTCAGGCATATCGCAATATTTCAAAATTCAATCGCTGGAAAACGTAGTTAAGATACCAAATTACTATTGTTGTAAAGCGAAGACAATGAAAATACTTTAATCTGTCTTTTAGCCATAAAAATGGCCTAGTGGTTAGAGTGTTGGGCCAGTAACCGAAAGGTTGGTAGATCAAATCCCCGAGCTGACGAGGTAAAAATCTGTCATTCTGCCCCTGAACAAGGCTGTTAACCCACTGATCCTAGGCCGTCATTGTAAATAAGAATTTATTTGTTCTTAACTGACATGCCTTGTTAAATAAAATAAATAACTTGATTGAGCGAAAAACAGTAGGCCTATCTTATCGGCACCAGCCGAGAGCATGGGCCATATCCACAGTGACTGGACAATGATGGCGGTCATATTCAATTTGCGTCTCACCTTCGACATTTGTAACATTGTTTCAATATTTAAATTGGATTGCCAGCTGTCGCAAAGTAATGAACGTGTCGGGATGAGAGACAGGCAGGCAGCTTTTCAGTCAAAAGTTAGTTTGCATTCTTTCCAGCTTCAGTTTGAAGTTATTGTGTTGTTGGCTTGCTTTAATGAACAACAGTGTTCTGACAAGAGAACGCATTAATGTTCTATGGCAGGTAAAATCGTGCATCATTAGCTCATTGTTATGGACATATCCAAATACATGTAATTAGAAAACAGCTTAAACAAATGCAGACACTTTGTTGTTATTCTGGCTGCACTGTTTAACATGACTGTAAGTTAGCCGTAGTTGGCTAGCTAGCAAGCAAGGGATAAGAACGTTGCCAGCCAGTATGCAATAAAACATTTAGTACGAACGACTGGGTCGCGTCCATAGATACAGAACAAAAAGACTGAATGGCTGGCAACGTTCTGGTGTCCCCCAGGGCTCTGTTCTAGGCCCTCTCCTATTCTCGCTATACACCAAGTCACTTGGCTCTGTCATAACCTCACATGGTCTCTCCTATCATTGCTATGCAGACGACACACAATTAATCTTCTCCTTTCCCCCTTCTGATGACCAGGTGGCGAATCGCATCTCTGCATGTCTGGCAGACATATCAGTGTGGATGACGGATCACCACCTCAAGCTGAACCTCGGCAAGACGGAGCTGCTCTTCCTCCCGGGGAAGGACTGCCCGTTCCATGATCTCGCCATCACGGTTGACAACTCCATTGTGTCCTCCTCCCAGAGCGCTAAGAACCTTGGCGTGATCCTGGACAACACCCTGTCGTTCTCAACTAACATCAAGGTGGTGGCCCGTTCCTGTAGGTTCATGCTCTACAACATCCGCAGAGTACGACCCTGCCTCACACAGGAAGCGGCGCAGGTCCTAATCCAGGCACTCGTCATCTCCCGTCTGGATTACTGCAACTCGCTGTTGGCTGGGCTCCCTGCCTGTGCCATTAAACCCCTACAACTCATCCAGAACGCCGCAGCCCGTCTGGTGTTCAACCTTCCCAAGTTCTCTCACGTCACCCCGCTCCTCCGCTCTCTCCACTGGCTTCCAGTTGAAGCTCGCATCCGCTACAAGACCATGGTGCTTGCCTACGGAGCTGTGAGGGGAACGGCACCTCAGTACCTCCAGGCTCTGATCAGGCCCTACACCCAAACAAGGGCACTGCGTTCATCCACCTCTGGCCTGCTCGCCTCCCTACCACTGAGGAAGTACAGTTCCCGCTCAGCCCAATCAAAACTGTTCGCTGCTCTGGCCCCCCAATGGTGGAAAAAACTCCCTCACGACGCCAGGACAGCGGAGTCAATCACCACCTTCCGGAGACACCTGAAACCCCACCTCTTTAAGGAATACCTAGGATAGGATAAAGTAATCCCTCTCACCCCCCTTAAAAGATTTAGATGCACTACTGTTCCACTGGATGTCATAAGGTGAATGCACCAATTTGTAAGTCGCTCTGGATAAGAGCGTCTGCTAAATGACTTAAATGTAAATGTAATGTACCTTCTATTAGCTCATAGAAACGCATTGAATAACAAAGTCATACATGGCAATATACAGTGCATTTGGAAAGTACTCAGACCCCTTGACTTTTTCCACATTTTGTTGCATTACAGCCTTATTCTAAAATGTATTAAATGTTTCCCCCCCCCAATATACACCCAATACCACATAATGACAAAGCAAAACCAGGTTTTTAGACACGTTTGCCAATGTATAATTAAAAAAAAACTGGAAATATTACATTTACATTTACATTTAAGTCATTTAGCAGACGCTCTTATCCAGAGCGACTTACAAATTGTATTGAGACCGTTTACTCAGTGCTTTGTTGAAGCACCTTTGAAAGCGATTACAGCCTCAAGACTTGGATATGATGTAACAAGCTTGGCACACCTGTATTTGGAGAGTTTCTCCTATTCTTCTCTGCAGATCCTCAAACGTTCTGTCAGGTTAGATGGTAGAGGGTAACTGTCCAGCTATTTTCAGGTCACTCCAGAGATGTTCGACTGGGTTAGGGTCGTTGCCCAGTTGGAAGGTGAACCTTAGCCCCAGTCTGAGGTCCTGAGCGCTCTGGAGCAGGTTTTCATCAAGGATCTCTGTACTTTGCTCAGTTCATCTTTGCCTCATGGGCTGCCAAGTGAGCTGTCATGTGCCTTTTTACTGAGGAGCGGCTTCCGTCTGGCCACTCTACCATAAAGGCCTGATTGGTGGAGTGCTGTAGAGATGGTTGTTGTTCTGGAAGGTTCTCCCATCTCCACAGAAAAACTCTGGAGCTCTGTCAGAGTGACCATCGGGTTCTTGGTCACCCCCCTGGCCATGTTCCTTCTCTTCCGATTGCTCAGTTTGGCCGGGCGGCCAGCTCTAGGAAGAGTCTTGGTGGTTCCAAACTTCTTCCATTTAAGAATGATGGAGGCCACTGTGATCTTGGGTATCTTCAACGCTGCAGACATTTTTGGTACACTTCCCCAGATCCGTGCCTCGACACAATCCTGTCTCGGAGCTCTATGGACAATTCCTTTGACCTCATGGCTTGGTTTTTGCTCTGACATGCACTGTCAACTGTGGGACCTTCTATAGGGGCGGCAGGGTAGCCTAGTGGTTAGTGTTAGACTAGTAACCGAAAGGTTGCAAGTTCAAATCCCCGAGCTGACAAGGTACAAGGTACCCTGAACAGGCAGTTCACCCACTGTTCCTAGGCTGTCATTGAAAATAAGAATTTGTTCTTAACTGACTTGCCTAGTTAAATAAAAATAAATATAGACAGGTGTGTGCCTTTCCAAATGATGTCAAAACAATTCAATTTACTACAGGTGGACTCCAATCAAATTTTTGAAATTTCATCAAGGATGATCAATGGAAACAGGATGCACCAGAGCTCAACCGACATGTACGTGTGAGTCTCAGCTTTCGATGGTGGAGTCATATTACACTGAACAAAAATATAAATGCAACATGCAACAATTTCAAAGATTTGACTGAATTACAGTTCATATAAGGAAATCAGTCGATTGAAATAAATTCATTATTCCATAATCTATGGATTTCATGACTGGGTATACAGATACAGTGGGGAGAACAAGTATTTGATACACTGCCGATTTTGCAGTTTTTCCTACTTACAAAGCATGTAGAGGTATGTCATTTTTATCATAGGTACACTTCAACTGTGAGAGACGGAATCTAAAACAAAAATCCAGAAAATCACATTGTATGATTTTAAGTAATTAATTAGCATTTTATTGCATGACATAAGTATTTGATCACCTACCAACCAGTAAGAATTCCAGCCCTCACAGACCTGTTAGTTTTTCTTTAAGAAGCCCTCCTGTTCTCCACTCATTACCTGTATTAACTGCACCTATTTTAACTCGTTACCTGTATAGAAGACACCTGTCCACACACTCAATCAAACAGACTCCAACCTCTCCACAATGGCCAAGACCAGAGAGCTGTGTAAGGACATCAGGGATAAAATTGTAGACCTGCACAAGGCTGGGATGGGCTACAGGACAATAGGCAAGCAGCTTGGTGAGAAGGTAACAACTGTTGGCACAATTAGATAATGGAAGAAGTTCAAGATGACGGTCAATCACCCTTGGTCTGGGGCTCCATGCAAGATCTCACCTCGTGGGGCATCAATGATCATGAGGAAGGTGAGGGATCAGCCCAGAACTACACGGCAGGACCTGGTCAATGTCCTGAAGAGAGCTGGGACCACAGTCTCATAGAAAACCATTAGTAACACACTACGCCGTCATGGATTAAAATCCTGCAGCACACGCAAGGTCCCCCTGCTCAAGCCAGCGCATGTCCAGGCCCATCTGAAGTTTTCCAATGACCATCTGGATGATCCAGAGGAGGAATGGGAGAAGGTCATGTGGTCTGATGAAACAAAAATAGAGCTTTTTGGTCTAAACTCCACTCGTCGTGTTTGGAGGAAGAAGAAGGATGAGTACAACCCCAAGAACACCATCCCAACCGTGAAGCATGGAGGTGGAAACATCATTCTTTGGGGATGCTTTTCTGCAAAGGGGACAGGACGACTGCACCGTATTGAGGGGAGGATGGATGGGGCCATGAATCGCAAGATCTTGGCCAACAACCTCCTTCCCTCAGTAAGAGCATTGAAGATGGGTCGTGGCTGGGTCTTCCTGCATGACAATGACCTGAAACACACAGCCAGGGCAACTAAGGAGTGGCTCCGTAAGAAGCATCTCAAGGTCCTGGAGTGGCCTAGCCAGTCTCCAGACCTGAACCCAATAGAAAATCTTTGGAGGGAGCTGAAAGTCCGTATTGCCCAGTGACAGCCCCGAAACCTGAAGGATCTGGAGAAGGTCTGTATGGAGGAGTGGGCCAAAATCCCTGCTGCAGTGTGTGCAAACCTGATCAATAACTACAGGAAATGTATGATTTCTGTAATTGCAAACAAAGGTTTCTGTACCAAATATTAAGTTCTGACTTTCTGATGTATCAAATACTTATGTCATGCAATAAAATGCAAATTAATTACTTAAAAATCATACAATGTGATTTTCTGGATTTTTGTTTTAGACTCCATCTCTCACAGTTGAAGTGTATCTAAGATAAAAAAATTACAGACCTCTACATGCTTTGTAAGTAGGAAAACCTGCAAAATCGGCAGTGTATCAAATACTTGTTCTCCCCACTGTATTCATCTGTTGGTCACAGATGCCTTTAAAAAAGGTAGGGGCGTGGATCAGAACCAGTAAGTATCCAGTGTGACCACCATTTGGCTTATGCAACGTGATACATCTCCTTCACATAGAGTTGATCAGGCTGTTGATTGTGGCCTGTGGAATGTTGTCGTAGTCCTCCTCAATGGCTGTGCAAAATTGCTGGATATTGGCGGGAACTGGAACACGCTGTCGTACACATCTATCAAGAGCATCCCAAACATGCTCAATGGGTGATATGTCTGGTGAATATGCAGGCCATGAAGAACTGGGACATTTTCAGCTTCCAGGAATTGTGTACAGATCCTTGCGACATGGGGCCGTGCATTATCATGCTGAGGTGATGGCGGCTGATAAAATCACACAATAATGGGCCTCAGTATCTCTTAATGGTATTGCTGTACATTCAAATTGCCACCGATAAAATGCAATAGTGTTCATTGTCCATAGCTTATGCCTGCCCATACCATAACCGCACTGCCACCATGGGGTCTTTGTTCATAACGTTGACGTCAGTAAACCACTGGCCCACACGACGCCTGCCATCTGCCCGGTACAGTTGAAACCGGGATTCATCTGTGAAGAGCACAGTTCTCCAGTGTGCCAGTGGCCATTGAAGGTGAGCACGGTCAGGCAGTACAAGACCCTGGTGAGGACGATGAGCACGCATATGGGCTTCCTTCCTTCCTTTCTGACAGTTTGTGCAGAAATTCTTCGGTTGTGCAAACCCACAGTTTCATCAGCTGTCCGGATGGCTGGTCGCAGACAATTCTGCAGGTGAAGAAGCTAGATGTGTATGTCCTGGGCTGGTATGGTTACACGTGGAGCAACTTTGGAGGCGGCTTATGGTAGAGAAATTAACATGAAATTCTCTGCCAACAGCTTTGGTGGACATTCCTGCAGTCAGCATGCCAATTGAACACTCCCTCAAAACTTGAGACATCTACTGTGTAGTGTGATAAAACTGCACATTTTAGTGTGAAAAAATGAAGAAATGCTGGAATTAAACACATTACTATGCAAATAAGCAAAAGCTGTTGGCATTAAGGAAATAGATGCCTGGCTCAAATAGAAGCCTATCTCTAATAAGTGCCTGTTGTGTTCAGTGATTTAAACAAATAAGTGCCCAGGCTATTAATAGTTTCAGAAAAAGCCCATAGTAATTGATTACAAAACAAGACAAGTAGTAAAAGGTCTAAGATCAAGAAGAGCTTACTGGCCAATCAGGGTTAGACTAAGTCAATTAGCTCTATAGCACAATGAGTGCATAATTTCATTATACTACGGCGTAGGGGGCTATTGTGTGTGTGTGTGTGTGTGTGTGTGTGTGTGTGTGTGTGTGTGTGTGTGTGTGGCTAGTCGCGTAGACTAATCTGGTCATTGAAAAGGGGCCTAGAACTAAAGACAGAGACTAAAGAGGGGTTGCTGAAGATCACTACTAGCCGTCTAATAGCCGTGAGAAAGACTGCCTCTTGTCTATGAGGCTCACACAGGCTCTCTGGGTGGTTAGATACATGTGGTTGACACATTTGCATCTTCAAAGATACTCACAGACAAGCTCAACATGAGAGAGCAGTGTCTGGGGCTGGATATCATGTGGATGGAAAACCCCATCCTTCCTGTCTCTGCTTTTGAGACGTTAGTTTTCCCCACGCACACACAGGCAGTGCAACATTTTGAGTTCATACTGTATATCTGTCAAGTAGAGAACGACAGATACTGTATGGAGTTTTTAGGGCCAATGCCGATAAAGATTTTGTGGGCGATCAAGTAGGCCGATAATCAACTTCATTACATTTACATTTTGAGGGAACATCTTTACAGAGACAGCCATGTATGCATTAATGCATCAATTTTAAAATCAAACAAAAAATGTGATTGGTAAAAACAAAAATCTAATTATACAACAACAAAAATCATTTTTTTAATGGTAAATCTATACTGATAAACTGGGTAAATCAAGATGTAACCTAGGCTACAATACAGCTGAATGCATATTAAATAGGAGTGTGTACATGCATTGAGATATTGTGCTTGTTTTGACTGATCAGCGGAGTCTATGGTGCCACAGATGACAAACAATTTGTTTGCCTTTCATTTGGGACTTATTAGCCTACTGATCAACAACATTAGCATAGGAGCATCAACCCAGCTTGTCACGCCTGTATGGAAGAACATAATATAGGCACTGCTGTTAGTTTGAGAACATAAAAGAACATCAATGCAAATTTTTCCAATGTAACGTCATGAATTGTGATCAGAGATGCTTTTGAAACTTAGTCATTTTCCATGATCCACAGAAATTAAACAATTCTAAACAACTCACCTAGCAGGATGAAATTCAAAACAACTACATTGGCTAGTTTAGCTATATGTCAAGAAATGGGCGGGTTGTAACTTGGTCATACTGCTCCGATTGGATAGAGTGAGGCTGTAACTCCGCTCCCTTTCACTTCTCTTTCCATCGCTCATATCACTTGCTGCTGTTTACTGCTAATATGAGAACTAGCTCAATGGCGATGACATTTTCTACCAAGCCATAAATGTGCATAATAACCAACAAGGAGAGCCAGTGTAGGAAAAAATTGAAACGACGATGCACGTTCTGTCTGACTGGCTCAAATCTGCGTATCGTTTGAGAAGTGAGAACACACACGTGCACTGATCTACAGCTTTCTTGGTTCATAAACGTGCAGGAAGATTCTTAGGTAGCTAAACCTACTGCCAACATTTTATTTAGGCATTTTAAAACACTTCCTTCTTTCTCTATTATTGCAATCATCGAATCCAACTATCAACTGTCAATTTACGGATACGATTGCGGCTGGTCAGATCAGCACACCAGTAAACAGCTAATGTTACACCGCAAGTCAGATTGCTAGTTGCCAAAAATGGTGCATGTTCAAAATTATAACCAGCTAATGTTAGCTAGCTAGCTTCGTTGGCTATTAGTTCCTGAGATCTTAGCATCATGTTTATCTTGCCAGCTAGCTAGCATAGTAGCTAATATAAATTCAGCAAAAAAAGAATGTTCCTTTTTCAGCACCCTGTCTTTCAAAGATAATTAATAAAAATCAAAATAACTTCACAGATCTTCATTGTAAAGGGTTAAAACACGGTTTCCCATGCTTGTTCAATGAACCATAAACAATTAATTGCGGTTTTGTCTCACCAGGGGTGATGGTCGGATTCGCGTTTATCATCGAGGCGATGAGCGTTACACCAAGGCCTGTACTCAGGAGCGGGATGGAGGGTCCGTTCATGGTCTGGGGCGGTGTGTCACAGCACCATCGGACTGAGCTTGTTGTCATTGCAGACAATCTCAACGCTGTGCGTTACAGGGAAGACATCCTCGTCCCTCACGTGCTACCCTTCCTGCAGGCTCATCCTGACATGACCCTCCATCATGACAATGCCACCAGCCATACTGCTCGTTCTGTGCGTGATTTCCTGCAAGACAGGAATGGCAGTGTTCTGCCATGGCCAGCGAAGAGCCCAATGGGATCTCAGTCCCTTGGAGCACGTCTGAGACCTGTTGGATCGGAGGGTGAGGGCTAGGGCTAGGGCCATTTCCCCCCAGCAATGTCCAAGAACTTGCAGGTGCCTTGGTGGAAGAGTGGAGTAACATCTCACAGCAAGAACTGGCAAATCTGGTGCAGTCCACGAGGAGGAGATGCACTGCAGTACTTAATGCAGCTAGTGGCCACACCAGATACTGACGGTTACTTTTGATTTTGATCCCCCTTTGTTCAGGGACACATTATTCCATTTCTGTTAGTCACATGTCTGTGGAACTTGTTCAGTTTATGTCTCTGTTGTTGAATCTTGTTATGTTCATACAAATATTTACACATGTTAAGTTTGCTGAAAATAAACACAGATTACAGTGAGAGGACGTTTCTTTGTTTGCTGAGTTTAGCTAGCTAACACCACAGATGAAAGGGTTAGTTATCACAATCTTTGCTAACAGGTCACATAGCTACAGTGCCTTCAGAAAGTACCCCTAGACTTTTCCACATTTTGTTGTGTTATAGCCTGAATTGAAAATGGCTCAAATTTTGATTTTATGTCACTAGCTTATGTCACCCCACAAGATCAAAGTGGAATTATGTTTTTAGAAATTTGTACAAATGAATAACAATTAATAAGTATTCAACATCTTTGTTATGGCAAGCTTAAATAAGTTCAGGAGTAAAAATGTGATTACAAGTCACATAATAAGTTGCATGGACTCACTCTGTGTGCAATAACAATGTTTAACATGATTTTGGAATGACTGCCTCATATCTGTACCCCACACATACAATTATCAGTCAAGAAGTGAATTTCAAACACGGTTTCAACCACAAGACCGGGGAGGTTTTCCAGTGCCTCGCAAAGAAGGGCACCTATTGGTAGATGCTTAAAAATAAATACGCAGACATTGAATACCCATTTTAGCATGGTAAAGTTATTCATTCATATTTGGATGGTGTATCAATACACCCAGTCACTAAAAAGATACAGGCGTCCTTCCGAACTCAGTTGCCAGAGAGGAAGGAAACCGCTTAGAGCTGCTTTTACCATGAGACCAATGGTGACTTTAAAACAGTTAGAGTTTAATGGCTGTGATAGGAAAAAACTGAGGATGGATCAACTACATTGTAGTTACTCCACAATACTAACCTAAATGACAGAATCTGTGTCAATTCATTCATTTCTCAATACTGTACCCTTCTGTTGGCGAATAAGCTAGCAGGTGCTGCTGCTGATTGTCCCAGCTAGACATTCCTCAGCATTGTGCAGTGCTCGTGACTCAGGCGGTGAGTGTCGGCTGGCATAGCAGCAGTTTTGCTATGTGGAGGGACTAACGGCAAAGCCAATAAGAAGGGCCGATAGACTAGAAAAGGCCAATATCGGTCCAATATACCGGATCGAACGATTATCGGTCGTTCTCTACTGTCAAGCGTTTCAATCTGAAATCAGTTCAGCATTGAGTTGTAAACAAGTTGCTTGGACTTGCATTCATACATGCAGTGTGCAGCAAGTCTTGGCCTATATGGTGCAATATAATACTATCTAGTCTATCCCCAAATGCCAAAAATTGTTAATCAGATAATGCATGCACGCCAACAAATATGACAGTGACTGCACCACACAGTGCACATTACTTCACTCAGTGTCAGTTCCAATGACTCTGAACAATGCAAGCAGAGTGCATTGTACCACAGAGTTTCATGTGAGCGTGTTTTCTCAATGGGGAGTAAATTACCAAAGGAGCACTGAGAGGAAATTGCACATGATGACTTCATAATACGTCTGAAGTGTCAGCTGCTCCAGAAAACCCCCATCTACCCCAGGCTATACTCATCATGGGTTTTGTGCCCAAATGACACCCTATTCCCTATAAAGTGCAATACTTTTGACCAGGGCCCATAGGAATATGGTGCCATTTGGGCAGGCAACCCATGGATCCATGCTTTGATCTTCTCAATTATTCTCCCCAGACCATTCAATGCAATCATGGTGAGTACTAAGCATAGTAAAACAATCACTTCTAGTCTCACTGAACTGTAGCCTACACACTGTCTGGGATCAATGATGACTTGACTCACATTCTGGCAAGGACAGGGTTAGCTATCAAGGCTATATATCACAGCTTAATACAGCGTTTGGATCACAAAGCACTCATCAACTGTATCTGGTAAGGGAAGAAGGACGCATATCCGTTTTGGCATGAAGCTTCAACACAGCCACATTGATGTGTAAATAAAAAAAATGCTAACCATTGAGTGACATAATTTCCGGTGCCGACAGAGATGGCCACCTCGCTTCGCGTTCCTAGGAAACTATGCAGTATTTAGTTTTTTTACGTGTTATTTCTAACATTGACACCCCAGGTAATCTTAGGTTTCATTACATACAGTCGGGAGGAACTACTGAATATAAGAGCAACGTCAATACACCATCATTACGACCAGGAATATGACTTTCCCGAAGCGGATCCTGTGTTTTGCCTTCCACCCAGGACAATGGATCGGATCCCAGCCGGCGAACCTAAACAACGTCGCCGTAAAATGGGCAAACGAAGCGGTCTTCTGGTCAGGCTCCGGAGACGGGCACATCACGCACCACTCCCTAGCATACTACTCGCCAATGTCCAGTCTCTTGACAACAAGGTTGATGAAATCCGAGCAAGGGTAGCATGCTAATCATGTGTATGTGACAAATACAATTTGATTTGATTTGATTTCCAGAGGGACATCAGAGACTGTAACGTTCTTTGCTTCACGGAAACATGGCTCACTCGAGAGACGCTATCGGAGTTGGTGCAGCCAGCTGGTCTCTTCATGCATCGCGCCGACAGAAACAAGAATCTTTCTGGTAAGAAGAGGGGCGGGGGGGTATGCCTTATGATTAACTAGACGTGGTGTGATCATAACAACATACAGGAATTCTTTGTCCTCCAAACACGACGAGTTGAGTTTTTACCAAAAAGTTATATTTTTGTTTCATCTGACCATATGACATTCTCCCAATCTTCTTCTGGATCATCCAAATGCTCTCTGGCAAACTTCAGACGGGCCTGGACATGTACTGGCTTAAGCAGGGGGACGCGTCTGGCACTGCAGGATTTGAGTCCCTGGCCGTGTAGTGTGTTACTGATGGTAGGCTTTGTTACTTTGGTCCCAGCTCTCTGCAGGTCATTCACTAGGTCCCCCCGTGTGGTTCTGGGATTTTTGCTCACCATTCTTGTGATCATTTTGACCCCACGTGGTGAGATGTTGCGTGGAGCCCCAGATCGAGGGAGATTATCAGTGGTCTTGTATGTCTTCCATTTCCTAATAATTGCTCCCACAGTTGATTTCTTCAAACCAAGTTGCTTACCTATTGCAGATTCAGTCTTCCCAGCCTAGTGCAGGTCTACAATTTTGTTTTTGGTGTCCTTTGACAGCTCTTTGGTATTGGCCATAGTGGAGTTTGGAGTGTGACTGTTTGAGGTTGTGAACAGGTGTCTTTTATACTGATAACAAGTTCAAACAGGTGCCATTAATACAGGTAACGAGTGGAGGACAGAGGAGCCTCTTAAAGAGGTCTGTGAGAGCCAGAAATCTTGCTTGTTTGTAGGTGATCAAATACTTATTTTCCACCATAATTTGCAAATAAATTCATTAAAAATATCCTACAATGTGATTTTCTGGATTTTTTTCTTATTTTGTTTGTCATAGTTGAAGTGTACCTATGATGAAGATTACAGGCCTCTCTCATCTTTTTAAGTGGGAGAACTTGCACAATTGGTGCCTGACTAAATACTTTTTTCCCCCACTGTATATACTGTACTCTATATCATCTACTGCATCTTGCCATCTTTATGTAATACATGTATCACTAGCCCCTTTAAACTATGCCACTTTTATGTTTACATACCCTCCATTACTCATCTCATATGTATATACTGTACTCGATACCATCTACTGCATCTTGCCTATGCCGTTCTGTACCATCACTCATTCATATATCTTTATGTACATATTCTTTATCCCTTTACACTTGTGTGTATAAGGTAGTAGTTGTGGAATTGTTAGGTTAGATTTCTCATTGGTTATTACTGCATTGTCGGAACTAGAAGCACAAGCATTTCGCTACACTCGCATTAACATCTGCTAACCATGTGTATGTGACAAATAAAATTTGATTTGATTTGACACAAACATTTGATTTGACAGGTCCTTAAAGCAGATGCATTTATATCTTGAAGCATTTGTAGCTGAGCTAATCCTCAGAGACCATTTGTTACGAAGGAGAAGAGGAAGCGAGGAAGGAGGAGAAGAAGCGAGGAAGGTGGAGAGGAAGTGAGGAAGGTGGAGAGGAAGAGGACTGGAGCTGAAACAGCTGTACTTCAACAAGAGTGAAGAGGAGCTCATTCAGCTTTTTACATCTTGATGCTGAGATTAATTTGGTGCGAGAGTCCATCAGAGTGTCACAATAGCTCCGTGAGATCTGAGCACACAGGGACTCATAATGAAGAGTGATGTATACACAGAATACTCTGTTTCAATTGTGCAAAATGTCTACTTCAAGAGCTCTCCCTGTCGAGTGATTTCAAATGACAATATAAGCCCACTTACTCAGAATGCACAAGTTGGCTTTGCTCAGAAATAAATTACCTTTGCAATTTGGGACGCTTTCCAAGTGTTGTATTTGTTAGCCTAGTACCATGGTTTTTATGCACACTCAATGAGTCGGTGTGAATGCACTGTGAATGCACTGCAGTGCACTAAAAGGGAACCTAAACAAAGGCAGGGCAACCCAGGGTGGGTAGAGAGACAGAGAGAACATGAGAGGCAGAGGGGGAGAGATGGAGAGAAAGACCCTGCACTTGGGAGCAGGGCCAAGAATAAAACAACATAACCAAAGAGACACAGACAAACAGAGAGAGAGGAATTACTACAAGACGAAATATTAAAGTGTGCTTCTCATCCTCAATTATGTTTATATTGTCTTGAGGATTTGTATATAATATGCCTACAACAACCTAGTTAAGATGCATGTTGGGTTGTCCTCTGGTCTGCACTGCTGCTTGGCATGCTAGCTAAATCATTACTAGGTACACACATGACAAGGATATGATACGACAGGGGTATCAGAGTTAGAGTTGGAGAAAGAGCTAAGTGTGCGTGAGTGAGTGAGGGAGAGAACTATGCAGTGTTCAGTCAGTGTCTGGGATTTTTCTTTGGTTTCTGAAAGGCAAGGCCTGGACAGGGAGGGCAAGAGAATAAAAAAAACATCTGTGTTTCACCGGATGTATAAATCTGAAGCATCCGGTTAGAATTTCCACTCCCCACCAAATGTGGTGAGGAGAGGAAGCCCAGTGGCCTGTAGTGGGGAGAAGATGGAGCGAGATGGAACTGAGCAAACATTCTGCTGATTTTCTCATCAAAGAAAAGCCCGATCTAAATACAGTTTTCTGTTCCCAAAACTAACTAATCTGTTTCAAACAGAATGCACTAAGTTGTGTAGATGTGACCTGAAAAATTGCATGGTTTACAAGGAGGAAAAGGACAAATTGAGTTACTGCACATGCACACTTCACAGACAAGGTGTTCCCTAAAGAAAATATGCAAATACATGGCTTGATAATTAGTTGACAAGTTGGATCAGGTGGGCTAGCTCTGGAATAGGTCAAATACATGGAACGGCTTCGGGGTCCCTGAGGAGAGGTTTGAAAAGCCCTGTGAACTACCTACACCACCTCTCCACTGGGCCAATCTGACTCATTACCATCATACTGTCAGCGTCACTCTGCCCCCTCACTCATCACACACACGCACTTGCGCACAAACTTACACCTACATGCATACACACACACCAACCAACCACACACACCAACCAAACACACACACACACACACACATTATAATTATTGTTTGGATAACCTTATTTACAATTTTATAGATTTTTTCCACCAGAAGAAGAATTATCACAATGAATTAGTGTAATGTTTGTTTATGTGTCAATTAATCCCATAAGGAATGGGTTGCCAACTTGCGATTTGACACTGAAATACATTTTAATTCATTCAATCACACCATTATCACTGTCATTCATTCCCCTCACACATCACTCTCTCAGCAACCTGGCCTGTCTACAGCAGACTTCCCAAACATTTTCTAGCATGAGAGCTACTACAACCTTTTCAAGCATGAGAGCTACTCCTACCTTTTCTAGCATGAGAGCTACTCCAACCTTTTCTAGCATGAGAGCTACTTTTTTGCTTTCAAATAGGAACATTCTTCTCTTCTCCTCTGCAACTCTTCCCCAGGTACAAGATAATAGTAGTGCACTTTTTTTCTGTCAATATACCTGGTAAAATAATGGTTAATAAACAACTAAGGGGGGCCTGATTTTTTCCCAAAATATGTATTTATATTTTCACAAATTATGTTCTCAGTTTTATTTTTCCTGGTTTTAGATTGTTTTTGTTTTTCACTCTCACCATTACAACTGTTCATAGAGAAACAACGAAATGGGATGTTTTAAGTCTATGTCAATGCATAATACACATCAGAAGACAATTTTCTTAGGTCTGGAAGAAAACAACAACAAAAAATATTTGAGTGTATTTTCCCTTAAATTGTACATCTACTGTAGCCAGTGAGGAATGTGCAAGTCTAGGATGGTTCCGGACTGCTGCTGTTCATTTAATGACAAAGTTTGCAAATAACAAATAATAGATAGAAAT
The DNA here is from genome assembly GCF_034236695.1 of Oncorhynchus nerka. Lineage (NCBI taxonomy): Eukaryota > Metazoa > Chordata > Actinopteri > Salmoniformes > Salmonidae > Oncorhynchus > Oncorhynchus nerka. Next base: position 19,284,983 of record NC_088423.1, read on the forward strand.
GATATACTTACTCATGATACTCTTCTGCCAGGTAAGCCTATTTTGCAGTTAACATTGAATTGAGAAGGCTTTGGGCACAAAGTATTTCTGTCAATCCACAAGACAGTTATCACATCAACTGGCTACACAAGGAATGATAGACAAACGCGTACACTACACAGACGGGCAATATTGCTGGAAATGTATTGGCAGATATTGTGTTACATTTGGCTTTTTAAGCCAATAGTGTCTAACCAGGGGTGGGATAATGTCAATGTTGCATTGATTAGATAGTAGCGGGGAGAAATCCAGATTTGTGTGTTGTGTTGTGTGCCTGCGTGCAATACACCCATTATGTGCCTAGAGAAGGAGTAATCGCTTCTGTCACCACCGAAAGTCCTTGAGAGAGGAAGAGAGGGACCAGCCATGATTGATAAGGTGAGTATCTTGTCAGTTTAATAAAAACATCACCGTGGTAACAGCAATTTACCAGGAAGCACAGAGATCCTGTAGCACAAGTTGCCATTGACAACCTGATAGCCCTCTCCCTAAATCCCAGTTAGTGGGTGTGTCTGAAATAGCATCCTATTCCCCATTTCTTTGTTATTTTATTTAACCTTTATTTTAGCAGGTAGTCTCATTGAGACCCAGACCTCTTTTCCAAGGGAGTTCTGCATGAACAAAATGTATAAAATGTACAACATTCACCCTATTTTCTGATACAGAATGCCGAGGATCTAAACTTAACCTTGAGTACTTTTTTGCAGTCCACAAAAAATGACATAATGGTCACAAACTAGCTCCCTGGTATACAGAAAATACCCCATCCCAGAAGCAAGCTTCCAGGAAATTTAAATGGAAATGGAGCTCCACCAAATTGGAAGTATTCTGATGAGCTTGGAAAGACAGGACTGTGCAATATTGAAAAGCCCTCACTGCTGCTCGATCAGCTTATTTTTCCAATCTGATTGAGGACAATAAAACAATCCAAAATGTCCTTTTGATGCTGTCGCAAAGCTAACTAAAATCAGCATTCCCAAGTGAGGATGGCCTTCACTTCAGCAGTGATGAATTGACAAACTTCTTAGATGAAAAGATCATGATCATTACATTTACATTTAAGTCATTTAGCAGACGCTCTTATCCAGAGCGACTTACAAATTGGTGCATTCACCTTATGACATCCAGTGGAACAGTAGTGCATCTAAATCTTTTAAGGGGGGGGGGGGGGTGAGAGGGATTACTTTATCCTATCCTAGGTATTCCTTAAAGAGGTGGGGTTTCAGGTGTCTCCGGAAGGTGGTGATTGACTCCGCTGTCCTGGCGTCGTGAGGGAGTTTGTTCCACCATTGGGGGGCCAGAGCAGCGAACAGTTTTGACTGGGCTGAGCGGGAACTGTACTTCCTCAGTGGTAGGGAGGCGAGCAGGACAGAGGTGGATGAACGCATTAGAAAACAAGTTATAGATTCCTCTTTGAGTATGCGTATTTCTCCAAAACTCAGTTGTCCTGAGTCTGTACAGAACTACTAGGACCTCGGATCAATGGAGACACTCAAGTTTTTTAATATTGCATCTCTCAACATTTACAAAAATAGTAATGGCGTCTAAACCTGCTAGCTGTCTACTGGACCCTATTCCAACTAAACTACTGAAAAAGGTACTTCCTGTGCTTGGCCCTCCTATGATGAACATGATAAACATCTCCCCATACCAAACTCACTAAAAGTGGGCTTTTATTTCTAGATTCGGCCTCTATCGAATTTCCCATTCCTCAAAAAAAAACGAATAAATGAAAAGCTGTTAATCAGCAACTCACTGCCTTCCTGAAGACAAATAATGCATATGACCCCATCATACTGTAGTACTGAGAAAACACTCGTGAAGGTGCTACATTTATTTTTAATGGCGTCAGACCAAGGCTCTGTGCCTGTCCTCGTGCTCCTTAGTGTCGCTTTCGACACCATCGATCACCAAATTCTTTTGGAGATTGGAAATCTTAAATTGGTCTACGTGGACAAGTTATTGCCGGGTTCAGATCTTATCTGTCGGCAAGATATCAGTTTGACTCTGTGGATGGTATGTCCTCTGACAAATCTATGGTAAGTTTCGGTGTTCCTCAAAGTTGTGTTCTAGAACCACTATTGTTTTCACTATATATGCTACCTCTTGGTGATGTCATTGGGAAACAATGTTAACTTTCAATGGTGAAGCCCCACAATAGCCTACCCTGGAATCCTGTGTTTTAGACATAAGGAAGTGGATGGCTGCAAATGTTTTACTTTTAAACTCAGACAAAACAAAGATGCTAGTTCTAGGTCCCTAGAAACAGAGAGATCTGCTGCTGGATCTGACATTGAATATAGATGGTTGTATAGTCATCTCAAATAAAACTGTGAAGGACCTCAGCGTAACTCTGGACCCTGATCTCTCGACAAACATATCAAAAATATTCTAAGAGCAGCTTTTTTCCATCTTCGTAACATTGCAAAAATCAGAAACATTTTGTCCAGAAAAAATGCAGAAAAGGCGAATACATGCCTTTTGTCACTTCAAGATTATACTATTGCAACACTCTACTCTCCGGCTATCCAGATAATAAACTAATGCTAAATACAGCTACTAGAATCTTGCCTAGAACCAAAACATTTGATCAAATTACTCCAGTGCTACTGTAGCCTATCTACACTGGCTTCCTGTTAAGGCTAGGGCTGATTTCAAGGTTTTACTGCTAACCTACAAAGTATTGCATGGACTTAAAAAAAACTTTATTTTACCCGGTAGGCCAGTTGAGAACAAGTTCTCATTTACAACTGCTAACTGGCAAAAAAACAACAACACATAGTTACACATAAACAAACATACAGTCAATAACACAAAAGAAAAGACAAATAGAAAAATCTATGTACAGTGTGTGCAAATGTAGAAGAGTAGGGAGGTAGGCAATAAATAGGCCATAGAGGCAAACATAATTACAAACAGCATTAATACTGGAGCCTTGCTTCTACCTGTCTCTTCGATTTGGTCCTGCCGTACATACCTACAGGCACGCTATAGTCACAAGACGCAGGCCTCCTTATTGTTCCTAGAATTCCTGTGTGTGCCCCACGTAGCTCAGTTGGTAGAGCATGGCGCTTGCAACACCAGGGTTTTGGGTTTTATTCCCACAGGGGAACCAGTATGAAAAAAGTATTAAAATATATGCACTACTGTAAGTCGCTCTGGATAAGTGCATCTGGATTGACAATCTCCCCTTGCTGTCTCTGCCTGGCTCCACTCTCTCCACTATGATGCTCTGCCGCTGACCCTGTTATGGAGGTTGAGTCACTGGCTTGCTCGCGCTCTCCCATGCTGTCCCTAGAAGGGGTGCATCACTTTGTGCCAGGCTTCTTTTTTGCTATACTCGACTTGAGTGGGTTGAGTCACTGATGTGATCTTCCTGTCCGGTTTTGTGCCCCCTCGGGCTAGTGCGGTGCTGTCTCAGTCTCCAGTATCTATGCTGCTATAGTCTATGTGGCGGGGGGCTAGGTTCAGTCTGTCCTCTCTGGTGTAATTCTCCAGTCTTAATTGATGTCCTGTGTGAACTTAGGTATGCTCCCTCTAATTCTCCCTTCCCCCTTTCTCCTCCTGAAGGATCTGAGCCATAGGACCATGCCTCAGGAGTACCTGGCCTGACGACTCCTTGCAGTCCCCATCCCATCTGCTGATCCAGTTTCTGCTGTTTTGCCTGCAACTATGGAACCCTGACCTGTTCATCGGAACTACTACCTTGTCCCGAACCTGCTGTTTCGATCCTCCCCCTCCCTCTGCCTTTCTAGGGAGTTTTTCCAAGCCAACATGCTTCAACATATGTATTGCTTGCTAGGTGGGTTTCTGTATAAGCACTTTATGACAACTACTGATGTAAAAAGGTCTTTATAAATACATTTGATTTGATTGAATGCATTGATGTGTACTGAACACACCTGTAATAGGTTATTTGACCAGGGCCAATAGGGCTCACTATGTAGGGAAGAGGGTGCCATTTGGGGGGGACACCCAGTATCCCACAGACAGTGTCATAATTCCCCATACAAAATTAAACATCTTACAAAATTGGTGATAGATTTCTGATTATAGTTGTTTAACTCCCCCAAACCTTTCTCTAATAAAGTCCTGTTATGCTGGGTTCAATGAGTCTTTTCCCTTCCCTTTCCTGGCCTCCAGTGAATTACAATCATTTTTGCTCCATTTAGATTCCCTCTGCATAGAAGTAGGCCCCTTTACCACCACCACAGAGAGAGACCCCATGCAGGGACATATCCTGTTTACTTCAGGCCCCCAGTGTCCGGTCTGGAGCGTGAAGTCACAAGCTCTGCTGGTCGGCTACCACGTAGCAACCTAGCGGTGCCAAAAGCCCTGGTCTGCCCTAGAAAGCCTGTGCAAATTACAGAACGGCCAAACACTTTTTTTTAACAGACACTTTGCCCTCTAAAATGTGCTTATTATCAAGTGAAATACCCCCAGTGAAGTATTTTAAAGTTTGCAACAAATCGAGATATTTCATTTAATAGTGATCCATTCTGACTACTACATTTGTCGTCACATAGGCCAGCAGCCTGTGAGGAGGCTCCAGGTTGACTCTCTCAGGCAGGATGAAAATGACTATGTTGACTATGATCCTTTGCTGGTTACGGACACTTTTACCACAATCCTTGATGTTTTGGTGCCACTCAGCCCCATTCAGCAATATGGAGCACTTCAAAATCAAATACTTCCAGCTTCATGAGCCATCGGGAGTTTTCCACTGGAATATGTGGATGATGTCAAAGCTAACACCATCAACTGGTTTTGAGGTTTATGGTTTACTTCCCCAGTCACAGCTCAGCTTTCTCAGCCTTTCTCTCTCCCTCCTTCCCTGCACATCAAGCAGCAGAAGCATAATGGCATTCAGGGCTAAGAGTGGCTAACAGCGAGAGAGAGAAAAATGTATAGCAAAATGATTTGTTTTAACCTGAATAACATGAATCAAGCCCAGAGTTCACTCCTGTGTATAAAATACAGAAATACAGAATAAAAAGCTGCTTTTCATATTAATTATGCTGCTCCATCTATCTTTTGTGTCCCAAATGACAGAATATTCCCTATAGAGTGTACTACTTTCTTACAAGGGCTGATAGTGCTCTGTTCAAAAGTAGTGCACTACATAGGGAATAAGGTTGCATTTGGAACGCTACCTCAGCCTGCCTGCCTGCCTCATTGCCCACACAACCCCAGCAGCATAGCACTATTCAGGTCCAAAAAAAAGAGCTAAATAACATTTTCAAGCACTTCACAATAAGGATTCCTGTGGCTAAAAAGCTACTTTTCACAACAATTACGTTCAGTCAAAGAGAAATGTCGGAGACTTTTTCTCTCTCTCATTAATAGCTCTGACTGGTATAATTGTGATGTAGGTTTGTCATCAACACCATCAAAGACACCAGACCCAGCCACAAAATACCACCGCGGTCTGTCTATTAGACTGACAGGCAGGCAGGCAGAGAGAGCGAGAGGTACTATATGCTGACCTGATATCAGGTTCTTACCTCAGACATATTGCACTTTCTTCTGTGATCAAAATGTGAAATCTTACAGTACAGTAATCTTGTCATATAGGTGACAATGACTGATAAGATAATGTTATTTTGACTTCAGTACAGGCACAGCTTATGAATGTTATGTATGGATTATGAAGTCCCTATGTAGGTACAGTTGAAGTCGGAAGTTTACATACACTTAGGTTGGAGTCATTAAAACATGTTTTCAACCACTCCAGAAATATCTTGTTAATTAACAAACTATAGTTTTGGCAAGTCGGCATGACACAAGTCATTTTTCCAACAATTGTTTACAAACAGATTATTTCACTTATAATTCACTGTATCACATTTCCAGTGGGTCAGAAGTTTACATACACAAATTTGACTGTGCCTTTAAAAAGATTGGAAAATGACAGAAAATGATGTCATGGATTTAGAAGCTTCAGATAGGCTAATTGACATAATTTGAGTCAATTGGAGGTGTACCTGTGGATGTATTTCAAGGCCTACCTTCAAACTCAGTACCCGACATCCTGGGAAAAATCAAAAGAAATCCGCCAAGACCTCCACAAGTCTGGTTCATCCTTGCAATTTCCAAACGCCTGAAGGTACCACGTTCATCTGTACGCAAGTATAAACACCATGGTACCACGCAGCCGTCATACTGCTCAGGAAGGAGACATGTTCTGTCTCCTAGAGATTAACGCACTTTGGTGCGAAAAGTGCAAATCAATCCGAGAACAACAAAATAATCTATATCCACAGTAAAACGAGTCATATATCGACATAACCTGAAAGGCCGCTCAGCAAGGAAGAAGCCACTGCTCCAAAACCGCCATAAAAAAGCCAGACTACAGTTTGCAACTGCACGTGGGGACAAAGACCGTACTTTTTGGAGAAATGTCCTCTGGTCTGATGAAACAAAAATAGAACTGTTTGGCCATAATGACCATCGTTATGTTTGGAGGAAAAAGGGGGAAGATTGCAAGCCAAATAACACCATCCCAACCGTGAAGTACGGAGGTGGCAGCATCATGTTGTGGGGGTGCTTTGCTGCAGGAGGGACTGGTGCACTTCACAACATAGATGGCATCATGAGGCAGGGAAATTATGTGGATATATTGAAGCAACATCTCAAGACATCAGTCAGGAAGTTAAAGCTTGGTCGCAAATGGGTCTTCCAAATGGACAATGACCCCAAGCATACTTCCAAAGTTGTGGCAAAATGGCTTAAGGACAACAAAGTCAAGGTACTGGAGTGGCCATCACAAAGCCCTGACCTCAATCCTATAGAAAATGTGTGGGCAGAACTGAAAAAGCGTGTGCGAGCAAGGAGGCCTACAAACCTGACTTAGTTACACCAGGAGGAATGGGCCAAAATTCACCTAACTTATTTTGGGAAGCTTGTGGAAGGCTACCTGAAACGTTTGACCCAAGTTAAACCATTTAAAGGCAATGCTACCAAATTCTAATTGAGTGTATGTGAACTTCTGACCCACTGGGAATGTGATAAAATAAATAAAAGCTGAAATAAATCATTCTCTCTACTATTATTCTGACATTTCACATTCTTCAAATAAAGTGGTGATCCTAACTGACCTAAGTCAGGGAATTTTTACTAGGATTAAATGTCAAGAATTGTAATAAACTGAGTTTAAATGTATTTGGCTAAGGTGTATGTTGATTGAAAACTCAGTAAAAAAGCTCAAAACTAAATCCTATCATATAATACAGGCATGGCGATGAATGGTAGAGTATGTCGTTTTGACTGTTGAGTGTCATTAGTACGAACACCTAAATGATAGATAACTCAGTTTCCTTCAGATGTTCCCCTATAGAGGAAAAACAGCTAAACGCCTTTAGGCTGAAATCAATGCAGTTTCACAGAGCCGAATGCAAATAGTGACTATTCCTCCATTCTCCTGCCTCTCTCCTAACTGTCTGCATGACTCAGGTACTTCATCCCAAATGGTGCCCTATTCCCTACATAGTGCACTACTTTTGACCAGAACCCTATGGGTAAAAATAGTACACTATATAGGCAAAAGGGTGCCATTTGGGATGCACAGGGATGATCCGTCATTAGTTATTCTGTCTCCATTCAATGTCATCATTAGCCTCAGCAGTGTCAAAGCCGCTCAATAAAGGGCATTATTTCCACAGGATCACACTGCATTAATCCTGTTATGCCTCTTCCAGCAGGCTGGGATGGAGTCAATGGTTACATGCCAAATCGCACCCTATTCCCTATGTAGTGCACTACTTTGGGTACTATAGAGGGCAAAAGGCCCTGGTCAAAAGTAGTGCACTATATAGGGGATAGGGTGCCATTTAGGATGGAAACACTCCTCTCCCATAGCTAATATTACTGTAGCAGGGTGTAAAGTGTTCGATGTGTAATCCTGGTACATTCAGGATGTAGCTAACAGAGTATGCGTCCCTATATGCACTACTTTTGATTAGGGCCCATAGGGTTTTGGTCAAAAGTAGTGCACTATGTAGGGAATAGGGTGCCATTTGGGAGGCAATCACAGAGAGTATAGTCCACTTTACTCTACAGATGGTGATGGAATCTCTTCTGATGTGGTCAGAGGAATTCTAATAGGCGCTTTACACAGGAAATGTGACTTCCCAAAATGTACTTCAAAGGAAAACAATAATTTTCAGCTGAGGAGATAAGACACTGAAGATGGAGTGTGTGTATGAGATGGAATGTGTGTATGAGATGGAGTGTGTGTGTATGTGATGGAGTGTGTGTATGAGATGGAGTGTGTGTATGAGATGGAGTGTGTGTATGAGATGGAGTGTGTGTATGAGATGGAGTGTGTGTGTATGAGATGGAGTGTGTGTGTATGAGATGGAGTGTGTGTGTATGAGATGGAGTGTGTGTATGAGATGGAGTGTGTGTATGAGATGGAGTGTGTGTATGAGATGGAGTGTGTGTGTATGTGATGGAGTGTGTGTATGATATGGAGTGTGTGTATGAGATGGAGTGTGTGTATGAGATGGAGTGTGTGTATGAGATGGAGTGTGTGTGTATGAGTTGGAGTGTGTGTGTATGAGATGGAGTGTGTGTATGAGATGGAGTGTGTATGTATGTGATGGAGTGTGTGTGTGTGTTCTAAATTATGTTTATCCTTGTGAGGAAGTAAGGTTTCCTGATTTACCTTTTTAAAGCTGACATTTTGTAGGAACATATATCTTACACATAAAGCCTGAGAATTCATCTTGCCTTGCCAGTTTGTTTAGATTTCAGACACAACCTCTGAGTGATGAAATAATTCTCTGTCTGCCGCTCCCTCGCCCCTCTCTTGTACACAACTCGTCCTCTTACATGAGCAGTCTGTCCTTAAATCAATCCCTTTTTTATTTTTCCTGTAACAAATATGTCTTGGCAAATGATGTCACATAAGCACAGAGAATGATGCCTAATGTCTATGCTGCCTAACATCAACCTTGATCCTGCTAGCATCCTCCCAAGGTGAGTAATCACACCGAGGAGAGGGGGAGGAGAGGAGCAGTGTTGCTGTGTGTGTGTGTGTGTGTGTGTGTGTGTGTGTTGTGTGTGTGTGTGTGTGTGCATGTGTGTGCGCGTGTGTGTGTGTGTGTGTGTGTGTGTGTGTGTGTGTGTGTGTGTGTGTGTGTGTGTGTGTGAGTGTGTGTGTGTGTGTGTGTGTGCGCGCATGTAGTGTAGATGCCAGGCAGCCCAGAGTCCAAACAAATAAACACAGCAAGTCTGCTGCTGAAGATAAACAATCCAATTAGGACTCAGAGGAATGGAGGAGAGGTCTGTTATTCTCCAGTCAGTTGGTTGGCAGCGGATTTGTTTCTGATAGAAAATAATAATAAATTCATTATAATTCTCCAGGATTGGAGCAAGGCCTAGTGCTGTAAATGCAATCCTTAGAGATACATGCAGTAATGCAGCTCTTTCTTTACTAAACTATCTACTAGTGGTGTTGCAATGTAATTAATCCATGAGGCATCATTTGAGAGGAGAGAGGAAAAATAACACCAAGCAGAGAGAAGAGAAGATTCATCATCATAGCTTCACTCTGGCCTCTCTCCTCGCTCCCAGGGATGCATGGCCTTCTTGTATGGATGAGTCAGCTTACATCTTCTGACAACCGCGAGCCAAGGGCTTTGTCAAAATGAACCACAGTTATTGTTTTGATTGGTCCTCCCTTGTTATGTTGAAGCAAAATTGCTTTCAAAAGTGATTTCTGCCTGCGCCACAGCCGTTTGAAATAGAGGCACGCAAACATATAACATCAAAAAGAAGATGTCTGCTTTTTATTTGCTGAGGACAATCATTTGGCACTTAACGGCCCTGTGCTCCGGCTCGCTTTGCTCTGGCTTTGTCCCTAGATTGGAGCACACATCGACCCTATCAGTAATTGCAGGGACCGGACCCAAATCTCCCCATCGGCCAATAAGGGCATTAGACACTGGGCACACACTGAGCATGACATTCAAGCCGGCCAATAAAGATAGGCATGCTAATCAAAGTGGCTGAGACCTCCACAGTCCACCGAGACCCAGCTATCTGTCTCATTGGAGCAGGATGGAGGGAGAGAGGGAGGGATGGATGTGTCTGCAGATGCACTGGCTGCCTTTCCTCTGTTCCCTTCTGCCCTCAGGGGCCACGCCAAGCACCAGGCAGGCAAGCCCAGGGGCCCCCGGCACAAGTTCTGATCACCAGAAAAAATACTGTGCATGCTTACAATGCAACAGCCAGCTTTTTATGCAGCTTGGTAAGAGAGAGAGGGATGGAGGGAGGGAAAAGAGAACTGGTATAAGAGATGTAATGTGCTGCTGAAAATGACACTTGCCACAGATCCAAACGCTCCACCAGAGAGAGAGAGAACAAGAGAGAGAGAACAAGAGAGAACAGGAGAGAGAGAACAGTAGAGAACAGGAGAGAAAGAACAGGAGAGAGAGAGAGAGAACGAGAGAACAAGAGAGAGAGAACAGGAGCGAGAGAGAGATCGAGAGAACAAGAGAGAGAGAGAAGAGGAGTGAGTGAGAGAGAACGAGAACAAGAGAGAGAACAAGAGAGAGAGAGAGAACAAGAGAGAACAAGAGAGTGAGAGAACAAGAACAAGAGAGCGAGAACAAGAGCGAAAGAGAGAGAACGAGCGAGAGAGAGAATGAGCGTCAGAGAGAGAGAACGAGTGAGAAAGAGAGAACGAGTAAAATAAACACTTCCCTAACTCTGTGCATCCCAAATGACACCGTAAGTGCACTGCGTTGGACCAAAAGTAGTGCACTATATGGGCCCTGGTCAAAAGACGTGCATTATATAGGGAATAGGGTGCCATTTAGGACACACTTACTGTGTGTACAAATAATACACTGAGTTCCTTATGAACAACTAGGTTAGAATAGCGCTCCATAGATACGTTTGTCCCAGTTTGTCCTTTGTCAAAAATGCTGTTTGATTATAAGAAATTATAAAATCATTACACAGTATGAAAATATTTTCAGAAGTCGAGACAGAGAGAGAAAGAGAGACAGAGAGAGAGCGAGACAGACAGACAGTGACGGAGAGAGAGGGACAGAAAGACAGAAGGACAGAGAGATGGAGAGAGAGTTAAGAGAGTAATCTTGGTTAACCCAGAACTAAAGTATTGCGTAATTGGTTAGATGCTCGATTAAGTTCTGGGTCCTTATGTGTTAAGAGAAAGAGATTGGAACTGTAATTAAGAGCTCCACCATTTCTCTTTGCAAGTTAAGGGCAAGTCTATGGGCCAAATGTCCCTCCCGAAATGTGAAAGATGCTAAAACCTAGGAAATAGTGATTTGTCCAAATAACCAGTGACAAAAAACCCAAGCACTGGAACTACTGCTGCTCATTATGTCACACCTCCCGTTGCATCATGACAGATCTACGGTACCATTTATGTTGACGTACTGTAGTCTGTCCATGAAAGAGACAGAGAGAGACAGAAAGAGACAGACAAGACACAGAGAGCAAGAGATACAGACAAAGAGACACACACACAGAGTGAGAGAGAGAGAGAGAGAGAGAGAGAGAGAGAGAGAGAGAGAGAGAGAGAGAAACAGGCAGTTTAGAATGGACCACTGCCAAACTCGCATGGGGATGAAACGCAATAAACAAATTACAGAGACATAAAAGGCCAAATGAATGAAAGGCTGCAGAAGGAAACACTTCTCCACTGAACTGTCCAGCAGAGCAGAAACACAACAGCCATCATCAAATGGTTAAAAACTGTCAGACTGACCCCAGAAGTTAGGATGGGTTTGTGGTGGAAAGAACAGGATATATTTGGGGAGATATTTTTTAACATCATGTTTTATGTTCACGATGATATATTAAAAAGTGACACTTAGCTGTAGTCGATATGTAAGCCTGGGAGGCGCACACACACAGTGCCTTGGGCTCCCGAGTGGCGCAGCCGTCTAAGGCACTGCATCTCAGTGCTAGAGGCGTCACTACAGTCCCTGGTTCAAATCAAGGCTGTATCACAACCGGCCGTGATTGGGAGTCCTATAGGGTGGTGCACAATTGGCCCAGCATCGTCCGGGTTTGGCCAGGGTAGGCCGTCATTGTAAATAAGAATTTGTTCTTGACTGACTTGCCTCGTTAAATAAAGGGTAAATAAATATAGATTTTAAATCAATTTGAATCCAAGTTATTTAGCCAGTAAAACAGGACCTCTGCCTCCCTTGTGATCAGATCAACACACGGCCATCAGACAGATTTCATGGCTGCACTCGGACTAGGCCTACTCATTTTCTATTCTGTCACAAAAACATTGAATATTACTCAACAAATAATTACTGTTATTGATACGAGGAACATACAGTAGGAGAGAGAACACTTTAATGAGGAGTACTTTAAAGCTAGAATCCTTCATTTCAACAATAACAAAACAGTCAAACCGCCTTGTTTTTGGTCAAAAGAAATGTAACCACTTTCAAAATCATAGAGCTATGGATGCAAGTACTGACCATCCATGACATCAACATGATAGTTTGAACCATGTTTTGAGGCTATACAGTGTTTGTTTACAATTACTTTGTTTAAAAACAGAGTAAAACAAACATATATTTTGTGTTCTCATGGAGTGTGACAGTTGAACTAAGCTCATGAGACATTTATAAGTTATATTCTTCAAAATTCTATGGATATATATCATTAATTTATAAGTCAAAAAATGTATGTGGCAACTAAGAATTATATCTTTAATTCAACATGTAGAGCTTTCTCCATATAAATATAATTACCACTCATTGATTTGAATAGGAATGCCAGTTCTACAGTAGTAATTATTTTCCTCCTGCTTTGATAAACATACATTGGAACAAAGTACACCAGTTAGAATATAATTAAACCAGGGCTACGTCCCGAAAAGAACCCTATTCCTTGGTATTGTCCAGTGCACTTCACACATAGAAAAAGATGCATCCCAAATAATAATAATTCATTCAACTTCTAAAGCGCTTTCATAGAATCTGAAAGCACTTCCAAAGCAAAAAACAAACAAGCAATATATCATGACAGGTCAACCAATAGAGGCGAAGTCTTTGAAAGCTGCATCCTCCAAAGATGGAGAGGGTCAGTTGATGCTTGAGTGGAAGGAGATTGACAGAGGATGGTAGATGACATTGATGGAGTCTGCTGATGATCTTGTGGAGGGCAAACCACTGGAGTCTTACAGCCACTGGAGTCTTATAGCCACTGGAGTCTTATAGCCACTAGAGTCTTATAGCCACTGGAGTCTTATAGCCACTGGAGTCTTATAGCCACTGGAGTCTTATAGTGCCTGGAGTCTTATAGCCACTGGACTCTTATAGCCACTGGAGTCTTATAGCCACTAGAGTCTTATAGTGCCTGGAGTCTTATAGCCACTGGAGTCTTACAGCCACTGGAGTCTTACAGCCACTGGAGTCTTATAGCCACTAGAGTCTTATAGCCACTAGAGTCTTATAGCCACTGGAGTCTTATAGCCACTGGAGTCTTATAGCCACTGGAGTCTTATAGCCACTAGAGTCTTATAGCCACTAGAGTCTTACAGCCACTGGAGTCTTATAGCCACTAGAGTCTTATAGCCACTAGAGTCTTATAGCCACTGGAGTCTTATAGCCACTGGAGTCTTATAGCCACTGGAGTCTTATAGCCACTAGAGTCTTATAGCCACTGGAGTCTTATAGCCACTGGAGTCTTATAGCCACTAGAGTCTTATAGCCACTGGAGTCTTATAGCCACTGGAGTCTTATAGCCACTAGAGTCTTATAGCCACTGGAGTCTTATAGCGCCTGGAGTCTTATAGTGCCTGGAGTCTTATAGCCACTAGAGTCTTATAGCCACTGGAGTCTTATAGCCACTAGAGTCTTATAGCCACTGGAGTCTTATAGCCACTAGAGTCCTATAGCCACTGGAGTCTTATAGCCACTGGAGTCTTATAGCCACTGGAGTCTTATAGCCACTAGAGTCTTATAGCCACTGGAGTCTTACAGCCACTAGAGTCTTATAGCCACTAGAGTCTTATAGCCACTGGAGTCTTATAGCCACTGGAGTCTTATAGCCACTGGAGTCTTATAGCCACTAGAGTCTTATAGCCACTAGAGTCTTATAGCCACTGGAGTCTTACAGCCACTGGAGTCTTATAGCCACTAGAGTCTTATAGCCACTGGAGTCTTATAGCCACTGGAGTCTTATAGCCACTGGAGTCTTATAGCCACTAGAGTCTTATAGCCACTGGAGTCTTATAGCCACTGGAGTCTTATAGCCACTGGAGTCTTATAGCCACTAGAGTCTTATAGCCACTGGAGTCTTATAGCCACTGGAGTCTTATAGCCACTAGTCTTATAGCGCCTGGAGTCTTATAGTGCCTGGAGTCTTATAGCCACTAGAGTCTTATAGCCACTGGAGTCTTATAGCCACTAGAGTCTTATAGCCACTGGAGTCTTATAGCCACTAGAGTCTTATAGCCACTGGAGTCTTATAGCCACTAGAGTCCTATAGCCACTGGAGTCTTATAGCCACTGGAGTCTTATAGCCACTGGAGTCTTACAGCCACTGGAGTCTTATAGCCACTAGAGTCTTATAGCCACTAGAGTCTTATAGCCACTAGAGTCTTATAGCCACTGGAGTCTTATAGCCACTGGAGTCTTATAGCCACTGGAGTCTTATAGCCACTAGAGTCTTATAGCCACTAGAGTCTTACAGCCACTGGAGTCTTATAGCCACTAGAGTCTTATAGCCACTAGAGTCTTATAGCCACTGGAGTCTTATAGCCACTGGAGTCTTATAGCCACTGGAGTCTTATAGCCACTAGAGTCTTATAGCCACTGGAGTCTTATAGCCACTGGAGTCTTATAGCCACTGGAGTCTTATAGCCACTAGAGTCTTATAGCCACTGGAGTCTTATAGCCACTGGAGTCTTATAGCCACTAGAGTCTTATAGCCACTGGAGTCTTATAGCGCCTGGAGTCTTATAGTGCCTGGAGTCTTATAGCCACTAGAGTCTTATAGCCACTGGAGTCTTATAGCCACTAGAGTCTTATAGCCACTGGAGTCTTATAGCCACTAGAGTCCTATAGCCACTGGAGTCTTATAGCCACTGGAGTCTTATAGCCACTGGAGTCTTATAGCCACTAGAGTCTTATAGCCACTGGAGTCTTACAGCCACTAGAGTCTTATAGCCACTAGAGTCTTATAGCCACTGGAGTCTTATAGCCACTGGAGTCTTATAGCCACTGGAGTCTTATAGCCACTAGAGTCTTATAGCCACTAGAGTCTTATAGCCACTGGAGTCTTACAGCCACTGGAGTCTTATAGCCACTAGAGTCTTATAGCCACTGGAGTCTTATAGCCACTGGAGTCTTATAGCCACTGGAGTCTTATAGCCACTAGAGTCTTATAGCCACTGGAGTCTTATAGCCACTGGAGTCTTATAGCCACTGGAGTCTTATAGCCACTAGAGTCTTATAGCCACTGGAGTCTTATAGCCACTGGAGTCTTATAGCCACTAGTCTTATAGCGCCTGGAGTCTTATAGTGCCTGGAGTCTTATAGCCACTAGAGTCTTATAGCCACTGGAGTCTTATAGCCACTAGAGTCTTATAGCCACTGGAGT
Organism: Oncorhynchus nerka; assembly: GCF_034236695.1. Classification (NCBI taxonomy): domain Eukaryota; kingdom Metazoa; phylum Chordata; class Actinopteri; order Salmoniformes; family Salmonidae; genus Oncorhynchus; species Oncorhynchus nerka. Next base: position 19,300,625 of record NC_088423.1, read on the forward strand.
CTTATAGCCACTAGAGTCTTATAGCCACTGGAGTCTTATAGCCACTAGAGTCCTATAGCCACTGGAGTCTTATAGCCACTGGAGTCTTATAGCCACTGGAGTCTTACAGCCACTGGAGTCTTATAGCCACTAGAGTCTTATAGCCACTGGAGTCTTACAGCCACTAGAGTCTTATAGCCACTGGAGTCTTATAGCCACTGGAGTATTATAGCCACTAGAGTCTTATAGCCACTGGAGTCTTATAGCCACTAGAGTCTTATAGCCACTGGAGTCTTATAGCCACTGGAGTCGTATAGCCACTAGAGTCTTATAGCCACTGGAGTCTTATAGCCACTGGAGTCTTATAGCCACTGGAGTCTTATAGCTACTGGAGTCTTATAGCCACTGGAGTCTTACAGCCACTGGAGTTGTATAGTGCCTGGAGTCTTATAGCCACTGGAGTCGTATAGCCACTGGAGTCTTATAGCCACTAGAGTCTTATAGCCACTGGAGTCTTATAGCCACTGGAGTCTTATAGCCACTGGAGTCTTATAGCCACTGGAGTCTTACAGCCACTGGAGTCTTATAGTGCCTGGAGTCTTATAGCGCCTGGAGTCTTATAGCCACTGGAGTATTATAGCCACTGGAGTCTTACAGCCACTGGAGTTGTATAGTGCCTGGAGTCTTATAGCCACTGGAGTCGTATAGCCACTGGAGTCTTATAGCCACTAGAGTATTATAGCCACTGGAGTCTTATAGCCACTGGAGTCTTATAGCCACTGGAGTCTTATAGCCACTGGAGTCTTACAGCCACTGGAGTCTTATAGTGCCTGGAGTCTTATAGCGCCTGGAGTCTTATAGCCACTGGAGTCTTATTGCCACTGGAGTCTTATAGTGCCTGGAGTCTTATAGCCACTGGAGTCTTATAGCCACTGGAGTCTTACAGCCACTGGAGTCTTATAGTGCCTGGAGTCTTATAGCCACTGGAGTCTTATAGCCACTAGAGTCTTATAGCCACTGGAGTCTTATAGCCACTAGAGTCTTATAGCCACTGGAGTCTTATAGCCACTGGAGTCTTATAGCCACTGGAGTCTTATAGCCACTGGAGTCTTATAGCCACTAGAGTCTTATAGCCACTGGAGTCTTATAGCCACTGGAGTCTTACAGCCACTGGAGTCTTATAGCCACTAGAGTCTTATAGCCACTGGAGTCTTATAGCCACTGGAGTCTTACAGCCACTAGAGTCTTATAGCCACTGGAGTCTTATAGCCACTGGAGTCTTATAGCCACTGGAGTCTTACAGCCACTGGAGTCTTATAGCCACTAGAGTCTTATAGCCACTGGAGTCTTATAGCCACTAGAGTCTTATAGCCACTGGAGTCTTATAGCCACTGGAGTCTTATAGCCACTGGAGTCTTACAGCCACTGGAGTCGTATAGTGCCTGGAGTCTTATAGCCACTGGTCACGATGGCAACACCCATCCGTAGCACACGCTCCAGCAGGTGTATCTCACTGATCATCCCTAAAGCCAACACCTCATTTGGCCGCCTTTCGTTCCAGTACTCTGCTGCCTGTGACTGGAACGAACTGCAAAAATCGCTGAAGTTGGAGACTTTTATCTCCCTCACCAACTTCAAACATCAGCTATCCGAGCAGCTAACCGATCGCTGCAGCTGTACATAGTCTATTGGTACATAGCCCACCCATTTTCACCTACCTCATTCCCATACTGTTTTTATACTGTTTTTTTATTTATTTATTTTCTTTTCTGCTCTTTTGCACACCAATATCTCTACCTGTACATGACCATCTGATCATTTATCACCCCAGTGTTAATCTGCAAAATTGTATTATTCGCCTACCTCCTCATGCCTTTGCACACATTGTATATAGACTGCCCATTTTTTTTCTACTGTGTTATTGACTTGTTAATTGTTTACTCCATGTGTAACTCTGTGTTGTCTGTTCACACTGCTATGCTTTATCTTGGCCAGGTCGCAGTTGCAAATGAGAACTTGTTCTCAACTAGCCTACCTGGTTAAATAAAGGTGAAATAAAAAAAATAATAATAAAAAAAAAACAAAAAAAAACTGGAGTCTTATAGCCACTGGAGTCTTATAGCCACTAGAGTCTTATAGCCACTGGAGTCTTATAGCCACTGGAGTCTTATAGCCACTGGAGTCTTATAGCCACTGGAGTCTTACAGCCACTGGAGTCTTATATTGCCTGGAGTCTTATAGCCACTGGAGTCTTATAGCCACTGGAGTCTTATAGCCACTGGAGTCTTACAGCCACTGGAGTCTTATAGCCACTGGAGTCTTATAGCCACTGGAGTCTTACAGCCACTGGAGTCTTATAGTGCCTGGAGTCTTATAGCGCCTGGAGTCTTATACCCACTGGAGTCTTATAGCCACTGGAGTCTTATAGCCACTGGAGTCTTACAGCCACTGGAGTCTTATAGCCACTGGAGTTTTATAGCCACTGGAGTCTTATAGCCACTGGAGTCTTATAGCCACTGGAGTCTTATAGCCACTGGAGACTTACAGCCACTGGAGTCTTATAGTGCCTGGAGTCTTATAGCCACTGGAGTCTTATAGCCACTGGAGTTTTACAGCCACTGGAGTCTTATAGCGCCTGGAGTCTTATAGTGCCTGGAGTCTTATAGCCACTGGAGTCTTATAGCCACTGGAGTCTTATAGCCACTGGAGTCTTATAGCCACTGGAGTCTTACAGCCACTGGAGTCTTATAGTGCCTGGAGTCTTATAGCCACTGGAGTCTTATAGCCATTAGAGTCTTATAGCCACTGGAGTCTTATAGCCACTAGAGTCTTATAGCCACTGGAGTCTTATAGCCACTGGAGTCTTATAGCCACTGGAGTCTTATAGCCACTAGAGTCTTATAGCCACTGGAGTCTTATAGCCACTGGAGTCTTACAGCCACTGGAGTCGTATAGCCACTAGAGTCTTATAGCCACTGGAGTCTTATAGCCACTGGAGTCTTACAGCCACTGGAGTCGTATAGCCACTAGAGTCTTATAGCCACTGGAGTCTTATAGCCACTGGAGTCTTATAGCCACTGGAGTCTTATAGCCACTGGAGTCTTATAGCCACTGGAGTCTTATAGCCACTGGAGTCTTATAGCCACTGGAGTCTTATAGCCACTGGAGTCTTAGTCAGCCACTGGAGTCTTATAGTGCCTGGAGTCTTATAGCCACTGGAGTCTTATAGCCACTGGAGTCTTATAGCCACTGGAGTCTTATAGCGCTGGAGTCTGGAGTCTTATAGTGCACTGGAGTCTTATAGCCACTGGAGTCTTATAGCCACTGGAGTCTTATAGCCACTGGAGTCTTATAGCCACTGGAGTCTTACAGCCACTGGAGTCTTATAGTGCCTGGAGTCTTATAGCCACTGGAGTCTTATAGCCACTGGAGTCTTATAGCCACTGGAGTCTTATAGCCACTAGAGTCTTATAGCCTGGAGTCTTGGAGTCTTATAGCCACTGGAGTCTTATAGCCACTGGAGTCTTATAGCCACTAGAGTCTTATAGCCACTGGAGTCTTATAGCCACTGGAGTCTTACAGCCACTGGAGTCTTACTAGTCACTAGAGTCTTATAGCCACTGGAGTCTTATAGCCACTGGAGTCTTACAGCCACTAGAGTCTTATAGCCACTGGAGTCTTATAGCCACTGGAGTCTTATAGCCACTGGAGTCTTATAGCCACTGGAGTCTTACACCCACTGGAGTATTATAGCCACTAGAGTCTTATAGCCACTGGAGTCTTATAGCCACTGGAGTCTTATAGCCACTAGAGTCTTATAGCAACTAGAGTCTTATAGCCACTGGAGTCTTACAGCCACTGGAGTCTTATAGCCACTAGAGTCTTATAGCCACTGGAGTCTTATAGCCACTGGAGTCTTATAGCCACTAGAGTCTTATAGCCACTGGAGTCTTATAGCCACTGGAGTCTTATAGCCACTGGAGTCTTATAGCCACTGGAGTCTTACAGCCACTGGAGTCTTACAGCCACTGGAGTCTTATATTGCCTGGAGTCTTATAGCCACTGGAGTCTTATAGCCACTGGAGTCTTATAGCCACTGGAGTCTTACAGCCACTGGAGTCTTATAGTCTGGAGTCTTATAGCCACTGGAGTCTTACAGCCACTGGAGTCTTATAGCCACTGGAGTCTTATAGCCACTGGAGTCTTATAGCCACTGGAGTCTTAGTCTTAGCCACTGGAGTCTTATAGCCACTGGAGTCTTATAGCCACTGGAGTCTTACAGCCACTGGAGTCTTATAGCCACTAGAGTCTTATAGCCACTGGAGTCTTATAGCCACTGGAGTCTTATAGCCACTAGAGTCTTATAGCAACTAGAGTCTTATAGCCACTGGAGTCTTACAGCCACTGGAGTCTTATAGCCACTATAGCCAGAGTCTTATAGCCACTGGAGTCTTATAGCCACTGGAGTCTTATAGCCACTAGAGTCTTATAGCCACTGGAGTCTTATAGCCACTGGAGTCTTATAGCCACTGGAGTCTTATAGCCACTGGAGTCTTACAGCCACTGGAGTCTTATATTGCCTGGAGTCTTATAGCCACTGGAGTCTTATAGCCACTGGAGTCTTATAGCCACTGGAGTCTTATAGCCACTGGAGTCTTTAGCCACTGGAGTCCAGCCACTGGAGTCTTATAGCCACTGGAGTCTTATAGCCACTGGAGTCTTACAGCCACTGGAGTCTGGAGTCTTATAGCCACTGTGTCCTGGAGTCTTATAGCCAGTCTGGAGTCTTATAGCCACTAGCCACTGGAGTCTTATAGCCTGGAGTCTAGGAGTCTTATAGCCACTCTTATAGCCACTGGAGTCTTATAGCCACTGGAGTCTTACAGCCACTGGAGTCGTATAGTGCCTGGAGTCTTATAGCCACTGGAGTCTTATAGCCACTGGAGTCTTATAGCCACTAGAGTCTTATAGCCACTGGAGTCTTATAGCCACTGGAGTCTTATAGCCACTGGAGTCTTATAGCCACTGGAGTCTTATAGCCACTGGAGTCTTACAGCCACTGGAGTCTTATAGCCACTAGAGTCTTATAGCCACTGGAGTCTTATAGCCACTGGAGTCTTACAGCCACTAGAGTCTTATAGCCACTAGTCTTAGCCACTGGAGTCTTATAGCCACTGGAGTCTTATAGCCACTGGAGTCTTATAGCCACTGGAGTCTTATAGCCACTGGAGTCAGCCACTGGAGTCTTATAGCCACTGGAGTCTTAGTGCCACTAGTCTTATAGCCACTGGAGTCTTATAGCCACTGGAGTCTTATAGCCACTAGAGTCTTATAGCCACTGGAGTCTTATAGCCACTGGAGTCTTATAGCCACTGGACTCTTACAGCCACTGGAGTCGTATAGTGCCTGGAGTCTTATAGCCACTGGAGTCTTATAGCCACTGGAGTCTTATAGCCACTGGAGTCTTACAGCCACTGGAGTCTTACAGCCACTGGAGTCTTATATTGCCTGGAGTCTTATAGCCACTGGAGTCTTATAGCCACTGGAGTCTTACAGCCACTGGAGTCTTATATTGCCTGGAGTCTTATAGCCACTGGAGTCTTACAGCCACTGGAGTCTTATAGCCACTAGAGTCTTATAGCCACTGGAGTCTTATAGCCACTAGAGTCGTATAGCCACTGGAGTCTTATAGCCACTGGAGTCTTATAGCCACTAGAGTCTTATAGCCACTGGAGTCTTATAGCCACTGGAGTCTTATAGCCACTGGAGTCTTGTAGCCACTGGAGTCTTACAGCCACTGGAGTCGTATAGTGCCTGGAGTCTTATAGCCACTGGAGTCTTATAGCCACTGGAGTCTTATAGCCACTGGAGTCTTATAGCCACTAGAGTCTTATAGCCACTGAGTCTTATAGCCACTGGAGTCTTATAGCCACTGGAGTCTTACAGCCACTGGAGTCTTACAGCCACTGGAGTCTTATATTGCCTGGAGTCTTATAGCCACTGGAGTCTTATAGCCACTGGAGTCTTACAGCCACTGGAGTCTTACAGCCACTGGAGTCTTATATTGCCTGGAGTCTTATAGCCACTGGAGTCTTATAGCCACTGGAGTCTTATAGCCACTGGAGTCTTACAGCCACTGGAGTCTTATAGCCACTGGAGTCTTATAGCCACTGGAGTCTTATAGTGCCTGGAGTCTTATAGCCACTGGAGTCTTATAGTGCCTGGAGTCTTATAGCCACTGGAGTCTTATAGCCACTGGAGTCGTATAGCCACTGGAGTCTTATAGTGCCTGGAGTCTTATAGCCACTGGAGTCTTATAGTGCCTGGAGTCTTATAGCCACTGGAGTCTTATAGCCACTGGAGTCTTATAGCGCCTGGAGTCTTATAGCGCCTGGAGTCTTATAGCCACTGGAGTCTTATAGCACCTGCATTGCTTGCTGTTTGGGGTTTTAGGCTGGGTTTCTGTACAGCACTTTGAGATATCAGCTGATGTACGAAGGGCTATATAAATACATTTGATTTGATTTGATTTATAGCACCTGGAGTCTTATAGCCACTGGAGTCTTATAGTGCCTGGAGTCTTATAGCGCCTGGAGTCTTACAGCCACTGGAGTCTTATAGTGCCTGGAGTCTTATAGCGCCTGGAGTCTTATAGTGCCTGGAGTCTTATAGTGCCTGGAGTCTTATAGCGCCTGGACTTCTCCACCTTCTCCTCCACTCTGTGTATCACCACTTGGGTGATGCCTCAGCAGCTCTGGGTGCCAGAAAGCTCACCACACAAAGTTCAGAATAGTAGCCAGACGTCCTCACTATGAGCCCTCTGTCTCAGCACTGCTGGATTCCTCCATCTCCCATTCCTCTCACACTTCAGGCCTTGGGTCGTGGGGTTTGGGCTATGCCTGGGGCCGGGTTATAGTAACTATAACTATAACCCGGCCCCGGCTCCAGCCAAAACCCCACGACCCAGCCCAAACCCCACGGCCCAGCCTTAGACTAGAGTGGAATTGGATAATCTCCCTAAAGGCCAGGTTCCAGCCTATAAACCCTTGTCTAGACTCTAGAGTCCCACTACTGCAGGCCAGGCATGGCAGTCCCACTGAGCGCCAATCACCTGTCTGCCCTGTTCAATTAGACAGCTCATCAGCCAATCACTAGACTGCCCTGCAGACAGCTCATTATGTCTCAATTAGACAGGTGCAGCTCCACAGACAGCTACGGTTGCCCCGGTGTGTGTGCGCGCGCGCGTGTGTGTGTGCACATCTAGTCGGCTACCCATCCGGCCTCATAATTAACATACAAGGAGTAATCTAGATATGGTTATTGGCAATTATAAAAGACTACAGACACTAAACGGGACACCCCTTATCACTTGATTGCCTCTGATTGAAATCCTATAATTGGAAGCAAAAATGAAAAAATAAATAAACCAATAACTAATAAATAGGATCCAGTAAGGTGATGTAATTGAACAGTTATGAATTCATTTTCATCAGATGCCACTCCTCAAATTATGTTCTCAGAAGATCAGGAACTGGCAGCCAGGCAAAACAAAAAAGCTTGTACTGTCAAACCCTGTGGGCCCTGGTTAAAAGTAGTGCTCTACATAGGAAATAGAGTGCCTGTTGGGACACAGCCCAGGTCTAGCAGATTATTATTTTATTTTTTTTTTTTTTACAGTTTTTCTCTTTCCAGTACTGTGCAGATGTCGACAATACAATGGGGTTGAAAGGCCCTGGTGTTTTCCCCGGCTTAAAAATAAAACCTGTTTTTACAAGGTAACGTGGGTGTAAAAGGAGAAAGTTACAACATACTGGTGGAGTAATATAGAGTCCAGACTGGAAGACTGCCAACCAGCCAAATACTGGGCGCCCGAGGCAATTACTCAAGATACAGTGGATTAAAGCAATTATTGTCCTGTTGTAATGTTGTTCAAATTAGAAGTCTACTACTACTACAGTAGAGTCAGATCACCACCAACTTCTAGCTCAAAGAGAGTGTTTACTTAACACACAAAAATGTTCTATAAAATATACAGAGCAAAACCATTTCAAAATGGATAATATGTAGGTTTAACAGCAGCAGCGAGTGTGAACTATGCCGTAGTGGTTTTCCTTTCCTCCATAACAATAGCGCCTGGAGTCTCAGGCCCAGCCCAAACCCCATGGCCCTAGCCCTATAACCTGGCCTCAGGCCCAGCCCAAACCCCATGACCCCAGCCCTATAACCTGGCCTCAGGCCCAGCCCAAACCCCATGGCCCCAGCCCTATAACCTGCCCTCAGGCCCAGCCCAAACCCCCAGGCCTATAACCTGGCATCAGGCCCAGCCCAAACCCCAGCCCTATAACTTGACCTCAGGCCCAGCCCAAACCACATGGCCCCAGCCCTATAACCTGGCCTCAGGCCCAGCCCAAACTCCATGGCCCCAGCCCTATAACCTGCCCTCAGGCCCAGCCCAAACCCCCAGGCCTATAACCTGGCATCAGGCCCAGCCCAAACCCCAGCCCTATAACTTGACCTCAGGCCCAGCCCAAACCACATGGCCCCAGCCCTATAACCTGGCCTCAGGCCCAGCCCAAACCCCATGGCCCCAGCCCCATAACTTGGCCTCAGGTCCAGCCCAAATCCCATGGTCCCAGCCCTATAACTTGGTCTCAGGCCCAACCCCCATGGTCCCAGCCCTATAACTTGGCCTCAAGTCCAGCCCAAACCCCATGGTCCCAGCCCTATAACTTGGCTTCAGGCCCAAACCCCATGGTCCCAGCCCTATAACTTGGCCTCAAGTCCAGCCCAAACCTCATGGTCCCAGCCCTATAACTTGGCCTCAGGCCCAAACCCCATGGTCCCAGCCCTATAACTTGGCTTCAGGTCCAGCCCAAACCCCATGGCCCCAGCCCTATAACCCGGCCTCAGGCCCAAACCCCATGGTCCCAGCCCTATAACCCGGGCTCAGGCCCAAACCCCATGGCCCCAGCCCTATAACCCGGCCTCAGGCCCAAACCCCATGGTCCCAGCCCTATAACCCGGGCTCAGGCCCAAACCCCATGGTCCCAGCCCTATAACTTGGCCTCAGGCCCAAACCCCATGGTCCCAGCCCTATAACTTGGCTTCAGGTCCAGCCCAAACCCCATGGCCCCAGCCCTATAACTTGGCCTCAGGCCCAAACCCCACGGCCCCAGCCCTATAACCCGGGCTCAGGCCAAGCCCAAATCCCACGGCCCCAGCCCTATAACCCGGCCTCAGGCCCAGCCCAAACCCCACGGCCCCAGCCCTGTAACCCGGCCTCAGGTCCAGCCCAAACCCCACGGCCCCAGCCCTGTAACCCGGCCTCAGGTCCAGCCCAAACCCCATGGTCCCAGCCCTATAACCCGGCCTCAGGTCCAGCTCAAACCCCACGGCCCCAGCCCTATAACCCGGCCTCAGGCCCAGCCCAAACCCCATGGCCCCAGCCCTATAACCCGGCCTCAGGTCCAGCCCAAACCCCAGCCCTATAACCCGGACCCTCGGCCCCAACCCTAGACTAGAGTGCAATTGGATACTTCCCTAAAGGCCAGGTTCAAGCCTATAAGCCCTTGTCTGGACTCCCACTACAGCAGGCCAGGCTTGGCAGTCCCACCGAGAGCCAATCACCTGTCTGCCCTGCTCAATTAGACAGCTCATCAGCCAATCACCAGCCTGCCCTGCAGACAGCTCATTACCACTCAATTAGACAGGTGCACCTCTACATATAGCTACGGTTGCCCTAGTGTGCGTGCTAGTGCACATCTAGTTGGCTACCCACCCGGCCTTATAATTAAAATATAAGGGAATAATATAGTGACAGCAATTTAACATACAAGGGAATAATCTAGATATAGTTGTTGGCAATTATAAAAGACTACAGACACTAAACGGGACACCCCTTATCACTTGATTAACTCTGATTGAAATCCTATAATTGGAAGCAAGAACGAATAAATAAATAAACCAATAACAAATAAATAGGATCCAGTAAGGTGATGTAATTGAACAGTTATGAATTCATTTTCATCAGATGAGTATTGGCAATTATAAAATACCATCTGATTAGCAAAACAAAGATGTGAAATTACATTGTTCCACACAAAAGACATGGCTGTGTAATAAAGAGAAGAGACATCATTACTGTGACACAAGACCTCTAGAGAGTGAGCGTGCGACCCAAATTGCACCCTATTCTCTATATACTGCACTACTTTTGACCTGAGGGCCCTGGCCCAAAGTCGTCCACTATATAGGTAATAGGTTGCCATTTGGGTCACAGACTCACTCTCTAGAGGTCTTGTGTCAGAGTAATGATGTCTTTTCTCTTGCCTGAGACACTGACAGAATACTGTAGGTAGCACTGCTGACCGGTCGTTGATGGACAGACAGGACTTGGCTAGGAACATCCTTTGTCCCCTAAAACCGCCATCATATCCTAAAAAAAGTCTGTTGAAAGAACACTAGGCAGATTTGCACATCACTGCTTAACATCAGGTGACAAAAAAAACAGGCAAGGAAAACATTTTGATCCCTCGAGGATAGATCCTAATCAAGATGAAATGCATTTACAAATCTATTTAATATGGCTTGCCAGAAGTCAAACTTGGCATGTAAATGCAGTGGAGATTACATTTCACTGGGAACCAACACTGTAACCGATCGCCTGCAGACAAAGGGGGAAGCTGCCAGTTTTTCGCCTCTTTCCCCTTTCCCTTCATCCCCTGCCTGCGTTCAGCCTCGTGACCCCTCACTGGCTATGGGGAAGGACAGTGGCAGGGAAGAGAGGGGAAGGGGAGGAGACTCTTCCTCCCTCCGTGGCTCAAGGTCAGGGTGAGGACAGTGTGGCGTGTCCTGTAAGCAGAGGACGAGGAGAGGACAGAGGAGGAGAGGACAGAGGAACAGAGGACAGGACAGAGGAGGAAAGGAGAGGACAGAGGAGGAAAGGAGAGGACAGAGGAGGAAAGGAGAGGACAGATGGGAGAGGAAAGGGCAGAGGACAGAGCGGAGCGTTAGCCGCAGTCACCTCTGTGCTAATAAGTCGTTGGTTGGCTGATAAGGTGTCAGTTAGTGGCGTGGAGAGCCGCTCCCTTCGCTTTTTGGCAGAGAATTGCAGGGGCTGGCGGGGCAGAGCAGGTGTGTGCGAGTGTGTGTGTGCATGCGCCACTCTGGGGTGTAGCAGGCTGACGTGCCTGCTTGTGGTGCCAGCAGCTAGTGTTGCGCATTATTTTATTTTTTGCTCTCCCCCTCCCTCATCCTCTCCATCCCTCCTCCCTTCCGTCCTTTTCTATTTGCTTGCATAGACATGATGCTTCAGTGACTGTAGCTCATCTCAGCTTCCCCTCTGCAGTCAGGGCAAAGAGACACAGCTGCCATTGAACGCTATCTATCTGCTATCTATCTGCAATGTGCTCATGTTAACGGTGTGTGGCAATATTTCAGGTTGCAGAGCTGCTTAAGCAGGCTCAATAGCCTGGGTTCAGACATGGGTTTAAATGGTATTTAAAATCCTTCAAATACTCTAGGTGTGCTTCATAGAACTCACATGGCACAATGGAAACCAATAGAATAGTCTAAAATGTGTAAACCCCATCCAACTGGCTTTTCAGAAAGGTTCAAACAAACATATTTGAAAGATTTCATACTATTTGAACCCAAGTCTGCCTGGGTGTGGCTACCATAGGGGAAGGTGTTGGCTGGGTTAGGGAGCTGTCTGGGATGGAAGGGTTCCATGTCTGTGAGAGGGAGCATGACCTAGCTAATTTCTCATTGGGCAGTGAGTTCTCCCGATCAGACTGGTTGGCATGGTGAAAGCGTTTCTTGTATCCTGGGGTTGTTTCTGACCATCTGCACCAAGTCATTAACAGGCCTTTTCATAGTCAGTTGTTTCACACACACGTCTCTCTTTCATTTCGCAATTACAATGCTCTGGTTTTATTTGGATCAAGCTTAATGAGAAAATAGAGTTGGTTTCCTGGGTGTAAATGGTTTTAGACCAGGGCTCTTGACCGTGGTATGCTGTGCTGCAGACGTGTGTGTATAGTGTGAGTGAGTGAGTGAGTGAGTGAGTGGGAGAGAGAGTGAGAGAGAGAGAGAGAGAGAGAGAGAGAGAGAGAGAGAGAGAGAGAGATAATATCCATAAAGGGAAGGGGGGCATGGGGGAGGAACACCCCCCTTAAATTACAGTCAATCATCTAGAGCGCTTCATCTCCATCCCACCCACACAATACAGCATGCCTCCATTTTTGATGCTGGAACACTAGCTTTGGTAAAAACAACAATAACTGTCAAAAGCAACACCGTTCGCTGCCACGTCACCGTTGATATTCAAAACATGAAAAAGACATCCCCTTCTCATCCATTCCCTTCCATCCGTTTATCCAGCTCTTCTTTCCCTCTGCTTTTGTTATTGCTTTTTGTGCAGTGATATGCCCAAGGACGCAGCTTTCCTAGCAACAGAAAGTCTGCCACCAAACATCTGGCTGGAGTTCAACACAGGCTCTCTCTTTGTGAGGAATGGCAGTCACTCCCACACACACCCCCTTCCCCCCTTCTCTCATTCCCTCCTTCCCTGCTCAGCGTCTGCCACTGTGTGTGCATGTGTTTCTTTCTCTCTCTGTGTGGTGTGTGTGTGTGTGTGTGTGTGTGTGTGTGTGGCCCTGCTGCTGGATGGGCTGGTGTAGGAGCCAGATTGGCTTTAGGAGCCCTCTAATAATTATGTTTTCATCCAATCACACCACATAGTAGCAGGCACCTTGAGAACCTCTGCCAAGAATCATCAATCACCTCTTTAACACACACACACACACACACACACACACACACACACACACACACACACACACACACACACAGTCTTGTATGACTAACCTTGTGGGTTGTATGACACACAATTCAGTCCCACTCAAAATCTTATTTTCCTTACCCCTAACCTTAACCCTAAACCTAGCTCCTAACCCAAACCCTAAAATTAACCCTAGCTTGTAACTCTAACTAACACTAATTCTAACCTTAACCCTAAACCCCCTACAAATAGCTTTTGACCTTGTGGGAACCAACAAAATGCCCTCTGTTGGTCAAACAATTATAACAATCTGGTCCCCACAAGTATAGTTAAACACGTCCACAAACACACACACACACACACACACACACACACACACACACACACACACAAACACAAACACACACACACACACACACACACACACAAACAGTTCAGGAAGTAAGGAAGGACCAGGCTGGAGCCGTCACCTAACTTGGGTGGAAGTCAATCAGGAAAGCGTTTGTAAAGACAGCTCAGTAATCTGATTGACAGATTAGAGCGTAATCAGACTGTGCATACCAACACAGGACAGAGTCAGTCATTTGATGGAAATCAACAAAGCACATTAATACATGGTGGCAGCATTGTGTTCTGATGCTGTTCATTGGTTAGGGTTATGGTCAAAAAGAGTGCACTATATAGGGAACAGGGTGCCATTTGGAACACAGACACAGCATTAAGTGCCAATGGCTGTGGATCTGGATAAGTCCTTTGGAAGTGCCAATTGGACTCTAACAAAGAGAACGATCCCATGTTTTGACAAAGAGGCCCGAGAGGGATTCCGAAATGCCGTATTCCGATTCCGTCGTGTTGAGATTCTCAGCAGCAACTGAGGGAGTCCCAAATGGCAGAGGGTGGACCTTCTTTCTCTCCAATTCTGCAGAGGGAAGAGTTTCCATGCTTGACACTGTCGGAACTGTCGGATGTGGCACAAAAATATATATATGCCAATTTGCAGCGGATGTGCTGTGTTTGCTAATGCTAATCAGAGCCTAAAGTAAGATCACACAATCTCTGAATGACAGAGTGAAATTACACTTTGACAGTGTGATGTAGTTTACTTTTCCTTCGGTTTCTGTTTTTTGACTGAGTGAAGTAATTACAAAGAAACTTGTATAGTTCATTCGACCACAATATTCTCAAGTTAACGGCATCACACCGTTAATAGTGGCATGGCAATGTGGAGTTGGGGCCTGGGGTGAATTTGGAACAAAATAACGGTAAAACAAGAGAAGGTGCGGGTCAGGCTATAAAGTTGATTTATGTAGATAATGGACTGTTTAAAGACATGGAATGCAGGGTGATTTTAGGGCTATCATCTAGATGTGAGATCAGAGAGGAAGTTCATCCACTGGAATTAAATATAATCCTAAAAAGGGAAACACGAGCGCCGCTGGCCATTCTACCCCGCCTACCTCTAGTAAGTCAAGACATTACTTTAGTGTGTGTGTGTGTGTGTGTGTGGGGGGGGGTATAAACTGGGATAATCAATCATCATACTTCTGCAGCACCTGTTGGCTACAATATCGATGGAATGAACACATAACATGCACAACAACTTCATATTGACTTTAAACCGTCACACACAGATGCACAAGGAGAATGGGAAGCCTTGAGTGGTATTATTTGAATAGGTGAGCTACTGTAAACTCATCTGCCTCAACAAAAGAAGACAAATTAACACTTTGACAATGACTGGGGAACGCCAAGGGGTTTGTTTCCTTTCTACAAAGGCCCTCTTAACGTTTTGTTCTCTTCTGGCAATGGGAGAAAGTGTGTGTGTGTGTGTGTTTCATTCTATAGCTAGAGGATTCGTGTTCTCTCCAGGAGTGATATGTATCATTTTTGCCTTTATCTGTTGTCTAGTACTGTCTTTTTGCTAGCTAGGGCCATCTACTTTAAGTGCTGCCTGTCTTCCCAGTAGCCTACTTGGTGTGTGAACTGCTGACTGCTCATAACATGCAGATGATTGTTGACACCTCAACCAGGATTAACTGGCAGGGCAATTTGGGACTGTTGTTGTTTTCGTAATCAGTGGCTGTATTGAAGGGGGAGTGGTTTCACCTCTCCTAGGCAATCAGCAATTAGTACAGGGAGGTGTGCTCTTCACCTCTGCTAGGCAATCAGCAATTAGAGTTAGTACTTCAGTCTCCCCTGTTTTCCCAGCGGCAGCCGTGTTGCCGAAACAAAGAAGGTTCTGTTATGAGAGGAAGGCGCCACACCACTCTCTCACTTAAGTATTACCTAGTTATTTTCAGATCTAATTTTTCTCTTTTGTAGCTTTGTCAACTATGTGCGTGTTTTCTATACCTGTTCGCTCCCCACCCCTTAGCTGCAACCCTTCTAATTTAGTGTACCCTGCGCACAAAACCCATATGGAATTTCTGGTCTCCGGCAGTGTTTGGAACTGCAGATCTGAGGTCACCAACGCAGAGTTCATCTTAACCTATGCTGCCCTTCAGTCCCTATACTTTCTGGCCCTGAGAGACATGTATCACGCCAGAGAACACTGCTACCCCAGCTGCTCTCTCTTTACCTGACTATGTTTTTCGCTCATAGTCCAAGAGCATCTGGTCATCCCTGACAACTGGCTGCATCCCCTCTGACTTGCCCAGAGTTGCTCCCCTCCTTGAGAAACCAACACTCGACACCTCAGACCTTAAAAACTATAAATTCGTATTCAATTTTTAGTTTCATTCCAAAACACTTAAACGTTCTGTCTCTGACCAACTCTCTCGCATCTTCCTCATAACAATCTTCTTGAACTAACCAGGCTTCAAGATGGGTCACTCAACCAAGACTGCTCTTCTCTGTGTCATGGAGGCTCTCCACACTTCCAAAGCTGACTCCCTCTCCTCTGTTCTCATTCTCCTAGATATATCCATTGCCTTCATCACAGTGAACCAATCAGATCCTCCTCTCCACCCGCTAAGGGCTGGTACCTCAGGCTCTGCACATGCTTGGATTGCATCTTACCTGGCAGGCCGCTCCTACCAGGTGAATTGGAGAGGATCTGTGTCTGAGCACGTGCTCTCACTACTTGTGTCCCCCAAGGCTCGGTTCTAGGCCCTCTACTCTTCTCTCTATGCACCAAGTCACTCGGCTCCGTCATATCCTCACATGGTCACTCCTATCATTGCTATGCAGATGATACTCAACTACTGTTCTCGTTACCCCCTTCTGACATCCAGGTGGTGACATGCATCTCTGCGTGCCTGGCAGATATCTCATCTTGGATGTCAGCCCACCACCTCAAGCTCAACCATGACAAGACAGAGCTGCTCTTCCTCCCGGGGATGGCCTCTCAGTTGACAACTCCATGTTGGGCCCCTCCCAGAGTGCAAAGAACCTTGGAGTGACCCTGGACAACAAAAACCCTGTCGTTCTTGGCAAACTTCAAAGCAGTGACTTGCTCCTACAGGTTCATGCTATACAGCCTCCGTAGAGTATGACTACCTCACACAGGACGCAACATAGGTCCTAATCCAGGCATTTGTCATCGCCCAGGCATTTGTCATCGCCCGTCTGGACTACTGCAACTCTATTTAAAATGACTCTTGCATTGTAAATATGGTAGTGGAACTGACCCTGTATATAGTATGCTTACTTACTTTAGTGTTCGTGTTCTTTATTTTCTCATGTGTTTTTGTTCTACCATGTTATTTTTAGTATTACATTGTTATTGATTATTGCATTGTTGGGTTCAGAGCTTGCAAGAAAAGACTTTCACTGTATTTGTGCATGTGACGTTGAAACTTGATCTCGCTGTTGGCTGGGCACCCAGCTTGTGCCATCCAACCCTAGCAACTTATCCAAAACACTGCAGCCAATGGGGGTTCTACCTTCTCAAGTTCTCCCATGTCACCCCGCTCCTCCCCACACTCCACTGGCTTCCAGTTGAAGCTCGTATCCACTGCAAGACCATGGTACTTGCCTACGGAGCAGCAAGAGGAACTGCCCTTCCTACTTTCAGGCTAAGTTCAAACCCCAACCCGAGTACTCCATTCTGCCACCTCTGGTCTCTTGGCCCTACGGGAGGGCAGCTCCCTCAGCCCAGTCCAAGCTCTTCTCTGTCCTGGCACCCAAGTGGTGGAACCAGCTTCCCCCTGAAGCTAGGTCAAACGAACCTACCCTACCTCTTCAAAGAATATCTTAAATTATTATTTTTGCCCCCTTACTAGCACTGACTTTGCTGATAGCTTTGAGGAAAAATGTATTTACTATGACATATGGGGTTGTCCCAGCTAGCTATCTTAAGAGCGTAACTGTAAGTCGCTCTGGATAAGAGCGTCTGCTAAATGACTCAAATGTGATGTGTGCGCTCATGCGTGCGCGTTGAATGTGGAGACTAGAGTCATTAGAATGTAGAGATTTTAATCACTTTTTTTGTCACTTACCGCTATATAATAGACCTTGGCTTTCTCAACCAGCTCCCAGTTGCCATCCAGATCCAGGTGTTTCTCCTTGTTGTAGCAGTTTGCTGCTGCCAGGTTAGCAACCAAGGACCTGCACAGACACAGCCCATAAATCACAAAAGGGACCTGCACAGACACAGCCCATAAATCACACGGCCCGCTCGCCAATCATCCATCTTCATTCCCAACTCCAAAAATATCCCCAAAACACCAGCATCAGACCCAGGCTGCGACCTAAATTTCTCCCTATATAGTGCACTGTTTGACCAAAGCTGGTCAAAAGTTATGCACTATAAAGGGTATAGGGTGCCATTTGGGCGTAGCCCAGACACTTTCCTCCCATGATGTAAAAGGATGATAATGCGTAGAACGTTAGGTGCAAGGTGAAATAAATACAGTTTCTGTTATCAAAAACTTAAATAGTTTATCAGAGAGTCTGACCTGGCCATAGGGCTCTGGATAAAAGTAGTGCACTTTTTAGGGAATAGGGTGCCATTTGGGATGCAAACAGAGACACTGGTCTCCAACAGAGAATGGGATTAAACACATTCAAGGCTAACAGTGAACAAAGGTTCTGCCTGAAATAATGTAACATCATGTTACCTCTTAAACGTTTTTTACTAATACTCAGGCCCCAGTCAATCTGAAATGATGCCCTATCCCCGGCCTATGTAGTGCACTATTTTTGACAAGGGCCCATAAGGTCAAAAGTAGTACACTATGTAGGGAAATAGGTTGCCATTTCAGATGCAACCACAGTCTTCACCTCATCTGTTGTGAGATACTGGAGGTGATACTGAGACAGGGGCATTTTAATGTAGGGGTTGTCCTGGGAATCATACTCACTATCCTGGCATTGCATTGAGCCGTGGAGGACAAGGGAGCTACAGGGGTGTGTGTTAGAGGAAAATACCATATGATGCAGTTTCTGAAGAGCAAGATTGGCAAGCCTAATCAAAGCAGAGGTTATTACACACTGACTGGCTGGAATCTCCCTCATCACCCAGCCCTGCCGTGACCTTTAACCTGGCCTCCTGAGCTGTCTGTTAAACACCTGGAAGACATATTACAGGGCTCCTCTCCTGAAGCACACAGAGTGACCTTTTCAGGTGTCAGGGCTCACATCAAACAAGCCCCACTAAGAGAGCTCGTTCACTGGGCATGTCTGCCAGGCCGACAGGGCAGGCCAGCCACTAGAGACTAACACAAACACACAAAAACACACACACACACGGTGAGTGACACCTCCAGTAGCGGGAGATGAAAGGCCAGACAGACTGAGTCTTTACTGAGGACTTATTGATCCACACCTGGCCCTGTGTGTGTCTTCTGCTGTGTGTGTGAGACGTGTTGATGATGACAGCAGCGTGAGAAGCGGTTGACAGTCTGATGATCAATACTACTGACAGACAGGAGGGGTCTGACTGACACACACACAAGAGGTCTGACAGGTGAGGAGAGATCCAAATACATCTAATAATAATAATATAATTTGCTTATATTTGTCCTGTTTCACACATGTACAAGTGCGTATTATATGCAAGTGTAAAAATGTTTTTCCATGGTCAGCCATTATCAAAGGCGACCCTGGAGCAATCAGCTCGTGGATTCAAACTAGCAACCTTTTGGTTACTGGCCCAACGGTCTAAGCGCTAGTCTACCTGCCGCCCTAGTGTTGCATCTACCCTCCTGTGTTGCGTCTGAAATGGCACCCTACTCCCTATATAGTGCAGCACTTTTGAACAGGGTCAGGAGAGGTTGTGATCAAAAGTAGTGCACTATGTAAGGAATAGGGTGCCATTTGGGCTGCATCCTCTGTGTCAGCCTGAGCCTGTACTGTAGATGGGTGACAAGACGAGTCACTGGGGCTCCAAGGTTCTACTAAAGTGGAAGGAATGTACAGTAAGTGCTTTCCTTTGATGAAAGACGACCAACTAGCATTTACGTATGATGAGCCGTCACCATTTAACGACTCTATGAACTTGAAATTAACCGAAATAATTGGGACTTACACCAGGTTCTCGCTCCTTCCTCCTGAGGTGTGCACTAGTTCACTTCTCACCACTTAATTTAAAAGCATTGGATTGGTGTAGGCATGAGCTTGAGGGAGGGAGTTTCCATACCAGTCAAATCCATGACGGGAAGTGAACACTTCCGGAGAAGGAGATTATTGGGACGCAACCGGTGTTGCTTAGCTTAGAGCTGATTGGACGAGGCCTGACCTGTTGTCCCCAGTGATGCAGGCAGCGCAGGTTCCGGTTGGCTCCTGGGTCTGTTGGTAATAGCGAGCGTCTACATGGGCTTCCTCAGCCTTCTGTTTCAGGATCTCTCCAAAGTGGTCCGTCCCGATGCAGCCAAAGAACGTGGCCACCTTGTGAGGCGTCTGGATCATCCACTAGAGGAGAAAGGAAAGGAACTGTCAGCACGTTATCCACTACAGGCGAGACAGGAGAGAAACTGTCAGTACATTATCCACTACAGGCGAGACAGGAGAGAAACTGTCAGTACATTATCCACTACAGAGGAGACAGGAGAGAAACTGTCAGTACATTATCCACTACAGAGGAGACAGGAGAGAAACTGTCAGTACATTATCCACTACAGGCGAGAAACTGTCAGTACATTATCCACTACAGAGGAGACAGGAGAGAAACTGTCAGTACATTATCCACTACAGGCGAGACAGGAGAGAAACTGTCAGTACATTATCCACTACAGGCGAGAAACTTTCAGTACATTATCCACTACAGGCGAGACAGGAGAGAAACTGTCAGTACATTATCGACAACAGAGGAGACGGAAGAGAATCGGTCAGTACATTATCCACTACAGAGGAGACAGGAGAGAAACTGTCAGTACATTATCCACTACAGAGGAGACAGGAGAGAAACTGTCAGTACATTATCCACTACAGGCGAGAAACTTTCAGTACATTATCCACTACAGGCGAGACAGGAGAGAAACTGTCAGTACATTATCCACTACAGAGGAGACAGGAGAGAAACTGTCAGTACATTATCCACTACAGAGGAGACAGGAGAGAAACTGTCAGTACATTATCCACTACAGAGGAGACAGGAGAGAAACTGTCAGTACATTATCCACTACAGAGGAGACAGGAGAGAACACATTAGTAGATTAGGTATACTGACCTGTGTTGCTTAGTGGTAGAACATAGCACTTAAAACCCCAAGGGTTGTGGGTTCAATTCCCGCTGGGGCCACCCATACAACAAATGTATGCACACATGACTAAGTCGCGTTGAATAAAAGCATCTGCTTAACCCCCTAAGGTTGATGTCTGTGACACCGTGAAAATCTAATCAGCATAATACAAACATCTCCATAAAAATCTGTCAGTTTAAGCTCGAGATCTGTTTTTTGGATGCGTCTCAATCCATTGCATTCGCCTATGTCGCACTTCAGCATCTGCGGTGAATGGTGACAGAGTTAGAGCGGTCTTTGTCAGACCATGAGACTTCCCGAAAATCGTTCTTCTCACGAAATCGGCTGTAGCGTCTGAACAGTTTGGGCTACACACTGTGGAAAGGTGAGACTCTCACGAACACGTATATGTCGGTTGTTTTGCTCTAGACTCATCCTGAAGGTCCCCAGGTACCAGTTGAGAAAATGAATGGAACTAATATATGGAGACTTTTTTAGTGCCAAAAAATAACAGGTAAAATATATATATATAATCCTGATCTTTCTTATACTGTATCTCTCAGATATAGGACAGACACATCAGAACAAACTTCCTTTCGATTTTTTGGGAGGACGATCTGTTGTTTCATGTAGTGAATCTGTTATTCAATGCGTTTCTATGGGCTAATAGGACCCAGTAGGACCCACATTTCTTTAGGGATACATCAAGTCAGGGAAGTCAGGAACCAATACACACAGTCAGTCAGGGAAGTCAGGAACCAATACACACAGTCAGTCAGGGAAGTCAGGAACCACAATACACACAGTCAGTCAGGGAAGTCAGGAACCAATACACACAGTCAGTCAGGGAAGTCAGGAACCAATACACACAGTCAGTCAGGGAAGTCAGGAACCAATACACACAGTCAGTCAGGGAAGCAAAGGCCAGCTTTTTCAAGCAAATTTGCATCCTGTAGCTCTAACTCCAAAAAGTTCTGGGACACTGTAAAGTCCATTGAGAACAAGAGCACCTCCTCCCAGCTGCCCACTGCACTGATGCTAGGTAACACGGTCACCACCGATAAATCCATGATAATCAAAAACTTCAAAAAGCATTTCTCAACGGCTGGCCATGCCTTCCTCCTGGCTACTCCAACCCCGGCCAACAGACGGCCAACAGACGACACCATTCTGTATACTTCTGGCCCTTCCTTGGACACTGTGCTATCTAACCTCCAAACGAGCTTCAATGCCATACAACACTCCTTCCGTGGCCTCCAACTGCTCTTAAACGCTAGTAAAACCAAATGCATGCTTTTCAACCGTTCGCTGCCTGCACCCGCACGCCCGACTAGCATCACCACCCTGGATGGTTCCGACCTAGAATATGTGGACATCTATAAGTACCTAGGTGTCTGGCTAGACTGTAAACTCTCCTTCCAGACTCATATCAAACATCTCCAATCCAAAATCAAATCTAGAGTCGGCTTTCTTATTTCGCAACAAAGCCTCCTTCACTCACGCCGCCAAACTTACCCTAGTAAAACTGACTATCCTACCGATCCTCGACTTCGGCGATGTCATCTACAAAATAGCTTCCAATACTCTAGTCAGCAAACTAGATTACGTTTATCACAGTGCCATCCGTTTTGTTACCACCCACCACTGCGACCTGTATGCTCTAGTCGGCTGGCCCTCACAACATATTCGTCGCCAGACCCACTGGCTCCAGGTCATCTACAAGTCCATGCTAGGTAAAGCTCCGCCTTATCTCAGTTCACTGGTCACGATGGCAACACCCACCCGTAGCACGCGCTCCAGCAGGTGTATCTCACTGATCATCCCTAAAGCCAACACCTCATTTGGCCGTCTTTCCTTCCAGTTCTCTGCTGCCTGTGACTGGAAAGAATTGCAAAAATTGCTGAAGTTGGAGACTTTTATTTCCCTCAGCAACTTCAAACATCTGCTATCTGAGCAGCTAACCGATCGCTGCAGCTGTACATAGTCCATCTGTAAATAGCCCACCCAATTTACCTACCTCATCCCCATACTGTTTTTATTTATTTACTTTTCTGCTCTTTTGCACACCAGTATCTCTACTTGCACATGATCATCTGATAAATTATCACTCCAGTGTTAATCTGCTAAATTGTAATTATTTGCCTACCTCCTCATGCCTTTTGCACACAATGTATATAGACTTTTTCTACTGTGTTATTGACTTGTTTATTGTTTACTTCATATGTAACTCTGTGTTGTTGTCTGTTCACACTGCTATGCTTTATCTTGGCCAGGTCGCAGTTGTAAATGAGAACTTGTTCTCAACTAGCCTACCTGGTTAAATAAAGGTGAAATAAAATAAAAATCAAGGGGTCATAGAATTCTAAATTATATAGAAAAAAGATCCTTGGTATGACCTGCTTAAAACATTTCCATATAGTGCATTCAGAAAGTATTCAGACCCCTTCACTTTTTCCACATTTTGTTAGTTACAGCCTTGTTCTAAAATGCATTCAATATGTTGTTTTTTTTCACATCAATCTACACACAATAGCCCATAATGACAAAGCGAAAACAGGTTTTTTGAATTTTTTGAAAATGTATTAGAAAATAAAAAACTGAAATAACTGAGCCTCTGAGACTGGAAATTGAGCTCAGGTGCATCCTGTTTACATTGATTATCCTTCATGTTTCTACAACTTGATTGGAGTCCACCTGTGGTAAATTCAAATGAATGGACATGATTTGTAAAGGCACACACCTGTCTAAAAAGGTCCCGCAGTTGACAGTGCATGTCAGAGCAAAAACAAAGTCACGAGGTCGAAGGAATTGTCCGTGTAGCTCCGAGACAGGATTGTATCGAGGCATACTGTAGATCTGGGGAAGGGTACCGAAACATTTCTGCAGCATTGAAGGTCCCCAAGGACAAAGTGGCCTCCATCATTCTTAAATGGAAGAAGTTTGGAAACACCAAGAGCTGGCCACCCGGCCAAACTGAGCAATCTGGGGAGAAGGGCCTTGGTTAGGGAGGTGACCAAGAACCCAATGGTCACTCTGACAGAGTTCCTCTGTGGAGATGGGAGAACCTTCCAGAAGGACAAGCATCTCTGCAGCACTCCACTAATCAGGCCAGATTAAAGCCACTCCTCAGGAAAATGAACATGAAAAGGCGCCTAAAGGACTCTGAGAGAAACAAGATTCTCTGGTCTGATGAAAATTAAGTTTAAACTCTTTGGCCTGAATCACAAGCGTTACATCTGGAGGAAACCAGGCACTGCTCATCATTTGGCCAAAACCATCCCTACGGTGAAGCATGGTGGTGGCAGCATCATGCTGTGGGGATGTTTTTCATTGGCAGAGACTAGGAGACTAGTCAGGATCGAGGAAAAGATGAACGGAGCAAAGTAGAGAGAGATCTTTGATGAAAACCTGCTCCAGAGCGCTCAGGACCTCAGACTGGGGTGAAGGTTCATCTTCCAACAGGACAGCGACCCTAAGCACACAGCCAAGACAACGCAGGAGTGGCTTCAGGACAAGTCTCAATGTCCTTGAGTGGCCCAGCCAGAGCCCAGACTTGAAGCCTGAAAATAGCTGTGCAGCAACGCTCCTCATCCAACCTGAGAGGAACTAGAGAGGATCTGCAGAGACGAATGGGAGAAACTCCCCAAATACAGGTGTGCCAAGCTTGTAGTGTCATACCCAAGAAGACTCAAGTCTGTAATAGCTCCCAAAGGTGATTCAACAGTACTGAGTAAAGGGGCTGAATACTTATGTAAATGTGATTGAAGTTTTTAAAAAATTTAACACTTTTTGCAAAAAATAAAACATGTTTTTGCTTTGTCATTATGGGGTATTGTGTGTGGATTGATGAGGGGGAAAAAACAAATAAAATGGTGGAAAAAGTGAATGGGTGTGAATACTTTCTGAATGCACTGTAGCGCAGTAGAACCCCCCCCCCCCGGCTTAGATGAATGGTATTTATTATTATTATCATCATCCGGGGCACCTTCCTCATCGTGCATCATATGCATTTGCCTTGTCTTCTCTCTTGCATAGTATATAATATTACAGGTGTTTAATATCATCAAATATGTAAAGACAGGGAGAAATGTTAGAGTTAAAGAAATAGAGAAGGAAGTGTCTGAGTAAAATGAGTTTCTTGATGGTATACATAGCTTCATGGAAACACAAACCAATAACTGTCTCACTCTACACAGAGACTCTATTCTGTCCCAGGCTCTCCTCCACACTCACACACACACTGAGCTAAAAACAGTCCCACATCCTTATTTACACAAACCCCATATTTCAATGTTCCATCGCCACCCTACTGCTGCAAACATAGGTAGTCTGTGTGAAAGAGAGAGCACCTGTCTAACAGGGACACCTGATTGGTTAGGAGCTCCGCTGTTACCTCCTGGTACTGACAGACCTAATGTACTGGGTGACTTTTACCTTGGTGATGAGAGGAGCTGCTCACATTCTCCTACTCTCAGGTTTAACCTCCAAAGATTTATTGATGTACTGGTGTGTGTGTGTCTCTCATTTGTGTGTGTACCGCCTGTGTGTGTATACTGTGAGTGTGTGCGATGTTTGCTCAATTTCCATCCAGACGGCTCGTGTTCTGTTTTGTTGCTGACTGGGGCCCCTAGTGAATGAGATGTTGCTGTTTCCAGGGATGACCTGTATACGTGTGAAATTAATCATTTCCCACAACCAAATAGCATCTCAGTGGGAAAGAAAGAAAAATGCATTTTCATCCTCAGATACTCTTCCTTTCCGTCTCTCTCCGTCCTGCGATTCTTCTCCCTCTCATGCTCAATCTCTCTACCTCTTTCGATCACTCTCGCTACTTTTCTCTCCTCTCACTCCCTCCCACTCGCTCTTTTCCTCTCCCTTGAATTCCTGCCATTTCGCTCTCTCCATTATCCTTCTCTCTCTGGTAAGAAACCAGAAATAAACAGTGTGAAGATAATATCATGGAAGCACAGTTCAGGTGAGCTTTTAGACCAAGTGGCTTCGGTATGTTTGGGGTTTAATGGATTCTATTTGGGAGATGCAAAATTAACAGTAATTAGAGATATGACGGTTCTGCCATGTGTCGAGCCATGTCCCTGCCATGTGTCGAGCCATGTCCCTGCCATGTGTCGAGCCATGTCCCTGCCATGTGTTGGCTTGACTCATGCTTCATTCCCCTCATCCTCCTTACTCATGAAGACAAACCCACGCAGGCGTAAGCACGCATATACACACAAACATATGCACACACACACACAGCAACACACACATTGAGACAGGCAGATAGACAAAAAGAACCACAAACACACACTTATTCGCCCAAGACCTCCTGCTGCAGGCACCGCACACACTTATCAAGGTCAATGGCTGGGGTACACGTCAAGTCCAATCTGATTTTCCCAATGTTGCAGTGATGAGCTCCCAAACCAAGGTCAGCCAGCCAGTCAGGTGCTGCAGGCTGTAAACAATGTCACAGTCACAAATGGCACCCTATTTGCATATATAGTGCACTACTTTAAACCTATAGGGCTCCGACCAAAAGTAATGGACTATATAGGGAATATGGTGCCATTTGGGACACAGCTATTACAGCGAGCAGAGCTGTGTGTGTGGAGCACAGGAGGCCCCTTCATTTGCAGGCCTCAGGTGGGAATAGAGAAGGGCCATTCAGGGGCCCCTACCGCCCCTCTGAGGATGCATGATGAACAGTGTTTCCCCTAGGATTATTTTCAGCAGCGGTGGCAAAGTTAACGGGGGGTGGGGTGGGTGGAGGTGGCGGGTGAAAAGGGTTGATTCTGTTCCAAAAAAAGTTTTCTGGTGAGTGTTTTGCATTTATCTGTGTGGAATCTGGTGGAAACTCTGTTATAAGTGCGTGCCTGTAATTGCCGTTTGAAGTGGGGAAAATAGCATACCGATGTCAGGGCAGACTGTACTGGAAGACTAAATGCGCAGCAGGAGCTTAACACACATTATAAAACACATTTTCAAAAGATTGTTGTTTTATTACATTAAGTATTTCAAATGTCATGGCATATCCATATGTGTGATGTCACAAAGATAATCTAATAACATTTCTAAACAGGGTGGTTCGTGCCCTGAATGCTGATTGGCTGACAGCTGTGGTATAAATCAGACCGTATACCACAGGTATGACGAAACATTTATTTGTACTTCTCTAATTACGTTGGTAACCAGTTTATAATAGCAATAAGGCACCTCTGGGATTTGTGATATATGGCCAAAATACCACGGCTAAAGGCTGTATCCAGGCACTCCACTTAGCGTCGTTCTATATTGGCCATATACCACACCCCCTCGGACCTTATTGCTTATGTATATAACAATGCTTTTTCAAAATAAGCCCCCCAAAAATATATCTGTAGAAATTAACATTCACTCAAGTAATTGAATACTAACGTCCGTTCGGATATCTGGATAACGGTGCCCATCCCTAATAAATATGTATATATCGTTGTCAGTAGAAGCATGTGGGGGAAAAAATGCTATATTATTTTAGCCCTGCCTAGGAGTACTGTAGGGAGTTAGACCCATTAATCTTCAAAACTGTGTCTGTAATGGCAGCCTATTCCATAAATAGTTCCCTACTTTTGACCAGAGCCAATGCACTATATAGGCAATAGGCTGCCATTTGGGACACAGCCTCCATCTCCATCCCTGGAACCCTGTAGACAACCCCTCTCCATTCCCAGATTAGAGGAGATAATACTTCTATTATGACCAAAGCATTATCTGTAGGGTCGTGTGGAGGTCAACCAACCCTGCGCCGGGTATTCATGCTCAGTCACATCCCAATTATACTGCAGTGGCACAGGCAGAAATTGGCAAATGTACATCAAGGCGCTTCATTACGAGGGCCGCGCCAGTGAAATTAAGCAGCAGATGAGACAGAGAGAGAACTGGCCCCAGGCGTCATGTTAGAGAGAGAGAGAGAGATGAGAGAGAAAAAGGAGGGGGAGAGAGGGATGAGAGGGAGGATGGGAGAGAGAGTGAGAGAGCGGGATCTGGCCTCAGGCGTCATGTTAGAGAGAGAGAGAGAGAGAGGGATGAGAGAGGGAGGAGAGAGAGTCAGATAAATAGAGGGGGAAAGAGAGAGGGGGGAGGGAGCAAAAGCAGAGAGAAAGCACAGAGAGCGAGAGAAAGAGAGAGAGGGCACAGAGAGAAATAACAGCTTGTTCTCAAGGTGCTGGGAGGGAGTCTGTATCTCACACTGTGTGGCTAATGTATATTTGCTTAACTAGGAAAAACACTGGTCGGTCCCCAAAGATGAATAAGTTCCCCTGGTATACCACCGTGGAATATCTCTAGGTACGGACACACGCGGCAGGAGAACACCATGCAAATACTAGAGTAAAGAAATGAGAATGCGTCCCAAATGGTACCCTATCCCCTATATAATGTACTACTTTTTACAAGGACCCATAAGGTTCTGATCAAAAGTACTGCACTATACAGTGAATAGTTTGCCATTTGAGACATTTGAGGCAGAATATGGAATCCTACTAGCTGAGGGCAAAGTGATGATGATGAGTATACATTATGTTAAATGGTGAATAAGAAGTCGGTTGTATTTTACTGTTTGGCTGCCATTTATCCACAACCCACCCTATCCTCCCTCGGCCTTCTCATAGCCCAGGGGCCCCCCAGATAGATATTAATTATGACATCTTGTGGATGCGCGGAGCCCCACTTTGGGAGTTGACCTGTGAGCCCCTCTCCCCTCAACATCCAACAGCTGCCAGTCTTCACTAGGAGGAGAGAGAGAAGAAGGGGAGAAGAGGAGAGGGGAGAGAGAGAGAAGAAGAGGCAGATAGCAGTCGCTCCGCATGGCAGGTTCCAGGAGGGTAATTACGCAGGCCAGATGAGACGAGGAGACAGAGAGGAGAGTAGCACCAGTGTTTGGGAGTTGAGCCGCTTCAGACTGACTGCTTGTCATTAACACTATAAGCTATTACTTTCTCCCTCTCGCTCCTTCTCGTTCCCCTCATCTCACTCGGTCACTTTACCGCTCCCTCTCCCTCTCCCTCTCGCCCCTCTGTCTTTCTCCTGCTCCCTGCTGTATATTGATTAACTGCTAAAAGGCCGTCCTATTAGATATTCCTACTGTAAAAACATTGTCTGCCTCCCAAATTGCACCCTATTCCCCATAAAGTGCACTACTTTTGACTATGGGCCCTGGAATAGGGTGCTACTTGGGAGGCAGACTGTGTCTGGTTTCTAGTCCTCCCCTAGGGGTCAATGGAGTTTCTTTTGAGTCGCTCTGGAGAATAATCTCTGCACTATTAATGATGCAATTCCAATGCAATAGAACTGAGATCCGCTGAGGACTGTGTTCAAACCCAGGGCTTTGGGTTTGATAGATGAGGCTGTGTTGTATCCTACAGCTCCACAACAAAAGGCCTTTGCACCCCCAACAGAAGCAGAGGGCAATATGTCTGGTATCCAGCCACAGCCAGTAAGCCCTCTATAACAGTTATCACAGCAGTCCAGTTCACTTGAGTTCACCCTTTATAACAAGGGCAGTGAAGACTCCTTGCATGCACACACACATTCCCCTCAGCAGCAGGGCCCTCTACAGCTGAACATGTCCGTACCTAATGATGGCCACATTAATTATAGGCTTATCAAGCTGGCTAAATTCAATAGGCTATTTATAGAGGACTAAAATAGCCTCCTCAGTGAAGTGGCTCAGCTCTGGCTCCAGGGTGGTCAGGGAACAGGACAGGCTGTTCTCACACACACTCTCTCCCTCATACACAACTACACACACACACAGCTCTGTCCCTAAGAGTCCAGTCAGAGGTGAAACAATATCCTGGTTGGTTTATATAAAACAACAACATCTGTCCCCTGTCACTGATGCGTTATAAACCAGAGACCGCGGGGGTCGAAGGTAGAGGGAAGGGGGCCCGTCAAGAAGCCCTTACATTGATGAGGTCTGGCAGATTCCATTAAATCACTCTTTCCTGTAAAGTGCCAGCCATCAAAGCCAACCGGCCGAGGAGTTTTCAGTCAATCGGGTAACACACAGCCGGCCGTTTCCCCTCTTCCTCTTGGGGGCTGAGCCTCTGGTCAATAGCTGCTATCAGTTCAATTTCATGCACAGTTAGCCGTGTTGGGGGCTAGGGCACCGCTTCCTTCGCGCCGCTCGCTCAGGGGTTGCATATGTTGTTGTTTTTTTCACTTCTGATAAGTGGGGTGGGGACTGGGACCTGGAGTGGAGGGAAGTATTAAATACTATATAGCTCTATAGCTACAGGCCTAAGTAGTGTTGCCTGTCTTGACACCGTTACTCTCCTCTACTCGCCAGTCGCCACCATGGCTCCCTGCCAAAGCCATTAACAGTCTCTGTTGCTATGGAAGAGAGGTTGAGAGAAGGAGAGCTGTAAATGATCAACGTGATAACAAGCTGATTATCAGGGCTTGCTGCCAAAGCCATTAACAGTCTCTGTTGCTATGATAGAGGGAGGTAGAGAGATAAAGAGAGCAAGATGAAGAAAGAGCACGAGAGAGAGATGGAGAGAGCGAGAGGTTAGAGGGAGCGAGAGAGAGCGATGAAGAGGGAAAGAGAGATATAGAGAGAGCGAGAGAGAGAGTGATGAAGAGGGAGAGAGCGATTGAGAGAGCGATTGAGAGAGCGATGAAGAGGGAGAGAGCGATTGAGAGAGAGCGATTGAGAGAGCGATGAAGAGGGAGAGAGCGATTGAGAGAGTGATGAAGAGGGAGAGAGAGAGATTGAGAGAGAGGAAAATGATCAACACTATAACCAGCTGATTATCAGTCAAAGAGATGGAAAAGCGCTCCTTTCCAACATGAAGTTGTTTGCAGTCAACTCACTCACACTTTTTCTTGTTGTAATGACAGACAGCATAACATAATGCCCTATATGACACATTTCAAAAATCTATACAATTACACAATAGTTTTTCTTAGCATGGACATGAATATCAGGCTCATCTCTCAGCAGACCACATAGTATCTTTTACTGTTAGTGATGTTACCCAGTTGCCTTATACACCCCCCCCCCCCCCACTGTTACCACTATTTACTGGTAACTAGGAGAATATCATAGTAAAGCTGAATCTGATAAGATTGCCTAGGTGTAATCAACCATGTTCTAAATCTGACAAAGATCTCTCTGGATCAGAGGGGCGCCATGATGCAGCATCCGTCCCTGGGAAGAATGTGTGTTGTGTTGTTGAATTGTTCTCTGGCCACAACATGGCACCAGCACAGTGCATTCATAATGCATCTTAGAGTATGAGTGCTGATCCAGGATCAGTTTTGTATTTTAGATCATAATGAACACGATTATATGGAAAGACGGGACCTGATCCTAGATCAGCAGAGGGTTGAGGGAGGCAGGGATGTCTCTTAGGTGTGTGATGAAGATCAAACCGGATGATGCTACACTACAACTACGTGACAATCTACAGGTTGTGATTTTAAGCACAGGAAGAATGTCATTATCCCTCTCCATCTCTCCTCTTCACACAGGTATCAAAGGGCAAATTCAGATCAGTGAGCTAGCATGCAACCCCCCCCCCCCCCCCCCCCCACACACACACACACCTCTCTGTAGTATCTTCACGCTGCATGAGAATCAGAGATGTCAATGTGTTGTATCTCTCGGCGCCAGGTTTATCTAGAAGAGGAAACTAGATTCTCTCTCTCTCCGCTGCTCTCTTGTTAAACACGCAGCCTTGATTTATTTTTTAGGCACTCGGGGGTTGAATTGTTTACCGGATAAACAAGGTGATGTTGTCTCAGTCACAATCTGATCCAAACTCCCCCAGATCTCTCTCAGTGCCACAATAGAGGCCTTCTTACCTGGCTGCTACTGTTTACTGTGTAGTAGTACACCTGAGGAGTGAGCTCTGATACACTGAGTGAGTCTAAAGAAGTTATGCGGAGCAGAGCAGAGCAGAGCTTACAAAGATACCCATCTAGGGCCACTGGAGACAGGAGAAATAAACAACTACACGACAACACAGACACAAGCTCGCACACGAACACAACTAGATCCATGGGAGTGTGTGTGTGTGTGTGTGTGCGCGCATGAGGGTGCACCTGTTTGCCTGTATGTGTGTGTATGTGGGGGAATTAGCTGATCATAAAGCAGCATTAGGTGTTTGTGGGGTTGGTTACAAGGAGAAGGAGAACACGGAGGACCTTTAGATGCCTAAACCTGCTAATCCTATTGGTGGAGCTGTGTAGTGTTCAGTACAATCCATCTATCCTGCTGGTGGGAGTGCAGCTGTTCTGTGTGTGTGTGTGTGTGTGTGTGTGTCTGGAGCAGGTGAATCGGTTTCGCCCCCATATGGTACGGTGGATTATCACTGTGATTTGATCTCGTCACCGTGTCAGGTTGTCGAGGGCCTCCCGTGGTTACGGTGACAGCGCCAGGTGATCGGTGTCAGCCAGGATGAGTGTTTTTAAAACACACACACACTAACCCACACACACTAGCCAAATGAAATGACAGGCGGGTAGAGGGTTTAGCGCGCAGAGCACAGGGTCAGACTCGGCTACATCTAATGTGGCAGGGCAGAAAATTCACTTCAAAACATTAGCTGCTTTAGAGACCAGAGAGGAAGTGGAGCCTAATGAGTGTCTGACTACAACTTGTCGTCTTGTGAGATGTGAGAGCTTTGAAGACAGTTAGTTAATGAAGACATCTTCATGGCTATGTCTCGGGTTAGAGCACTAGAGCGTTCCAGAACAGACACGGTCTAGTCCATCTCAAATCATATCCGTCCATTTCCATCATTGACCTACTACAAAGCTACATTATATCACAACTTTGATAATAGTGGTCAGATAATGCTGTGCTACCCCACTATATCACATAGAGCATATTCAACTATATGTCGCCTAGGTGTCTGCATATAAACTGATTTAGGGTGAATTCTGTTGATAGTTATCTGGACATTGACATCTGTAGAAATACATCTTGCCACCTCATTCTAAACAAGAAGAGGAAAGTAACATTGAGCCCCATGTCACGCCCTGACCTTAGAGATCCTTGTATTTCTCTATTTGGTTAGGTCGGGGTGTGACTAGGGTGGGCATTCTAGTTTTTCGTTTCTAGGTTGGCCTAGTATGGTTCCCAATCAGAGGCAGCTGTCTATCGTTGTCTCTAATTGGGGATCATATTCAGGCAGCCTTTTTCCACCTGTTGTGTGTGGGATCTTGTTTTTGTATTGTAGCCTTTTTGCACTACAAAGCTGCACGTTCGTTTTTGTTACTCTTTATTGTTTTGTTGCTGGTTCACATTAATAAACATGATGAACGCCTTCCACGCTGCACCTTGGTCCAATCCTTCCAACAACGATCGTTACACCCAAAATTACATTTGATCCCTGACCTTAAGCCTATGATCACAGTGTGCTGATTATGTAATGGGCTGTTTCAGTTGACATAGGAAAATGATGGGAGGATATGAATAAAACAACTAGAAACTCAATGTCTTCACACGGTGTAGTATAAAATCCTAATTATTACATTTCTACTCCCTTTGTGTCATTTTTTTGCAGGCGAAGAGGTTTCCCTTCATGTTACCAGTTGGGATGAGCCTCTCCTCTTGCTAAGCCAGTCTGTCTGTGTCACTGTAAAGGCAGTTTGTGTGCAGATTCAGTGGCTAAGTCCCAGAAGGCACCCTATTCTCTCTACAGTGTACTACTTATGGCTCATAGGGCTCTGTTCAAAAGCAGTGGATTAGGTAGGGAATAGAGTGCCATTTGGGATAGAAACAGTGGCTGTCGAGCTGCACAGGTAAGCAGAAAATAGCTCTTAACTGAAGCCTGACCTTGAGAAGGATGCCATTCAATCAGCCGGTTGCCTGCAGTAAAGGCCTATCATTGCACTAACAAAGTGTATCTTCTTCCAGCACAGGCGGATCAAGGACAATGCATGGATGGCTTCCTTCTCCTCGACAGGTTAAAGAGGAAATGTATTCAACAAATTAAAGCCCTTAGAAAATAAGCCATGATGAAAGTACTACTGCTGCTATTGGTGGTGGGCGAATGGATCTTACATTCTAGTATGCCTAATCTAATTGTAACATTGATAGACATAACCGAATTGGATGACTGCAGTTGACAAAACACATTTAAAATGCAAACATGCACATATTGTGGGTAAGTCTTATTGGAGAGAAGTAACATCTATGCATAGAGAGAAAGAGAGTGAGACAGAAAGAGAAAGAAAGAGAGCGAGCGAGACCTGGGCCTGGACAGTAAATCTCAGTAAGACAAAAATGATGGTCCAGTTGCCAGGACCAAAAATACAAATTCCATCTAGACACCATTGCCCTAGAGCACACAAAACTATACATACCTCGGCCTAAACATCAGCGCCACAGGTAAATTCCACAAACCTGTGAATGATCTGAGTGACAAGGCAAGAAGGGCCTTCTATACCATCAAAAGGAACATAAAATTCGACATACCAATTAGGATCTGCCTAAAAAATCCTTCAATCAGTTATAGAACCCATTGGCCTTTTTAGTTGTGAGGTCTGGGGTCCGCTCACCAACCAAGAATTCGCAAAATGGGACAAAGACCAAATTGAGACTCTGCATGCAGAATTCTGAAAAAATATTCTCTGTGTACAATGTAAAACACCAAATAATGCATGTAGAGTAGAATTAGGCTGATATCCCCACAGAGCCCCAGGTCAGCAACACAATTAGACCCAACCAAATAATGAGAAAAGAAAAAGAGATTACTTGAGACATTGGAAAGCATTTTAAAAAACAGAGCAAACTAGAATGCTATTTGGCACTAAACAGAGAGTACACAGTGGCAGAATAGCTGACCACGGTGACTGACCCAGACTTAAGGAAAGCTTTGACTATGTACAGACTCAGTGAGCAGTGAACACTGCACACAAAATGAGGTGGAACCTGAGCTGCACTTCCTAACCTCCTGCCAAATGTATGACCATATTAGACACACATTTCCCTCAGATTACACAGCTCCACAAAGAATTAGAAAACAAACCCAATTTTGATAAACTCCCATATCTACTGGGTGAAATACCAGTGCGAAATCACATCAGCAAAATGTGAGCTGTTGCCACAAGAAAAGGGCAACCAGTGAAGAACAAACACCATTGTAAATATAACACCATATTTATATTTGTTTATTTTCCCTTTTGTTTATCATCTACTTCACTTGCTTTGGCAATGTTAACATATGTTTCCCATGCTACGAAAGCCCCTTAAATTGAAATGAGCGCGAGAGCGAGGGGAAAGAGTACATTGCAGTGCTTATCAGCAGCACATCATCAGCCCCCACCTGGAAGTAGAGAAAGAGAGTACCAGACAGATGCACAAGGTAATAACAAGAAGATTTATGAACAGTTGCCAGCTTTGAACTTTCCGAGAGTTTGCAGGCAGGCGAGGCAGCACTATCAAATTCTACCTTATCAACCCAGTCGGCATAGCTTGAAGAAGTTGTGTTTCTTTCTCACGGCTTAGAGAGAGAGCGCGTACAGGAGCAAAATAACAGTCATAACTACTAGCTGTATGGCGCAGTGGCATCAACGACAAATAGTCGAAAAAAGTTGAGTTATGGCGATGATAACCTTCCAAATACCTTCAGCTGATGGTGTAGTCTTTGTCTCTGCATCCCATATAGCACCCTGTTCCCTATATACTGTAGTACACTACGTTTGACCAGGGCCCACAGCTCTGGTAGTAGTGCACTATATAGGGAATATGGTGCCACTTGTGACGCAACCAATGGGTATGCCAGGCGGGGTTCGACTCCGCCTGAAAAAGTTATGGTTCATTAATCTCCGTGAACCAAGCAGTGATAAATAACCGCATGGCAACTGTACCAGCTTTGAAAAATAAGGCAGTTATTATGAAACCATAAAGAATGATACACATATCATCGCTTCATGTAGATAACGCGAGGAGGATACGGTGTTCAAGCTCGGCTTGGAGACGGGGAGAGGGAGGGGGAGAGAGACAGCGAGCAGTATATTCACATCCTCGTGAACATCCTGTTTGAGAACTTGCAATAAATAAAAGCACTTTAGCCGCTGCAAATAAAAGTGATTTATATCTCAAACACAGAGGATACAGATACTATCAAGTAGCATTTAACAATATAAAGCTTGTTAATCAAGACTAAGCTTTACAGCTTCACTTCTGCACTACTAGACCTAATATGAAATGTGACAGCAGCTCAGGGCCTGCATTCACAAAGCGCCTCAGAGTACTGATCCAGGATCAGGTTTAGCTTTTAAATCATAATGAATAAATGGGGTGACCTGATCCTAGATCAGCACTCCTATTCTGAGAGGCTCTGAATATGGGCCCGGGCGAATGGCTTAGACAGAGAGTTACAGTGTGACCTGTTGCTCCCCACGTCTCCTCCCCAGAAACCATTTATTATATGCAGTATAAGCATCTGATACCTTCTCAGAGAACCCAGACAGACTTGAATCCAATACAACAGACATAGTAAAGCTATATCCTCAACAGGTGTAAATTCCTGGCGCTTCAGAATGAGAGTGTGAAAGAGAGAGCGAGAGAGAGAGACAGAACCACCCAAAGGACGAGGAGTAGTAGTAACTATGTCTATTCCATACAAAGATGTTCCCACTTCCAGATGTTGCGGGCCTCTCAGTGAGAAATTGGGCAAAGATCAATTCAGCGCTCTTACAGACTAAAATAGAAAGTTGGACATAAATTCAAGCTGCTCTATAAATCAAATGTACATTTTCAGACCCAGTTACCCCCCTTTACTTTCGCTGGGATTGCTGTAATAACAAAGTGACTTGAGAGCAGCCTGGTTGCCATTAGACCTCTGGATTCCATCCATACTAATGATTTGAAGTACGTCCCAAATGGCACCCTATTCCCTATATCGTGCACTACGTTTGACCAGGGCCCATAAGTAGTGCGCTAATTTTGACCAGAGCTCTATGTAGGGAATAGGGTAGCATTTAGGATGAAGCATTAGTATGCTGCGTGATTTATAAAGCCATAAGAAAATAGGAAAATATTACAGGGCTATTTAACGCTTTGCAGGTTACAGAGAAACACCAAGGACTGAGGCAGATGTACCGCTCCATATATGTTACATCAAAACATCTCTCAAAATGGCCTATTCACCTTGCCAGATACAACACCCTTTATGCCAGTAAAGTTAATATGCTGAAACTCTGTGTCTGAGCCTCTTTTTTGACAGCTCGGTAGCCAAAGCTAGACTGCAGGACAATATACTCCAGTCAAATCCATCTCGAATGAAAAATGTGAATAC
Source organism: Oncorhynchus nerka (assembly GCF_034236695.1). Taxonomy (NCBI): domain Eukaryota; kingdom Metazoa; phylum Chordata; class Actinopteri; order Salmoniformes; family Salmonidae; genus Oncorhynchus; species Oncorhynchus nerka. The sequence goes on from NC_088423.1 coordinate 19,337,298, forward strand.
TATTTAGACATTGTTCCATGTGCCAAGAAGCCTCTCTGCACTCCGCCAGAAACCAAATCCGATCTCACTCAAACTCAAATTTTGAATGCAGTTCTCTTTTGGAAATGACCGTACTGCAATAATCTTTAAGTGTTGGTCTCTAGGCCGACTCACCTGACTGAGCCCATAGCCTATTAAATAGACTATTACCGGAATGATTCTCATATCGACTAACAGTGTCTGAACGCTTTTCATATCATAAACAGCAGGCCTATAAAGTATCTGAATACAGTTCATATATTTGTATCGCTATAGTGTAAACACACACATACAGTACATTTTCATGTGAAACCAAAACCTCAAAGTGGGGCACAGGGAGACGATTCTGGTCATGCACGCGTGCGTGCGCACACACACACTGTTTGGAGAGGAGCGGCTGTAGACGAAGCCAACTTTCCTTATGAGGTAAAAAGCAAACCAATTTCGGAGAAAGCAGCATCCACACTACATACACTAAAATGTGAAGGGGCTCAGACTCAGGGAACAGGATAGGCTGTTCACACACACACACACACACACACACACGCTCTCTCTCTCAAATACCACACACACACACACCACAAACATACCACACACACCTATGCAGCCCCTGTCAGCTTTGGCCCGGAAGGTTCAATGAGTTTTCAGTCAACATCACTGAGAGTCTTGCTCTCACACTGGATGTGTACAGACCGACAAAAGACTGCTTTCAGAAAGAAGCACCAAGGTAATATCAACATACACGATTTAAATACAGTTTTCTCAGTGCTAGCTAGTGGATGTAGGGTCTCAGTCTATACATAACACACTAACAAGTGAGGCCAACGAGTTCAATAAACACTGAATTCACTTTACAACTACTGGAACCGCTCATCTTGTCTAAGACTAATAACAGTAGTGCACTGTACAGGCTACAGGAACCATTATTATATAACAGTAGAAACTACTATAATGTGGCTGAATCTGGCTCTGACCCCAACCTCTCTCTGCAGGAAACAGCAGAGGGAGCACCCCCATATCCACATTGACTGGACCGCAGTGGAGCAGGTGGAAAGCTTCAAGTTCCTCCGCGTACACATCACTGACAAACTGAAATGATCCACCCACACAGACAGTGTGGTGGAGAAGGCACAACAGTGCCTCTTCAACCTCAGGAGGCTGAAGAAATTGGCCTTGGCACCTAAAACCCTCTCAAACTTTTACAGATACACAATTGAGAGCATCCGGTCGGGCTGTATCCCTGCCTGGAACGGCAACTGCACCTCAGGGCTCTCCAGAAGGTGTTGCGGTCTGCCCAACGCATCACCGGGGGCAGACTACCTGCCCTCCAGGACACCTACAGCACTCGATGTCACAGGAAGGCAAAAAAGATCATCAAGGACAACAACCACCCAAGCCACTGCCTGTTCACCAAGCTTTCATTTAGAATCTGAGGTCAGTACAGGTGCATCAAAGCTGGGACCAAGAGACTGAAAAACAGCTTCAATCTTTTATTTTTCCTTTATTTAACTAGGCAAGTCAGTTAAGAACAAATTCTTATCTTCAATGACAGCCTAGGAAGAGTGTGTTAACAGCCTGTTCAGAGGCAGAACGACAGATTTGTACCTTGTCAGCTCAGGGGGTTTGAACTTGCAACCTTACGGTTACTAGTCCAATGCTCTAACCACTAGGCTACCCTGCACCTGATGACCCTACCTTGAGGCCATCAGACTGTTAAACAGCCATCACTGGCACATTAGAGGCTGCTGCCTATATATATAGACTTGAAATCACTGGCCACTTTAATAATGGAACACTACTCATCATATGTATATACTGTATTCTATCCTATTCTACTGTATTAGAGTCTATGCCACTCTGACATTGCTCGTCCATATAATTATATATTCTTAATTCAATTTCTTTACTGAGATTTGTGTGTATTAGGTATATGTTGTGAAATTGTTAGATATTACTGCACTGTTGGAGCTAGAAACACAAGCATTTCGCTTCACCTGCAAAAACATCTGCTAAGCACGTGTATGTGACCAATAACATTTTATTTTATTTGTGTATACTGAACAAAAATGTAAAACCCAACATGCAACAATTTCAAAGATTTTACTGAGTTACAGTTCATTTAAGGAAATCATTCAATTGAAATAAATTAATTTGGCCCTAATCTATGGACTGGGCAGGGGCGCAGTCATTGGTGGGCCTGGGAGGACATAGGCCCACCCACTTGGGAGGCAGGTCCGCCCACTGGGAAGCCAAGTCCGGCCAATGAGAATTTGTTTTTCCCCACAAAAGTGCTTTATTACAGACAGAAATACTCCTCAATTTCATCAGCTGTCCGGGTGGCTGGTCTCAGACAGATCGATCCTACAGGTGAAGCCAAATGTGGAGGTCCTGGGCTGACGTGGTTACAGCTGGTCTGAGGTTGTGAGTTCAGTTGGATGTACTGCCAAATTCTCCAAAATGCCATTGAAGGTGGCTTATGGTAGAGAAATTCAATTATCTGGCAACAGCTCTGGTGGACATTCCTGCAGTCAGCATACCAATTACACTCTCCCGCAAAACCTGAGACATCTGTGGCATTGTGTTGTGTGAAAAAACTCCACATTTCAGATTGACTTTTTATTGTCCCCAGCATGAGGTGTACCTGTGTAATGATCATGCTGTTTTAATCTGTTACAGGTTTTGTTTTTTTCCTTTTATGTTGGACTTTTAGCGCATATAGCATTTTAGAACGTAGGGTGCACAGATTGTTGTCACCTCGTCAGTCATTATGTGTTACACCTGCGCTGGTTTCCATGTCGTTAGTGGGAAGGTGTTTCAACGGTGTTGGCCCAGGTGCTATTTAGGAGTGGCTGGCCCAGTGCTCCAGTTCAGCTTGAGAGATGTTGGGAGACCTACACTTCACGTCAACTGAGGTGCAATTTCAAGCTCAACCTAAATCATTTTGAAAGAAGCGTTTTGGTTTGCCCTGTTGGTTTTATTCCAAATTATTTTACTCCCTATCCTAAGTTGGTGTGGGTTTTTCTTTGGGTTTGTCTTTTTGGAAGCAAACCTAGTGGGCATCCATGGTGGGGGGTGTTTTTTGCAACCCCTTACTAGTGGCTTTGCCAATTTTCAGTGGGCACTCACATATGTTTTATTTAAATTAATTAACTAGGCAATTCAGTTAAGAACAAATTCTTATTTACAATAACGGCCTACCCCAGCCAAACCCTAACGACGCTCCACCAATTGTGTGCCACCCTATGGGACTCCCAATCACGGCCGGTTGTGATACAGCCTAGAATTGAACCAGGATCTAGCACTGAGATGCAGTGTCTTAGACCGCTGCGCCACTCAGGAGTCCCAAAACTATGAACGCAACATGTAAAGGGTTGGTCCCATGTTTCATAAGCTGAATTAAAAGATCCTAAATTTTTTCGATATGCACAAAAAGCTTATTTCTCTCAAATAATGTGCACAAATGTGTTTACATCCCTGTTAGTGAGCATTTCTCACTGAGTGCCGACATGGGTGCCTTTCAGAACCCCTTTCTGTTTTGTTTGGTGGTAAGTGATTTTCTTTGGTAGTTTTGAGTTTGTCTTGGGGGAATGTAACCTGTCAGGTGGATGGATTATCTTGGCAAAGGAGAAATGCTCACCAACAGGGATGTAAACAAATTTGTGCACAAAATTTGAGAGAAATAAGCTTTTTGTGCATATGGAACATTTCTAGGATCTTTTAATTCAGCTCATGAAACATGGGACCAACACTTTACATGTTGCGTTTATATTTCTGGGGCTCCCGAGTGGCACAGCGGTCTAAGGCAATGCATCTGCGTACTAGACCCTGGTTATATTCCAGGCTGTATCACAACCGGCATTTTATATTTTTGTTCAATATATTTATATAACCCAGCTATAGTATATGCCCAGTTGTAGAATACACTCAGAACTGGTGTAGAATACACTCCGGACAGGTGCAGAATACATTCAGAAAGGAACAGTACAATGGCATTCATCAAAAGAATCAAGGTCATCTCTGCGAACATCACAACACCAATACATTTTTAGTCACAATGGTCGGAACATCTCACATCCATTTTAACTACTGAAACTCTGACTCTGATAATGTCACAGGATTATGGTAGTTATGGTAGCGTCTTTCAGCAGGAGGAAATCTATAGCCTTGATCATTCAGCTGGGCAAGAAGATAGATTAAATATTTGGAAGACAGCAGAGTAGGAACATAGTCAAATCCCACTTTACGTTCATCCTAAAACAAGGATATTGGTGTGTGTGTGCCTGTATGCCTCTGTGCGTGCATGCCTGTCCATGCGTGCGAGTATGCATGCTCATGTGCGTGTGTTTAATTGTTAATGATAGGAATTCCCAAACAGGTTTGTGTTAAAAGGCTCTCAGTAGAAACAGGGAACATCTGCCAACGGTAGAAATGCACAAGTGCAACAGCAGCACAAAGTGATTTGGTCAAACGCCAAACGGGTCATTGCCTATTTAGACATAGCAAATCATTTTGTACATAAGCAAACTATATTTATTTGCCTGGAGGTTGATCTTCGCATTAAAAATACTATTTGAACGTTACAATATTTAGAATATCTAATAATGCCGAATACATACATTTTAGTCATTTAGCAGACACCCTTATCCAGAGCGACTTACAGAAGCAATTAGGGTTAAGTGGCTTGCTCAAGGGCACATCAACCAATGTTTTACCTTGTTGGGTCACGGACTCGAACCAGCGACCTTTGGGTGGCTGGCCCAACGCTCTAACCACTAGGCTACCTGACACTGCTTACGTCATCTGTTTAATTGGTTTTTAAAATTACCAACAATAAAGGAACATCAATAAGTGATGAGCTGGTATAAATCATAGGCCAACAACAATTGACTTTGAAATCGGGTCTCAAAGCAACATAGGGGGTTTAAAGGGTGTGTGTATTTCAGTCAACAGATCTTAACCCAATTGAACACTTACCAGAGATTCTGAAGTAGCGATTGAGACGGCGTTTTCCACCACCATCAACAAAACACCAAATGATACTTTTTTTTGTGGAAGAATGGTGTTGCATCCCAACAACAGAGTTCCAGATGTAGAATCTATGCCAAGGTGCATTGAAGCTGTTCTGGTTCAAGGGGCCCAATGCCTTATTAACACACTTTATGTTGGTGTTTCCTTTATTTTGGCCGTTACTGTACCTCTAAGTGTTTCTTCCCACACCAATGTAACACAATCCATTTCTTCCCATACGAATATAACACTTACTTTCTGTCCAAAAGTCTATCGTTCCATACAGTCTATCCTTGGCTACATAATTCACAATGCATAGGCTATATCCACACTTTGACATGGGAGATTTATTCAACAACCACTTAGCAGTAGTTACCTTCTTACTACTGACTGCCAAGAAGAGATTTTTACTTTTGTTAAGTCATCATTGTTAAGCTATCAGGAAGATTACCTAGATACAGTATTATAGGACAGGAGAGGGAGGGTTTCTGTGCTACATCAAACCCCACAATGTCCAGTCAGCTAATTGATCAACCCCTAGCTGTCTCACATTTACCTATGTAAATTGGTATTTGAAGAGCACCAACATAAGGATGTCATAACCAGTACATAAGTGTGTATTGAAGTCTTTATGTAATGTTACCACTTTATCAATGTTACGGGCCTTTTCCCATGTAGGCCCTACACAAGTGTTTTTCTCAAAGCTGGTGGTATTAGTCTATGTTAATGAACTGTGGATAGAAGAATGGATGAATGGCTGGTTGCTAAGTCAGTCACTAAACTCCTCACCGCAGACCTATTTTGTGAGCCGTTAATTGGGGGTAGGTCCATTAAGTCAAGAGAAGCTTGTTCAGTCAGATGCCAGCAAGGCAGACTTTCCTGCCAACTGCTTCAGATGTGTTTTCACCTGGGCCGGTCAATGAATGTACGAACACCTCTTGGGTAACTTTCAGTAGGCTAACACTTGAATTAAAGTCTGCCACTATAATACATTAGGATGCGGTTATAATGCATTGTAACACTTGTCATAAGCATGTACGCATATGCACATTATTCAGGTTCCATTCATTAGTGATGGATGATTGGTTATAGAGATATTACAGCTCTGTTATTTTCCTCACTCCCATTTCCATTGATTACAGGACAATACTGCAGTATCACTACCATGCAACCGGACCAGGGAGTAAATGGTTAGAAATACTGCAAAGAAAATAAACTGAGACCCCTTCTGTGGTGTGAAATTGCCCACCACAAAGGAATTAATGAGGGATCCTTGCAGCGTAATTGTCTAATTATGTTGTTGGTTGGGCAGATGGGACTCTGCTTTAACTAGGACACATTGTGCTGCTTCCTCCCTCTCCAGACTCCACAACAAAAGGCCAACCAGTGTGACAGTCAGCCTCTTCAGCAGCTAGGCAGCACAGAGGAGTGGGAGGTAGTGAAAGAAAGAAAATAGAGAGGTGTAGGGGAGAGAGGGAACTACAGAGAGCGAGAGAGAGAGAAAATAAAGTAGAGAGTAGGGTAGAAAGAGCAAGCTGGAGAAGAAAAAACCTGTCTCTCTGGCTCTGTCACAGACGAACCATTCCTCCACTCGATGTTACCACAGAAACAAATGTATGGTGTAAACACTGTGGGGATTAGTGCTCCTGGGTTGTGAATCACTGCACTGTAATGAGGTTGGTTTACACCAGGCGTCTCCCCCCTCAGCCTCCCCCTACCCAGCCAGGCTAGCTCAATACGTAGACCCTAATTAAAGACAAATCGGACACTTGATAATTGATCACATAGGTGGTCCGTGTGTGTGTGTGTATTGCCACTAAGACAAGAGTGAGAGAGAGACAGAGAAAAAGGATGGTGGAAGATATAGAGTGAGGGACGTAGGGAAGGAGGGTGGGTAAAATGAAATTGTTGAGGAGAAATTAAAGCAATACTTCAAGCGGTGTTTAAAGAACAGTATGATGGTATATGATACAACATATCATCACTCAGCTCACAATACAGATGTCACATTGATTGACAGCCAGGCTGTGTCGAGACTGGTCTGGCCCAACAGGATACTCATTACTGAAACAAGCCAGTCAGTAAGTGACAGCAGCGTGGAATCATCGGTTATCGAGTATCTTTACAATTGTCATCACTACGGGGTGTCTGTCGATGGCAACCTAAATATGAATAAGTCTGTGGGCACCGAGTTCCGAAATTGATTTTACCCAAAGCAAATTAATCATGGATAATGATCCATGGATAAAGGACATTAAACGGTAGAAATGAGACGTATGCCTACAGTATGTTAGGATGATGATTCGCTACTCAGGGGGTGAAAGACATGAGGAAAATAGGTTGGAGACCGTACAAACAAACGGTACATGGTGAATTGTAAATGGGGTTAGAGTGAGTACATGTAGAACACACCTGCATACCAGACAGAGTGAGGTTATACCCTAACAGAGTACCCTGAGCAGGTGCAGGGGGGGGGGGGGGGGGTAAGATGAGACGTACGACCAGTGGTGCCTAATTTGTCCCAACTGTAATTAAGCTAAATTTCCACTGACAGCCTAGCTCTTTGCTCATTTGTTTATTCCTACTGGTCATTTCCATGTAAAAGGACCCATGAGTACCAACGTGACGTTTATGGGATCACATTTAGTGTCAAATGAAAGCGAAGAGTCAATATTTGGGGGAAATTAAGGCATGGATATGCTTTTTTTTCATGAAGACCTACCAATGAGTGTTTTTAGTGATAACAATTTTGGTTATTTATTAAGTGATTAAAAAGTGGCGCAGTGGTCTAAGGCATTGCTGTGCTTTAGGCGTCACTACAGACCCAGATTCGATCCCAGGCTGTGTCACAGCCGACAACCGGGAGTCCCATAGGGCAGTGCACAATTTGCCCAGCATCATCTGGGTTAGGGGAGTGTTTGGCCGGAGGGGCCTTACTTGGCTCATCGAGCTCTAACGACTCCTTGTGGCGGGCCAGGTGCCAGTTGAACGGTGTTTCCATAGACACATTGGTGCGGCTGGCTTCCGGGTTAAGCGGGTAGGTTCTAAGAAGCACGGTTAGGCAGGTCATGTTTCGGAGGACACATGCCCTTTCCCTTTCCTGAGCCCATTGGGGAGTTGATGCGATGAGACAAGATCGCAATTGGATATCACGAAAAAGGGGGTACATTTTGCTACTAAATCGGCAACAGTTACCAAAAAAAAACTGAAATTGGCCACAATGGGAATTCATAGTAGTCACAAACCAAAGTTGCAGTAGAGCAGATCACAGAGAAGAAATGTAAAGCATACTTCAGCACAGTACATTAGATCAAATGAAGAGAACCATATAAAATAATATATTTCGTTTTTCTTTTGTGTACTGATGTTACGTTCGTTGGAGGAATAAGACCAAGGTGTAGTGTGGTAGGCGAACATCTTACTTTATTAACCTTTTGTGACTAGGGGGCAGTATTTTCATTTTTGGAGAAAAAAACGTTACCATAGTAAACAGGATATTTTGTCAGGACAAGATGCTAGAATATGCATATAATTGACAGCTTAGGATAGAAAACACTCTAAAGTTTCCAAAACTGTAAAAATATTGTCTGTGAGTATAACAGAACTGATGTTGCAGGCGAAAGCCTGAGAAAAATCCAATCCGGAGGTGCCTCATGTTTTGAAAGCGCTGCGTTCCAATGTGTCCCTATTGAGCAGTGAATGGGCTATCAACCAGATTACTCTTTCTCCGTATTCCCGAAGGTGTCTACAGCATTGTGACGTAGTTTTACGCATTTATGTTGAAGAATACCCGTAGGCGGCTACATTGCGCAAATGGTCACCTGATGCTCCCAGAGAGATTCTCGCGTAAAATACAGAGGTAGCCATTACTCCAATCTGTCCTACTGAAAAACGAATTGTCCCGATGGATATATTATCGAATAGATATTTGAAAAACACCTTGAGGATTGATTATAAACAACGTTTGCCATGTTTGTCGATATTATGGAGCTAATTTGGAATATTTTTCGCCGTTTTCGTGACTGCAATTTCCGGGCGATTTCTCAGCCAAACGTGAAGAACAAATGGAGCCATTTCGCTTTCAAAAATAATATTTTGGGAAAAAAGGAACATTTGCTATCTAACTGGGAGTCTCGTGAGTGAAAACATTCGAAGCTCATCAAAGGTAAACGATTTCATTTGATTGCTTTTTTGATCTCCGTGACCAAGCTAGCTGGACAAAATGCTATGCTAGGCTATCGATAAACTTACACAAATGCTTGTCTAGTTTTGGCTGTAAAGCATATTTAAAAAATCTGAGACAACAGGGTGATTAACAAAAGGCTAAGCTGTGTCTCAATATATTTCACTTGTGATTTTCATGAATAGGAATATATTCGAGTAATATTTATGTCCGTTGCGTTATGCTAATTAGTGTCAGATGATGACAACGATCCCGTTCACGGGATGGGGTGTCACTAGAGGTTAAAATGAACACCGAAAAACAACCAAATACAAAAACAAACGTAAAGTTCGGCAGGCTACACAGCACCTATACAAAATCAAGATCCCGCAAACTAAGGTGAAAAACAGGCTGCCTAAGTATGATCCCCAATCAGAGACAACAATAGACAGCTGCCTCTGATTGGGAACCATACCCGGCCAACAAAGAAACAGAAAAACTAGAATGCCCACCCAAATCACACCCTGACCTAATCAAATAGAGAAATAAAAAGGCTCTCTAAGGTCAGGGCGTGACAACTGAGCTCTACTGTACTGAGCTCTACTGTACAGTACTGAACTATACTGTACTGAGCTCTACTGTACTGAACTATACTCAGTTTTTCTTTACTCTACTGATCTAGGTGTGTGAACATTTTAAAGTTCAAATTAAATTGGCGGGGAGTGAGCCGGCAACCGAAGGGTGACTGGCATCAAAATCTCTGGTGCAACCTATTGCTGATGTTCTCTTCAGAAAGGAATTTACCCTCCTAAAACTGCTCATTGGGTGCTACACCTCTACTGCCCTCTGCTCCAGTCTTTCCAACCTAATGTGTGTGTGTGTGTGTGTGTGTGTTTAAACACACATGTGCATATACAGTAGCTGTCAAAGGTTTGGACACACCTACTCATTCAAGGGGTTTTATTTATTTGTATATTTTCTACATTGTAGAATAATAGTGAAGACATCAAAACTATGAAATATGGAATCAAGTAGTAACAAAAAAAAGTGTTAAGCAAATACAAATATTTATTTTAGAATCTTATGACAGCTTTGCACACTCTTGGCATTCTCTCAATCAGCTTCATGAGGAATGCTTTTCCAACAGTCCCGAAGGAGTTCCCACATATGCTGAGCCCTTGTTGGCTGCTTTTCCATCACTCTGCGGTCCAACTCATCCCAAACCATCTCAATTGGGTTGAGGTCGGGTGATTTTGGAGGCCAGGTCATCTGATGCAGCACTCCATCACTCTCCTTTTTGGTCAAATAGCCCTGACACAGCCTGGAGGTGTGTTGGGTTATTGTTCTGTTGAAAAACAAATGCTAGTCCCACTAAGCGCAAGCCAGATGGGATTGCGTGTCACTGCAGAATGCTGTGGTAGCCATGCTGGTTAAGTGTTCCTTGAATTCTAAATAAATCACTGACAGTGTCACCAGCAAAGCACCCTCACACCTTCTCCTTCATGCTTCACGTGGGAACCACACATACAAAGATCATCCATTCACCTACTCTGCATCTCACAAAGACACAGTGGTTGGAACCAAAAATCAGACCAAAAGGATAGATTTCCACTGGTCTAATGTCCATTGCTTCCGTCTCTTCTTATTATTATTGGTGTCCTTTAGTAGTGGTTTCTTTGCAGCAATTCGACACTGAAGGTCTGATTCACACAGTCTCCCCTGAACAGTTGATGTTGAGATATACAGTTGAAGTCGGAAGTTTACATACACCTAGGTTGGAGTCATTAAAACTCGTTTTCAACCACCCCACAAATCTCTTGTTAACAAACTATAGTTTTGGCAAGTCGGTTAGGGCATCTACTTTGTACATGAAACAAGTAATTTTTACAACAATTGTTTACAGACATTATTTCACTTATAATTCACTGTATCACAATTCCAGTGGGTCAGAAGTTTACATACACTAAGTTGACTGTGCCTTTAAACAGCTTGGAAAATTCCAGAAAATTATGTAATGGCTTTAGAAGCTTCTGATAGGCTAATTGACATCCTTTGAGTCAATTGGAGCTGTACCTGTGGATGTATTTCAAGGCCTACCTTCAAAATCAGTGCCTCTTTGCTTGACATCATGGGGATTTTGTTTTTTAAATGCTACGTTCATCTGTACAAACAATAGTACGCAAGTATAAACACCATGGGACCACGCAGCCGTCATACCGCTCAGGAAGGAGACACATTCTGTCTCCTAGAGATTAACGTACTTTGGTGTGAAAAGTGCGAATCAAATTGAAAACAACAGCAAAGGATCTTGTGAAGATGCAGGAGGACACCGATACAAAAGTATCTATACTGACAGTAAATCGAGTCCTATATCGACATAACCTCAGGGCGGCAGGGTAGCCTAGTGGTTAGAGCGTTGGACTAGTAACCGAAAGGTTGCAAGTTCAAATCCCCGAGCTGACAAGGTACAAATCTGTCGTTCTGCCCCTGAACAGGCAGTTAACCCACTGTTCCTAGGCCGTCATTGAAAATAAGAATTTGTTCTTAACTGACTTGCCTAGTAAAATAAAGGTAAAATAATATAAAACCTGAAAGGCCGCTCAGCAAGGAAGAAGCCACTGCACCAAAACAGCCAGAAAAAAGCAACTGCACATGGGGACAAAGATCGAATTTTTTTGAGAAATGTCCTCTGGTCTGATGAAACAAAAATAGAACTGTTTGGCCATAATGACCATCGTTATGTTTGGAGGAAAACGGGGGATGCTTGCAAGCCGAAGAACACCATCCTAACCGTGAAGCACAGGGGTGGCAGCATCAGGCTGCTTTGCTGGTGCACTTCACAAAATAGATGGCTTAATGAGGAAGGGAAATTATATGGATATACTGAAGCAACATCTCAAGACATCAGTCAGGAAGTTAAAGCTTGGTCGCAAATGGGTCTTCCAATTGGACAATGACCCCAAGCATACTTCCAAAGTTATGGCAAAATGGCTTTAAGACAACAAAGTCAAGGAATTGGAGTGGCCATCACAAAGCCCTGACCTCAATCCCATAGAACATTTGTGGGCAGAACTGAAAAAGCGTGTGCGAGCAAGGAGGCCTACAAACCTGACTGAATTACACCAGCTCTGTCAGGAGGAATGGGCCAAAATTCACTTATTGTGGAAAGCTTGTGGAAGGCTATCCGAAATGTCTGACCCAAGTTAAACAATTTAAAGGCAATGTTACCAAATACTAATTGAGTGTATGTACATTTCTGACTCACTGGGAATGTGATGAAAGAAATACAAACTTAAATCATTCGCTCTACTATTATTCTGACACAGGCTGTGTCAGGGCTATTTAACCAAGAAGGAGAGTGATGGAGTGCTGCATCACAAAGTGGTGATTCTAGCTGACCTAAAACAGGGAATATTTACTCTGATTAAATGTCAGGAATTGTGAAAAACTGAGTTGAAATGTATTTGGCTAAGGTGTATGTAAACTTCTGACTTCAACTATACATGTTTTATTGTAAAGACAAGGGGCCCACTCAGCATTCCTCTAGATATGAACAGCTCAGCTTGACAGATGCATGTGGGTAGCAAAATATCGTAGACAGTGGAACTCCAATCTGATTATAGCTGTGATCTAATCAGCCATGAATTCATCTTGCAAAGAGGAGAGGCAAAGAGAAAATAACCGTAGAGAACAATTATCAAAAATCTCACAGCAGTACATTAAAATTATAATTAGGACATAGGACTATTATCTTAATTGCTAAGGAGATGCACATCAAAACAAGGTTAATAAATGGTCCCGTGACGTGCAAAGGAACACGCTGTGGGAACCGCTTTAACATTCAATGAATCTGCTTGACTTGTTCCGCACGAGAGGCATTTCACTTAGGAGTGTTTCCACCCCTCTTAGGTGCTGATAAACCTAGTTGTGAAGTCAAGGAGCAGGCCTATCGGCGCAGACACCCTATCAAATCATTCAAATGTATTTATAAAGCCCTTTTTACATCAGCAGTTGTGACCAACTGCTTTACACTTGTGTTCCCAGGCCTAGATTCCAAAGAGCAAGCCTACAACAGAATAAACATTTTAACTGCTGTAAATGTATTTTACATTTATTTAAGCACATCTTGCAAATTGGCCCAAAAATAATTTTAGATGAGAATTATACAATGTGTTATGTACAATTTCTAGCGAATCTTCAAATCGATTTGAGTCTCAAGCAACAGCCAGTCCTATGGTACAGTATACTACATATTGCTGGTTGTAAATTCAGGCTGACAGCGCCACTATTATCACGGTCCCAGACACTTCCTTTCAAAACGCACAAAGTCTGATGGACCAAAACATCAAACATGGCCTTTGTTAGCCAATACAGGAAGACTGGGAGTAACTCCCAGTGTATAGGCATTGGCTTGATCGGCTTAATCTATCAACCAATCATCTCCCACAACACACCTCGCAGTCATGTAATTTGCTAAAGTTAAGTGATGACAAATACTTTATTCTATTGTCACTCCCAGTAAGGTCAACTTTGAATCGTATCCCAGGCTTATATGTGCAATAGCCTGGGGACGAGGTTAGCACCAGTTTAACTCTGCAGACCTAAGACAGACAGCAGTGTAACAGACAGCCGGCACAAGGGCTAATAATGACAGGGAAAGAGCACACCATTAAACATGGATTTATGAAGCAGGCCAGACACTGGGTAGCATCCAAAATGGCACCCAATTCCCTATGTAGTGCACTACTTCTAACCAGGGCCTATAGGGCTCTGGTCAAAAATAGTGCAGTACGTATATATGGAATAAGGTGCCATTTGGGACACATCCTGGGGCCATGTATCACAGACTGAGTTATGTAGCACTCAACAACAGTATGATGTCAAGTGCCCCCAAATGGTACACTATTCCCTATGTAGTGCATTACATTTGAGAGGCCTATCGGGCCTAGTCAAAAGATGTGCACTATAAAGGGAATAGGGTACCATTTGGGGGACACAATGATGTCCAGGACTAAATCACAGTTCATATTGGCTGATCTACTACTCCGCATACACTCCAACTGGTTCAAGCAGACCTGGGTTCAACTAATATTTGTAATAATTGAAAATCCTTTCTCTGTCCTTGACTGAGCTCGTCTGGGGTAATATTTGTATTTATTTTAATTGCATTTAACATTTATTTAACTAGTAAGTCAGTTAAGAACAAGTTCTTATTTACAATGACGGCCTACCAAAAGTCAAAAGGCCTCCTGCAGGGACAGGGGGCTGGGATTAAACATTTTTAAAAATATAGTACAAAACACACATTACGGCAAGAGGGACAACACAACACTACATAAAGAGAGATCTAAGACAACACAGCATGGTAGCATCACAACATGACAACACGGTAGCAACACAACATGGTAGCAGCACAAAACATGGTACGAACATTATTGGGCACAGACTACAGTATAACAAATTGAATAGTTCAAAGAGTGCAAACCCTGCCTATCTGGTACGTTTAAAATTTTAGATAGTCCTACTGTTTCAAATAAACTACATTCTCCAGGTGGTTAAAGAGGCATCAAATCGCTAAAACTGAGGGGTTTGTGAGGAAAAGAGTAGTTTGACAAGACTTTAAAAAGGGGGAAATATTGCTTGCCACCCACAGACTAACTTTTTTCATATTTTTTTTTATACTCGCAAATCTTAATTGGAAAGAGTTGTACTTTGATACAGCATTACCATTTCTCCTGAGATCCTGTCAGTAATTACAGTGCGTGCATTCCAAATCGCACCCATAGGACTCTGGTCAAAAGTAGTGTGTTATATAGGGAATAGTGTGCCATTTGGCACGTAGCCAGTGTTATGTGTGGCAGGCAGCTATACACGCACACTGCCACACCAACAGCCATTTCCAAACATTAAATTCCTGACAGAACATAATAAACAGTACATATGTAATGTTTTTTCAGTGTACTGTTTTAAAGTGTACTGTTTTAAAGTGTACTGTTAGCTAGCTAACGTTAGCTGGCTGCATCTGTACAAAGCTCATCTGTAAATAGCCCATCCAATCTACCTCAACCTCATACTGTATTTATTTATCTATCTTGCTCCGTTGCACCACAGTATCTCAACTTGCACATTCATTTTCTGCACATCCTACCATTCCAGTGTTTAATTGCTATATTGTAATTACTTTGCCACCATGGCCTATTTATTGCCTTACCTCTCTTATCCTACCTCATTTGCACACGCTTTATATAGATTTTTCTACTCTATTATTGATTGTATGTTTGTTTATTCCATGTGCCACTGACACGGCCTGCAACTAAAACATGCGGACTCTCCTTCACTGCAGCCGACGTGAGGAAAACATTTAAACGTGTCAACCCTCGCAAGGCTGCAGGCCCAGACGGCATCCCCAGCCGCGCCCTCAGAGCATGCGCAGACCAGCTGGCCGGTGTGTTTACAGACATATTCAATCAATCCCTATCCCAGTCTGTTGTTCCCACATGCTTCAAGAGGGCCACCATTGTTCCTGTTCCCAAGAAAGCTAAGGTAACTGAGCTAAACGACTACCGCCCCGTAGCACTCACTTCCGTCATCATGAAGTGCTTTGAGAGACTAGTCAAGGACCATATCACCTCCACCCTACCTGACACCCTAGACCCACTCCAATTTGCTTACCGCCCAAATAGGTCCACAGACGATGCAATCTCAACCACACTGCACACTGCCCTAACCCATCTGGACAAGAGGAATACCTATGTGAGAATGCTGTTCATCGACTACAGCTCGGCATTTAACACCATAGTGCCCTCCAAGCTCGTCATCAAGCTCGAGACCCTGGGTCTCGACCCCACCCTGTGCAACTGGGTACTGGACTTCCTGATGGGTGGTGAGGGTAGGCAACAACATCTCCACCCCGCTGATCCTCAACACTGGGGCCCCACAAGCGTGCGTTCTGAGCCCTCTCCTGTACTCCCTGTTCACCCACGACTGCGTGGCCACGCACGCCTCCAACTCAATCATCAAGTTTGCGGACGACACAACAGTGGTAGGCTTGATTACCAACAACGACGAGACGGCCTACAGGGAGGAGGTGAGGGCCCTCGGAGTGTGGTGTCAGGAAAATAACCTCACACTCAACGTCAACAAAACTAAGGAGATGATTGTGGACTTCAGGAAACAGCAGAGGGAACACCCCCCTATCCACATCGATGGAACAGTAGTGGAGAGGGTAGTAAGTTTTAAGTTCCTCGGCGTACACATCACAGACAAACTGAATTGGTCCACCCACACAGACAGCATCGTGAAAAAGGCGCAGCAGCGCCTGTTCAACCTCAGGAGGCTGAAGAAATGCGGCTTGTCACCAAAAGCACTCACAAACTTCTACAGATGCACAATCGAGAGCATCCTGTCGGGCTGTATCACCGCCTGGTACGGCAACTGCTCCGCCCACAACCGTAAGGCTCTCCAGAGGGTAGTGAGGTCTGCACAACGCATCACCGGGGGCAAACTACCTGCCCTCCAGGACACCTACACCACCCAATGTCACAGGAAGGCCATAAAGATCATCAAGGACAACAACCACCCGAGCCACTGCCTGTTCACCCCGCTATCATCCAGAAGGCGAGGTCAGTACAGGTGCATCAAAGCTGGGACCGAGAGACTGAAAAACAGCTTCTATCTCAAGGCCATCAGACTGTTAAACAGCCACCACTAACATTGAGTGGCTGCTGCCAACACACTGACTCAACTCCAGCCACTTTAATAATGGGAATTGATGGGAAATGATGTAAAATATATCACTAGCCACTTTAAACAATGCTACCTAATATAATGTTTACATACCCTACATTATTCATCTCATATGTATACGTATATACTGTACTCTATATCATCTACTGCATCCTTATGTAATACATGTATCACTAGCCACTTTAACTATGCCACTTTGTTTACATACTCATCTCATTTGTATATACTGCACTCAATACCATCTACTGTATCTTGCCTATGCCGCTCTGTACCATCACTCATTCATATATCTTTATGTACATATTATTTATCCCCTTACACTGTGTATAAATAAGGTAGTAGTTTTGGAATTGTTAGCTAGATTACTTGTTGGTTATTACTGCATTGTCGGAACTAGAAGCACACGCATTTCGCTACACTCGCACTAACATCTGCTAACCATGTGTATGTGACAAATACAATTTGATTTGATTGGATTTGATTAACTCTGTGTTGTTGTATGTGTCGAACTGCTTTGCTTTATCTTGGCCAGGTCGCAGTTGCAAATGAGAACTTGTTCTCAACTAGCCTACCTGGTTAAATAAAGGTGAAATAAATAAATAAAATAAACATGTATGGTCTTATTATTCATATCTCAGAGCTATTTGCTTTGCAAGTTATAGCCTAATGTTAGCTAGCTAACATTGAACCTGGTTGGTTAGCTACCGGCAGATTCAAGCAGGGTAGTGACGTCATGAGTTGAGACTATGGTTCATTGTTTAGCTAGCTACATGTCTTAACAGAAGACTCCACTATGCAAGCCATTTCAATATAACGTTCATTATGTCACTGCGACAACTGTCAATAGACGTAGCTGGTAAATTTCCTCTGGCCATCTACTCTGATTTCAGAGCATTCTCGTCTTAGTGTGCCAGAGCGCAGAATAACTGACACCTTTACAATCGCTCAAAACCCATTGAAAATATTCTGTGTCAGTAAACGTTGGCAAAAAAAGTGTAAATTGTTGCCAGCAGCACAGTTGCAGTCACCAACGCTCTGGATAACATAAAAACAGGCTAACCAGCTCTGCTAGGGCGAGTAAAATGGTCAGTGAGCTTTTCTCTCATTTGTGTCTGAAAATAGCTAGCAAGCTAGCCAACATCAGCCAGTTAGCTTGGGTGCTTTACGGTTGTTGTTAGGATAGAACACTTGGATCAATTCTTAAAGAGATGGGTGGGGCTAAAGCTTAAGAGGGTGTGATTGAAGCTGAATGGGTGTAGACAAAGAATAGCTCTCCAGTAGGTACCAAAACATTCAAAGGCCATTTTCTCAAAAGGTTACAAGTTCATCAACTTTCAAAGCCAAATTACTTTCCCATCGTTCCTCAAATGCAGTGTATGATATACCATTTTGTAGCTGTGTCTCTGCCTTTATCCAATGTAAAAAAATATATATTTCTACATAAGACGAAATCAAGGCAGTCGGTCACATATGTCCCCCTCACTTTCAAAACCAAAGTTACACCACTGGTGGTTACCCACGTCATACTGTAAAACACACAGTATGCACGCATGCAGGCACACACACACTTTTCTCTATTCGCTCTTAATGAATGGCGGCCCCTGGAATTCCCTCCTCCCGGCTAGCCCAGCTCTTCCAGTATACAGTGTACCAGCCAGGACCGACAGCTCTTATCATTCCTGAGAAAGCAAAAGCTGCTTGGGGATCGCTTTACAATTCTCAGGGGCTGGAATAACCCGATGTTGAACAGATCCCGCTCGCTGATCCCCCTGTATTGGGTTAGGAACGTGTGAAGGAGCCTGTTGGGAATGAGCTAGTGTGGATATCAACATCCTCACTTTGTGTTTCTCTGGCTGAGCACTGAGCAGATTGTCTGACTTGATTAGTCTTTGCCACCCCCCCGGCCTCAGCGCTCGGGCTAGACCGCCCCTCTATCTCCCAAGCCCCTCTAGACACGGGTATCAGCATGTCAGTAGAGGAAAGTGCCCTCTCTCTCCCCTAGTCTCAAGGTGTAGGCCATTACACTGAGTGAGAGCACTGTAAGTTAATAGGATTTGCTCCCGATCAAGAGACTGAGCTATTTCCTGCTGGTGCCGTTACAGGCCAGAGCACAAAAATAAATGTTGCTTTATTCAACACTATTAAGCTTCTACCGCCCCCACCCCTCCTCACCACCACCCACTTTGACCCACCCCTCCTTTTTACCCTTGTCGGCCTGTCTGTTATTACTCAGGGAGGTTGTGCTCTACCTCTATCCCTCACTCTCCTTGCTTTTCTCAAACTGCCGGTAAAAAGTAAAAGGCTGGCACTTTTTGTTTAAAGGAGCCATTTGTTCAGGTGAAACTTGCATGGTAGGCAGCTAGAGCCGGGGCCCAGGCCTGGCTATTGGGCAGAAAATTAACTAAGGTGATTTCAGATAAATCAAATGGACTATGGATATAGCATGGAGGGTAATCATTGAAGAATAATTGCCAGGGAGCTTTGTATAATGTATTCTTCTCCTCGGAGGTAAAACCTTGTACAGAGGAGGGATAATAGAGTAAGAGGATCTGCATATAAAATGTTTGCTGCTCCAACCTTTAACGCCAAGCTTAACCTTGGCCCCAGACAGTAATTACGCTGTTAATTGTCAACTGATCTGAAGACTGACGAGTACTGAGGAGTAGAGCAGAGGACTGAGGAGTATGAAAGATGTCCATTAGGTAAAATAAAAAATAAAAAAAACTCCCACAATGGATGATAGGCCATCGGTCAGACTCTACCATACATGAGGGGAAATGACCTAGGTTGTTAGGGTTCTATATTACTACTCTCGATGCTTCTCACTCACTACTCTGCATTAAACGCTTCTATGGATGTCAGTGATGTTGGGAGAAGTAAGTACAGTTGAAGTCGGAAGTTTACATATACCTTAGGCAAATACATTTAAACTCAGTTTTTCACAATCCCTAACATTTAATCCTAGTAAGAATTCCCTGTCTATGGTCAGTTAGGATCACCACTTTATTTTAAGAATGTGAAATGTCAGAATAATAGGAGGAGAGAATGATTAATTTCAGCTTTTATTTCTTTCATCACATTCCCAGTGGGTCAGAAGTTTACATACACTCAATTAGTATTTGGTAGCATTGCCTTTAAATTGTTTAACTTGGGTCAGACATTTCGGGTAGCCTTCCACAACCTTCCACAATAAGTTGGGTGAATTTTGGCCCATTTCCCCTAACAGAGCTGGTGTAACTGAGTCAGGTTTGTAGGTTCCTTGCTCGCAAACACTTTTTCAGTTCTGCCCACAAATCTTCTATTGGATTGAGGTCAGGGCTTTGTGATGGCCACTCCAATACCTTGACTTTGTTGTCCTTAAGCCATTTTTCCACAACTTTGGAAGTATGCTTGGGGTCATTGTCCATTTGGAAGACCCATTTGCGACCAAGCTTTAACTTCCTGACTGATGTCTTGAGATGTTGCTTCAATATATCCATATAATTTCCCTTCCTCGTGAAGTCATCTATTTTGTGACGTGCACCAGTCCTTCTTGCAGCAAAGCACCCCCACAACATGATGCTGCCACCTCCGTGCTTCACGGTTGGGATGATGTTCTTTGACTTGCAGGCTTCCCCCTTTTTCCTCCAAACATAACGATGGTCATTATGGCCAAACAGTTCTATTTTTGTTTCATCAGACCAGAGGACATCTCTCCAAAAAGTACAATCTTTGTCCCCATGTGCAGTTGCAAACTGTAGTCTGACTTTTGTTTTTTACGATGGTTTTGGAACACAAATAGGACTCGTTTTTACTGTGGATATAGATACTTTTGTACCGGTTTCCTCCAGCATCTTCACAAGGTCCTTCGCTGTTGTTCTGGGATTGATTTGCACTTTTCGCAGCAAAGTACGTTCATCTCTAGGTAACAGAATGCGTCTCCTTCCTGAGCGGTATGACGGCTGCGTGGTCCCATGGTGTTTATACTTGCAAACTATTGTTTGTACAGATGAACGTGGTACCTTCAGGCGTTTGGAAATTGGTCCCAAGGATGAACCAGACTTGTGGAGGTATTTTTTTGTTGTTGAGGTCTTGGCTGATTTCTTTTGATTTTCCCATGATGTCAAGCAAAGAGGTACTGAGTTTGAAGGTAGGCCTTGAAATACATCCACAGGTACCCATCCATTTGACTCAAATGGATGTCAATTAGCCTATCAGAAGCTTCCAAAGACATGACATCATTTTCTGGAATTTTCATAGCTGTTTAAAGGCACAGTCTTTAACTTCTGACCCACTGGAATTGTGATACAGTGAATTATAAGTGAAATCTGTCTAAATAATCTGTTGGAAAAATTACTTTTGTATTGCACAAAGTAGATGTCCTAACTGACTTGCCAAAACAATAGTTTGTTAACAAGTAATTTGAAGAGTTGAAAAACGAGTTTTAATGACTCCAACCTAAGCGTATGTAAACTTCCGACAACTGTATTTCTGAATAAAAAGTCAAGACAATGTTGGTCTTTGGAGGTGTTAAAACCTTAAATGGCCATACAGCCAGCTTGGATTTCAAAATATATGTAAGCAGCACAACTCTCTCCCAGAGATGTCTAAACATCTTCAGTCAGTGAGCGGAGACAGTGCAGCCATATAAACCCAGTGGGAGCGCTTGGAATAATCTAGGCGATGTTAATGATGCAATTTATATGTGAGGGGACTGTTGTTTGGCAGGCTCTTTCCATCTGAGCAGTGCTTCTCTAGCTCTCCCTCCCTTCTTCCATCCCTCCCTCCCAGCAGCCAGCTAGCACCCCCCTGCCCCCCCCTGCCTGGTGGAGGGGGTGGAGTAGGAGGTTGTCAGAGCCGAGTGAAAAGAGAGTGAGCACGCCACTGATAAGAGCCATTACTATTAGTGTGTCTGTCACCTGCTGTGAGTCATCCAGCCTACCTGCCTCTCCCTCGCCGCACATCCCTCTCTCTTTCTCACCCCCCCTCCGCTTTCCTCAGGGCGCATCACTTCAAAATTGTATTCACCTACACATTTTTCCATCTAGTCACAGATACTCTGTGTGTTAGCAAACTAGAAACTACACTTCCAAAACCAACAGTAGGTTGCTAGGCCTCTCTCTTCAATACAGGTGGCTGATTTAGGCCAACCAACAGTAGATAGCTAGGCCTCTCCAATACAGGTGGCTGATTTAGGCCAACCAACAGTAGATAGCTAGGCCTCTCCAATACAGGTGGCTGATTTAGGCCAACCAACAGTAGATAGCTAGGCCTCTCCAATACAGGTGGCTGATTTAGGCCAACCAACAGTAGATAGCTAGGCCTCTCCAATACAGGTGGCTGATTTAGGCCAACCAACAGTAGATAGCTAGGCCTCTCCAATACAGGTGGCTGATTTAGGCCTATTACTGAAGCTACTAATAATAACCACAATCGTCTGTTGATCAAAATAACTATGGCTTTTAATGGCTATTAGTCTAATGATAAATAACTGAATCAGTCTAGACTAATTATTATTTTGGCAATAAAAATACCCTTTCAAATGCAGTCGTTAGTAATTATACAGTAATACAAATCAGAAATTACATAGCCTATTCCTTCATGATTCATTATAATTTTATAGAGTGGCGCAATAGTAAGTTCAACAGAGCTCATTAAACTCCTGACCTTGGTAGAAATTAACTGTAATTGTAGCCTCTGTGTTTTCTTCCAATCTTTTTAACCCAAATATTTAAAGCTGTTTTTCCTTTAGTTGCTATGCAACACTTCAACCACAAGAGCAGGAGCATGCTGAGAATGTGCCAGATAAATACTAGCACCACAGCCGAGCCCTTCTCCCGAGGAAACACGAGAAGAGAGGCAGAGGCACATAAAAATAGTCACATGTTAATGTAGCCTAATGGTTGGTTTGCGTAAAATGCATTATAATTGTTGCATTCATCATTGTGTCAATTGACCCCATGTCAACAGATCATTCGAGCCAATAGTGGGAGTAACGACACACTGTTTATAGTACAGGTTCTGATCCCATCCCAAAGCCATATGAGCAGTTTCAATTTTCATTGCCGGAGCACCAACACTTACAAGACACAGCCCTTAGCTACAGCATAAAGCAATGTGGCAGGCATGCCAAGTGCCCTGTGAGATACATCACTGGGTAATTTGACGTGAGAACGCTGACAGATATGCGCATGGCCTTACGTTTCACAAGTCTTTTCATATTTCTGTCAGAGTTAGCCCAGAGTCCCGACAAACAGTACAACAGCCAGAACAAAGCCAGTAGGCCAATGGGTATACAAGCCTTCTATTACAGATCCTCTACAACCAAGGAATCAAGGACTCGTTACGCAAGACATCACATTCAATTCCACAGCAGCGCCAGGCAGGCTCTGAGGCCAGATGATACATATCGAGTGTGTCGGTCTCCCGAGCATTCAATGTTAATCAACACTCTTTTCCAATGCATACTTATGAGTTACTCCCCTCGGTCTTCCTGCCGGCTGCTGAAATTAAGTCTGCAAATTTGACGGCAAATTAACCTCAACAGCAATGGTAATACGTAACCTATACAACAAACTGTGATGTTTCTCTAACCCAGCTAGAGCAAATACAGATGAAAATTGCTGTAAATATGTGTAGAAATGGAATAGATACATTTTCTTTAAAAAAAAAACATTTTGGGTGTTATTTTAAAATGAAGAACAACGGTAATGAAGAACAAAAGTATTAAGCCATCAGTTGTTAACAAATCCTTCTGAAATAAGAAATTGAATAAAATCACCCAGTTACCAGTTATCCTCTTAATCATAAAGCCTAAAGATTCAAACGCACACTAGTATTAACAGTAACATACAGTCACAGTAGTGGTGATGGGAGAGATGGTGGTGAATCACTTGCTCAAATGGGGCGGATGGGAAGATGTGGAATCCACAGAGGTCTCTTCACTTCATCATTGGGTAAATGGCAGTAATGTTCCAGGCAGACACGAGCTGCGACATCACAGCTGCTTCATGACGGGTGACACTGGAGCCCACGCATGAACACATCGCTCATCAAAGCAAATGAGGCGGCGCGTTTCGTTTCTTCCGCCCGCCGCCACTTCTGAGGGAAGAAAACAATCGAGGGAGCAAGGCCCTCCAACAAGTGCCTCGCCGTCTATTCTAACGACACGACGATGGAACACCTGGAATGCAGAGGAGTGGTGTTATGAGGGAAAAGAGGACTAGAGAATCCATTTGGTGTTCTCCCTCTTCTCTCACATCACAGATTAATGGGCTGTGACCCCTCCATAGCAAGGGAATGGGGTATGAATGAGGGCTAAGCCTTAATGGGCTGTGACCCCTCCATAGCAGGGGAATGGGGTATGACTGAGGGCTAAGCCTTAATGGGCTGTGACCCCTCCATAGCAGGGGAATGGGGTATGAATGAGGGCTAAGCCTTAATGGGCTGTGACCCCTCCATAGCAGGGGAATGGGGTATGAATGAGGGCTAAGCCTTAATGGGCTGTGACCCCTCCATAGCAGGGGAATGGGGTATGAATGAGGGCTAAGCCTTAATGGGCTGTGACCCCTCCATAGCAGGGGAATGGGGTATGAATGAGGGCCAGCGGTGGGATCATAGCACTACTGGTGGTGTTGCAATTAATCCGTCTTAAAATCACACACACACACACACACACACACACACACACACACACACACACACACACTTAAACCTGTGTTTAAACAAACAAGAGGCTTTGTTTGTACTTGAGCTCTGGTGTACTTGAGCTCTGTTCCGCGATGGGTGAGAGAAACTCCAAAGGCTCACCAGGGGTCTGCTTTTAATCAGGCATTAGTATTCTCATTTAAGTACAGCTGCACTGGGACACACACACACACCAGAGAGAGAGAGAGAGAGAGAGAGAGAGAGAGAGAGAGCGCACGCGCGCGAGTGATCAAGAAATCAAAGCTCTTCAGTTAAAGTAAAGAACAATTAGTTTTTTAAGGGCTCAAACTAACGCCCCTCAGATCTCCCCAGAGGCAGTATGAGAACATTTGCTTCAACTTGCATCGTAAAGGAGTGTGATTAAGGATCGGATGTGCGCCGTAAACAGTACAGGAAAATATTAAATGGATTTGATTTTTCATGTTAGTACATCCTCTACCCAAATATCCAGAATGTACATGGCCTGTAACACAAAACCCTCTCCCCTTTCACCATGATCCTCCCTGCTCTCATTAAGTGGTAACAGACCTGGGGCAATTCTTGATTCAGTCCATACAAATGGGAGGAGGCAAGTTGCCTTCTCTTTTGCTCGTTCTTTATTTAACAGAACAAGCTGTAAAGCCAAACATGAGGTCATGGAATATTTTCACCCTCAGGAATAAGTGCATACAATAAGAAATAGAACCCAGTTGAAGTATCCCTACAAAATATGAGCTGGTGAGGGTCTTTCTGAGTCGGTTGTTTTTTTATAAAGAAACTTTTCAACAGTGTACTGTTAGGCACATGAGGTTCCAATTAAGAACTCTGCCCAAACTCCTCAGTCCTATCCAAGCCTAGCCTGGGCCCCTTTACACACACCCTGGGTGGCGTCTCAAATGGTACCCTATTCTCTACCTAGTGCACTACTTATGACCAGAGCCCTATGGTTCCTGGTCAAAAGTTGTGCACTGTGTAGGGAATAAAGTGCCATTTGGGACAAAACTCCTTTCTCCACGATTGACAAAATCTGAGGAAATGTTAAACAGGCATCAGAACCATAACAAAGACAGGGAAAATGTATCAACGTTTTTAAAGCGATACTCAAACATTATATTGAATTGCATCATCAATTACACAAACATCACATAGAATCACAAAAAAAGTCAGAAACTATGATTAAGAGTATGTTTGCCGTCATTTACAAGAGCCGGCGAAATATTTAAAAATCCTCATCTATCCTATAGGCCAATGAAAAATTCAGAGGACCCCCTATAGTTATGAAAAATAACAGTTCAATTCAATACAGTTGATGTTTGAGGATCATAATGAAAAAACACCCAGTTTACAAGAAACATTCCATTTGCATTTTGTAATACAATCTAGCTCCCAGGTAGCAGGCAGAAATATCTACTAGAACGAGACAGGGTGTGAGTCCCAAATGCCACCTTATTCCCTTTATCGTGCATTACTTTTGACCAGATCCCTATGGGCCCGCTTCAAAAGTAGTGCACTATAAAGGAAAAAGGGTACCATTTGTGATGCAGTCAGAGACTGGCTTCTCTCACAGACAACTTCAATCTCCAGACCCTAAGGAGCTGTAGGTGGACTTTGATGTTGGTTGTAAATGAATTGACTGTGCTTCCTGATACTAGCCCTCCAGTCACACCCCCCTAACTCCCCCAACGCTGTCACCGGTGATAAACACACTGCACGCACACGTAAGGCATACACACACCCACTGCATGCTCATATGCTAAAAAGTAGGGCCACCATTTTCCCTAGACGGTATGATGACTGAGAAATAAGATTGTTTACCTCTCCTCACTGTACTGTATGGGCTCTGCGTGTGAGATAAAAGAAAAGAGAGAGAGACGGCAGAGAGAGAGAGGGCAAGAGAGAGAGAGGGCAAAGAGAGAGAGGGCAAAGAGAGAGAGGGCAAGAGAAGACAAAGAGGAGAGAGGGAAAGAGAGGGCAGAGAGAGAGAGGGCAAGAGAGGGCAGAGAGAGAGAGGGGAAAGAGAGGGCAGAGAGAGAGGGCAAAGAGAGAGAGAGGGCAAGAGAGGACAGAGAGAGCAAGAGAGGGCAGAGAGAGAGGGCAAGAGAGGGCAGAGAGCGAGGGCAAAGAGAGAGAGAGGGCAAGGAGGAGAGAGGGCAAGGAGGAGAGAGGGCAAGAGAGAGAGAGGGCAAGGAGAGAGAGAGGGAAAGAGAGAGAGAGGGCAAGAGAGGGCAGAGAGAGAGGGCAAGAGAGGGCAGAGAGGGCAGAGAGCGAGAGAGGGCAAGAGAAGACAAATAGGAGAGAGGGCAAGAGAAGACAAAGAGGAGAGAGGGCAAGGATGAGAGAGGGCAAGGAGGAGAGAGGGCAAGAGAGAGAGAGGGCAAGGAGAGAGAGAGGGAAAGAGAGAGAGAGGGCAAGAGAGGGCAGAGAGAGAGAGAGGGCAAGAGAAGACAAATAGGAGAGAGGGCAAGAGAAGACAAAGAGGAGAGAGGGCAAGGATGAGAGAAGGCAAGCGAGAGAGAGAGGGTAAAGAGGAGAGAGCAAAGAGAGAGAGAGAGAGGGCAAGAGAAGACAAAGAGGAGAGAGGGCAAGGAGGAGAGAGGGCAAGGAGGAGAGAGGGCCAGGAGGAGAGAGGGCAAGGAGGAGAGAGGGCAAGAGAGAGAGAGAGAGAGAGAGAGAGAGGGCAGGAGAAGATCGAGAGAGGGTGAATGAGCGAGAAGAGCAAGAGAAGAACAAGAGAGAAGAATGAGAAAGAGAGAGAAGAGCGAGAGAATCGAGAGATCGCTGTGTAACCTTACAGTGGGTATACAGAGCGCTCCAGTAGGTGATCCTTGATACAGGATACCCCTTCAGGGCATGTTGTTAAAAAAAAAGACACACACACACATCCCTGTTTCTAGGGAATCACAACCAAAGAGCTCTGCATACAAGCTCACAAATTTCAGCGGCTTTCTGACAACTAAAGCTGATGTGAGAGGAACAGGAACACAGATAGGGAAATTACTATTGTGTTGAGACTGACACCTGCCATGGGACTGGGGTGTGCAGGGTGTCACACAGTGTGAAAGATAATGTCTTTGATGCTTTTTATAGTGGAGATCAAGTTCAGAAATGACCTGGCTGTGCTGATGAGATAATGGATTGCGCAGTCAGATGCAACAGGGTAAATCGGCTAAATCGTTAAAATGCCTGTGGTAACTTGTGGAATAGACACCGGCTGGAATGCGGTTTTAACCAAATCAGCATTCAGGATTAGAGCCACCCGTTGTATAAAGCTGGATATGCTGTGGCTGAATGGATCACAAGAGAGGTTCAGAGAAAAACACTCCTAGGGAACTGACTGACTTTGCATCAATTGACAGAGACGCAAACTGGTGAGAGTCCAAAAAGGTGACAAAAAAATGTTGCAAACTACTCATCATTTCAGAGAATACATATTTGAACTAATCTCGATACTCCTAACTTTCCAAACCACAATAGACAGAAAATAGTGTCCTGAGGTAGGGGAGGTTGAGTTCTATGTTCTAGGTTGAAGGTTTATCATGACGTGATAATCAGTCTCGCCAAAAAGAGTTAGAAATATTTTCTTGTTCAGAACATACATTTTCCAGTGGGTTTAATGAAGCGCTGTAAGGTGAAGGTCTAGACCTACCTATCTGCTAAAAACTTAATTTGAATATTATTTTCAGCCAACATTGAGCACAACTCTCCTCTTAGTATAATCTGACCTGTCAGCCTAACAAACCTCATAACCCTCATTCTTTTGAAGTAAAATATTTTATTTTGATGCTCAAAATAATAAAGAGTAACCGGTTCACTCGCATATCTAGCCTACACTCACTCATTAGCAGCCACCTTCTCCTAGGCAATGTTGTCCCCCCCCCCCCCAGCCAGCCAGCCAGTGGAACAGGAACAGTGGGAGAGGACCAGACAGAATCAATATAATATACATAAGAGGTTATCACTCACATACCTAGCCTACACTTACCTACATGTTATCCTTCTTCCTTTCTGACTAGACTAAGACTTAGTTCTCTTTGTTTAGCTGAGAATGCAGTTCATTGAGTCAGTATTCAACACCATAGTCCCCTCCAAACTCATCACTAAGCTCAGGACACTGGGACTGAACACCTCCCTCTGCAACTGGACCATGGACTTCCTTACAGGCTGCCCCCAGGTGGTGAGGGTAAGCAACAACACATCAGCAACACTGAACCTCAACACAGGGGCCCCTCAGGGGTGTGTGCTTAGTCCCCTCCTGTACTCTCTGTTCACCCATGACCGCATGGCCGTGCACGACTCCAACACCATCATTAAGTTTGCTGACGACACAACGGTGGTAGGCCTGATTACCGGTGACGAGACAGGAGGAGGTCAGTGACCTGGTAGTATGATGCCAGGACAACAACCACTCCCTCAACGTCTGCAAGACAAAGGAGCTGATTGTCACTACAGAAAACAGAGGGCCAAACACGCCCACATCTACAGGGCTGTAGTGGAGCGGGTCAAGAGCTTAAAGTTTCTCGGGCCAGATCACTAAGGAATCATCATGGACCACACACCAAGACCGTCGTGAAGAGGGCACGACCACACTTTTTCCCCCTCAATATATTTGGCATGGGCCTTCAGATCCTCAAAAATGTCTACAGCTACACCACTGGTTGCATCACTGCCTGGTATGGCAACTACTCGGCATCCAGCCTCAAGGCGCTATGGAGGGTAGTGCGTATGGCCCAATACATCACTAGGGCCAAGCTTCCTGCCATCGAGAACCAATATCCCAGGCGGTGTCAGAGGAAGGCTAAATTATTTTTCAAAGACCCCAGTCACAGACTGTTCTCTCTGTTACCTCAAGGCAAGCGGTACCAGAGCGCCAAGTCTAGGTCCAAAAGGCCCCTTAACAGCTTCTACCCCCAAGCCATAAGACTGCTGAACAATTAATCAAATGGCCACCCAGACTATTTACATTGACCCCCATTGTTTTTAGACTGCTGCTACTCACCGTTTATTATCTATGCATATTCACTTTACCCTTAACTGTACAAATTACCTCAACTAACCTGTACACTGCATACTGACTCAGTACCGGTACCCCCTGTATATATTTCTTGAACTGCACTGTTGGTTTTAAGGGCTTGTAAGTAATAATTTCATGGAAATCCTGTTCAGCGCATGTGACAAATACAATTTTAATTGACTCCTACACATCAACTCGGTACTGGTACTCTGTGTATATAGACAAGTTATCGTTACTCATTGTGATTTCTTCCTTGTGTTATTATTTTTAAATGATTTATCTTTTTTTGTCTCTGCATTGTCGCTATGCAGTCTTCATGGTCATCTGGGCACTGGATGTTGGCTGGCAACCATACTCCTGCCTCCTCTTCATCATCAGGTTCTCCTGTCTCTGACCTTTGTTGCTGCAGTGCGGATGTTCTTAGAATCCCTTGACAACTTGACAGTCTTTCTGGTACATCTGTATAAGAGTCTCCTGAAGGTAGCAATACCTACCAAAGAGTTGGTGCACTGATATCATATTGATATAGTAACGCATGAAATACTGACCAGCCTGTGTTGGCTTAAATGCACCCACCTCAGCATTTGCAACTCTTTCACAGGCAGGGACTGGCACATGCACCCTTTCTCTCATCTTTTCAGGGCCTTGTGTTATTGGCATCGGTGTCCCTGGCATCACAGTGTTGTCAAAATAGTGTGCACTTTCTTTTTTGGCAATGTGCCAAAAGGGCTTGGGAGCTCTTGCTTCTATAGTTGATATTCTTACAGCAGAGGATGCATGATCTGCCTTGTCTACTTTTTATTTAGTTTTTTTACATTGGGAAGGGTTTCTGCACTCCCTTGACATCCGTCTTTGCATTCAATTTTAGCCAGGCCCAACTCCAATTGCACCTCAACTCTGACTCAAGCTTAGACACCGTCAGGGCATTCCTCTCCTCAAATTCTCTCATTCTGTAAATGAAACGATAAATAAATTACACTTAT
This sequence comes from Oncorhynchus nerka, assembly GCF_034236695.1. Classification (NCBI taxonomy): domain Eukaryota; kingdom Metazoa; phylum Chordata; class Actinopteri; order Salmoniformes; family Salmonidae; genus Oncorhynchus; species Oncorhynchus nerka. Next base: position 19,367,890 of record NC_088423.1, read on the forward strand.
GGCAATAACACAGTATAATAATAACAATTATATTTGATTTTCTAATGTTCTACATAACTAGAGAATAGCCACACACAGTGTGGTAATGTGGGTTTGCCTAAAGTCATTACACAAACAGGTCACCACTTGCTCATTTGTCACATCCTGACCATAGAAAGCCTTTATTTTCTATGGTAGATTAGGTCAGGGCGTGACTAGGGGTTTAGTCTAGTTTATATTTCCTATGTGGGGTTCTAGTTTGTTTTTTCTATGTTGGTGTTTTAGTATGATTCCCAATTAGAGGCAGCTGGCTGTCGTCTCTAATTGGGGATGATACTTAAGTAGCATTTTTTCCACCTGTGTGTTATGGGATATTGTTTTGAGTAAGTGTATGTAGCACCTCTGTTGTCACGGTTGGTTGTTTTGTTTGTTTGGCTAAGCTTCACTATTAAATATTATGTGGAACTCAACATACGCTGCGCCTTGGTCCGACATTCATTATAACGATCGTGACATCATTGGTATCATTGTTAAGAGTATTGGGATGTCACGCCCCCAATATACACTGCTGCCGGCCTGTACTACCATGCTAGTTTTAATAATAAAGCAACCAAGTTTATAAAGTTACTCCCTCGCTTTCGCCAATGAATTAAAGTGTTCCATGTGTTATTACACACAGACAGGTGAAGCAAGCTGAGGCCACACGAAGTTAGCTGAGGCAAGTGGGTGGTAATGTTAGCATGATAACGATTTTTTAAAAATGTATATTAAAAACTAAAAATGTATATTATTGATGCTTCTCATCAGCAAAGAATTCTAACACCGTTTGCATACCTCGAGTAGCATTCCAATTTTTCAGTCAAACAAAAAGTTTGTTGAATGGAGTGCATGATGGACAGGCAGTGATCAAACAGGGAGAACATCTGTTTGCGCCCCACTTTTATAGCACCCCCCCAGATATTTCTTAAAAGTGACAAGTTTGTATCCCTAAATTGTAAATTGATGACCTACTAACACGCAGTCCAGCTAACAGCCTTTGAAGTGAGAGTGGGCAGTTACAGGAAGAGGACAAAACTAACAGATCCATCCTAGGCTAGCGTAGCTTCCCCCTTTGATCAATTATGGTTTTACCTATGCCTAAAATTGTCTGTTCATTCTGTTCTCTTCCCTGAGGTTGTTCCTTGATGACAGAAATGTATATGCTGATGACACAGAAATAAATAAAATGATGAAAGATTGATGATTAGTTTATTATTTAAGTCAGCTATGTAGTGCTAGGACAAAAACCAAAACGTGCACCCTTTGGGGTCCCGAGGACCGAGTTTGGGAAACCCTGAATTAACTCATTAGAGCATCAAATGAACCAGGTGCTTCTGTGTGAGGAAGAGAGAAGCAGCTTCGGTCGCTGCACACAACATGCTGGAAACCCTAGGTGTGGGGGCGGATCAATGACTGGCTGTCAGTAGATGTAGGCCAAGTCCCAAATAGCATCCTATTCCCTACATAGTGCACTACTTTTGACCAGCTCCCTATGGGGCCTGGTCAAAAGTAGTGCACTATGTAGGGAATAAGGTGCCATTTTGGGATGCAGTCCATAGCTGACAGCCAGTCATTGAACCGCCCCCACACCTAGGGTTCCCAGCATCCTGTGTGTGCAGCAATTTCACTATTAAATCCTCTGAACATTCCTCTCAGTCCCTCTGTCTTGTCCCTCTGTCTCGTCCCTCCCTCTTCCAGTGGTGGTGATGGAAATCCTGAGTGAACTTGCCTGCCCTCCCCTGGAACAGAACAAGCATCTAATTTAGTCTGTCTGAGGCCCTTTGAAGTGGATTCAGTGCTGCAGTGCATATCATCGTGTTTGAAGGTTTCTGCTCCCACAATACATCCCGGTTTTGATGTTACAACCGTTTAAAGAAGCACCACCATCTCACCTGTGAAAGTAAGGGATTGAAAAAGCAGTAGCCAACAACGCTTCAAGGTAAATGTTATAAAATAATATTTTTTCTGAGACTGCTAGGTAGAAAGCTGGGGGGTGTACATTATATATTTTTATAATGACATATTATACAGTATTAGGAGAAACTACTTCCTGACATCGAATACTGTAAACGAGGGTAACACCTCAAACAAACCGAGGTTCTGGTATGCCGTGTTTATAAAGTCAATTTAAATCGAGCGGTGAACGTTTTCTGAAAGGCATTAAAATAGAACATAAAAAAGCTTTGTTCAGTGTTCGTTGGTTGTTGGCAGTGAACGGTGCAATTCTCATTCTCCATCTGATTTCACACGGGAGCTTGAGCACGGCCTGAGGTGGTTCCCTCAACGTCTTCTTAAATAAAACATGAACACTAGCTACTTGTCAAGGTCTAGTCTAGGTCTTAACTGCAGAATCCCAGACCCAACTGAATGTATGGGTTTCTAACCAACTTGCTACACGAAGTGAGGACATGAAATAATCAGTGTTAAAGAAAATATCTGTCTCTGAATGTTCAAGGTTGTAATCGAGTCAAACTGAATACAACACTCAAGTGGGTAAAAACGGAGGCGGCAAACCAAATAGAGCGCAAAATTAAAAATTAAAAAATGAACTAAAGTTGGTAGTTCGTGTCTCTCTCTCCGTGTCTGCAGACGTCTTTAGAGAGGGAGGTAAATGTTTCTGATCTTCATAATTTAAGAGAGTTTGAGATGGAGGTGCACAGCTTTCTCTCCCCCCGACTGTTGCTCTTTTTCTTCTTCTGGCTGCCACTCTCTCCTGGTATCTCTCTTTGAAAGGGATGTTTAATGTCTCTACATCAGGAAGATGCTGCTTGCCGCCCCCCCACACATCTCTCACTCTCTCTAAAACACACAAACAGTCTTGGTTGGACCAGGACTCTCTTAAAATCTATTTTTCATCTCAATGAGACTAACCTGGATAAATAAAGGTAAAATAAAACAAACGTACACACGTAAATGGTGGTTCTGACCCACATCATTCTGTCAATTAGCACCTTCACCCATCTTCTCTCTTTAGAAGCAGCAATATCTCTGTCAGCTGAGTGGTTTTATTTCCTTTGTTTATTGTGAACAGACCAAAGGCTTATCAACAACAGCTAATCAGCGCATGTCAAATATGTAGACCTATTGCATTCAGAATAGAAAATGGGATTCGTAATATAAATCATCTTCCCATCAGTCAATATTGCTATTTTAGATTATGGGGCCAATCCCCCGGGTTTTCTTTTTGAAGCTGGAATCTGTGGAACAGCCAGAGAGGAGATCAGCATTTGTTTGATATAATTTGTTGTGGCATGTTAATTGCATCGATATGTAATTCTTCCTAATTGATGCTTGATATGTCTCTGGAAATTAGGTCAAATAGATCACATTGACAATATTATTAATCCCCCCCACCTCCCTGTTTCCTCTTCGTCGCATGTCTGATATATCTGCAGTGCCTAAAACTTTAATGTCAACTAACTGTTACAGCAGCCCACACTCTCCATTTCCAGCACTGCCTGGCTGACAAATCTAAGGTTGCAACAAGCACACTACTGTAAATTCACAACACAGAGAAACAGAATGCGTCCCAAATGGCACCCTGTCCCTATATAGTGCACTACCTTTGACTAGGGCCCATAGGACTCCGGTCAAAAGTAGTGCACTACATAGGGAATATTGTGCCATTTGTAGCGCACACACACACACACACACACACACACACACACACACACACACACACACAGAGGAAAGGAAAAGGCCCAGAGAAAAGACAAACCTGGGCAATCTTCACTGAGTTTTGGGTGGAGCCACCTGCATGGTACTCAACTTTGCTCTTCTTTGCAATTTCGTCAAACCTGAAAAAGATACATTAGGGAAGGCACAGTAAGTATAGGCTTGTTCATAGTAGACATGTTACCCACAAACCACAGTGTTAATAAACAGGAAACTGCCCAAAGTCAGAGCTAATATAAGGCCTGCGTCTGAAAAGACACCCTATTCACCATGCAGTGCATTACTTTAGTGCACTACTGTACATAAGGAATAGGGTAGCATTTCAGACTCTACCCTACTTCAGTGGCCAAATACAGCTGACAGTTGTAAGAACCATCCAACGATGGATCTTTAGGTTGTCCACACTGACTTCATATAAAAAAAAAGTAGGAGTTGTGCTCCTATTTTCAGAAACTTTGTTCTGAAGGTCTAAGGGGGTGCAAATGTGGGGCTGTCTTCAAAAACAGTCGCAAAGTAGGTGTTTTACCTTTTAGAACATAATGAATAAGATTACATGGACAAAAGGGACCTGATCCTAGATCAGCACTCCTACTCAGACACTTTATGAATACGGCCCCTGGAGGCAATGGGTGAAGGAAGAGCGAGTATGGGAAAATCATGTTTATAGGGCCTTGTTATAAGGCTGATGTCAACACTTGAAAGAAACATCACTGAAAACATTTTGGATTTTGTGTTTATGAAGAACAATAAATGAAGTCATAGCAAATAGGCATTTAACAAGATCTGTGGAATAGAGTCAGGGATTGTGTAAAAGGAACTTAAGTCTTAGGAGGAATTAGGAATGACCAAGGGAGACTTGTTTAAGTTATCAAACTATCTGCATGACAGAACACTTTGCATATCAGAGTCATCAGGCATACTCTCACATGTTCTGAATTTTATAGCTAATAAAGTGATTGTAATATCAGTCTTACATAATAAACTTTAAAAAATATTATTTTTCTACTTGTTCGCATTGTGATACCCAGGTGAAAGTTCTTAAGAGGAAAATAAACTTGAGAAGCAAAAACAAAATACCAAAAGAAAATGCTGGATTGTGTTATTTGAGATACTTAACCACAAATGTTACTAGAGTTGAGAAGCGGGCCAGTCACTTAACTGGCAGCTTGATAAAAGCCATAAATGTTTTTTTCCCCCCAACATATGTTTGTACTTACTCATTAAAGCATGTTGAGTAGTGACATGAAAAAAATCTTGGTCACCCAAGAGTTGTCCTGTTTGTCGACCAATTGATTGAAATGTTTAAACTTTAATTTCCCATATATAGAGACACACCCTATGTGTTTGAAAAAAATTCACTACATATAGTGTTTATCTGATGCTTTAAGCACACTTTGATCAAATAATTGAGACACAAATGACTCAAAAATGAGCACGACGGTCACACGGTGTTAAAAAATGACAGCGAGTGCCTGTGTGACATTGTATTGCTCTTCTCCCTACTGCAGCACAGCAAGTATTTCTTGCTCTGTCCGTGCTGAAGCAACAACATTTCAGCCATTTTGTTTTTTTACTTGTTTCAGAATGAAAAGTTCTGTTACCAAAATCCCTAATTTGTTAATGAAAAACATTCCCTATTTCCTTGCGCTCTTTACATGAAACATGTAAGCATCGCCTACATCGGTTCCTCCTTTAAAAGTTGCATATCATGAGCTTACACCGCGGGACTTAGAGGTACCCAGCGTCACTGCTTCATTGCCCCAGAACACCACAAGGGGGAGGTAGAGCACTCATTATGCATTTGGGTTCCAAGGTTTTTATATGACCAATCATATCGAGTGGTTCCAATGACGAATTTGACGTGGGCCACCCGTCCCTGGTGACTTCAGCAAAGGTGGCCGACAAACATTACGGGGAAGCAAATGTACGTAGTTATAACGTCATAACGAGTCAAGCAATAAATGTACAATTGAGATGAATATGTTAGTCATGTAGACAAATTAAAGTGCATATAAAGTGCATATATTTTTGTCATGAAGTTAATTTTAAAAAAAATATTTTTTTCAACCATATCCAATACCAGGTTTATCAAACTCATTCATTATAGCAAGCAGGGAGCAGGTTTCGAACCCTCAACATTCTAGCCCGAAGTCCAGCACGCTATCGACTGTGCCCAAATGTATTAATTGGGGACGATTGTGGCTAAAAACACTATCAATTGGAATCTTAAACGTGGAAAGGGGGAAACGTATTTAGTTTTTCACAAGCGTAGCAGGATGGGCTATTAGCTGAACAATTGACTATTCAACCTTTACTAAAGAATTGTATAATAGTCAAGCTAGGTGTGAAACTCCCCCTCCTCCCCAACTTATAACAAATAATTTTCAGGACTATCTAGAAAAAGCGGCAGAGATGCGCAATAGGTTTTTAAGAAAAGGCTATTCTCCACAATATGTGGATGAAGCTCTTACTTTAGCATTGGGGAAAACACGAGATGAACTGCTACAAAGAAAACCCACTAAAGCTAAAAGGACCCTAATGTTCACAACTACATATACTTTGAACTCGTGAAAAGTGGGAGATGCAGTCAAGAAACACTGGCATGTTTTATTTACGAGATAAATTGGTCCATGCCAACTGCCAGCCACAAAATAAAAATCAGCCTGAATGTTTTGGGATTTTCACCCTCCAGACATTATTTCCTAAAGGTCTTAATGATGAAATGCCTATGTATGTTATGTTGTAACTTTGAACATGAATTATGCCCCCTATTTCAGATTACTCTGACGTTTTTCTTACACTGTACCAAATTATTTATTTCAACACTCCTTCCGTGGCCTCCAACTGCTCTTAAATGCAAGTAAAACTAAATGCATGCTCTTTAACCGATCCCTGTCTGCACCCCCCCTCCCAATCTAGCATCACTACTCTGGGCGGTTCTGACTTAGAATATGTGGACAACTACAAATACCTAGTTGTCTGGCTAGACTGTAAACTTTCCTTCCAGACTTACATTAAGCATCTCCAATCCAAAATTAAATCTAGAATCGGCTTCCTATTTCGCAACAAAGTATCCTTCACTCATGCTGCCAAACATACCTTCGTAAAACGGACTATCTTACCAATCCTTGACTTGGGCGATGTCATTTACAAAATAGCTTCCAACACTCTACTTAACAAATTGGATGCATTCTATCACAGTGCCATCTATTTTGTCACCAAAGCCCCATATACTATCCACCGCTGCGACCTGTATGCTCTCATTGGCTGGCCCTGACTACATATTCGTCACCAAACCCACTGGCTCCAGGTCATCTATAAGTCTATGCTAGGTAAAGCTCCGCCTTATCTCAGCTCACTGGTCACCATAGCAGCACCCACCCGTAGCACACGCTCCAGCAGGTATATATATCACTGGTCATCCCCAAAGCCAACTCCTCGTTTGGCCACCTTTCCTTCCAGTTCTCTGTTGCCAATGACTGGAACGAATTGCAAAAATCACTGAAGCCTTATGTCTCCCTCACTAACTTTAAGCATCAGCTGTCAGAGCAGCTTACCGATCAATGCACCAGCTAAATTGCAACATCTGCATTTTGAAAGTGTATTTTTTTATCATTTTATTAACAGTATTTATTAGGCGACTGTGCAGTCTACAATACATACTGTCGTTAACATGGGACTTTCAAAATGCAGATGTTGATTTAGTTATGAATCCATAACAAATTACTATGGGAATAAATATCGGATTTACAGAAATATCGGAACAAAGTTGTCTAAAGAAGGCAAACAATTTATAATCCTCCAATTCCTGTAGCCTACTCCCAACCGTCATGTTGTACATCGCCATATTTTCCATTCCATCTTAACGGAAACCGTGAGGGTTTCATTTTCCTCTCATTAGACACACCATAATATTAAGTCAAATTAATTAAGCCAAATTTCTTAAAATCAATACCATATACTATGTTATTACAAAAAAGGTTTTAAATTCTCTGGTAATGACAATACAATCAAATGCTTCTCAAAGATGCCCTCTGGTGGTCAAACTAGCAATAACTTGCATTAATAGAAAAAATGGCAGAGAATTAAATGACTTGCCACAGAATGCTGCGGCAGCACGCAAGGTGTGCCACAGAATGACGCAACTTTTAAAAGGAGGAACCACTGTATAGGTCTGGCCCCATCTTAATCACATCAATAAACTGGTTATAACAAACTCCGGACACAGTAACGCGTGACAACAAAACGGATGCTGTGGACATGAACAATTATCTCGAAACGGGTGAATGTTAACTGGTTGCTCAGGAGGGAAAGGGGTCAGATCTGTGGAAGACATTTGACTAAGTTGTGGTAACTACTGGAGATCAAGATCAAACAGTTGCTGTTAGACTACAATATTATTGTTTTTGACCATTTGGAAGTGTAAACACTAAATAAGTACCAGAGAGTCCGTTCTAAATGGGAAAAAAGATAGCCTTTATTACAGCAGACTAAAAACAGTTGCATGCATTCGTTAATTGCGGTTTATTTATTGTTTAGGCTAATTATTCAAAGCTCCCTTTGTTATTTCATTGGAAAACTAAAATGCTTGATTCCATTTCAAAGCATGAATGTCTCATGTGCTGTGTGATGGCATGAGCAAATGAATGATTGATTCATTAGCCTATATATTGAAATACAGGCCTAAGTTATGGTATTAAGACTAAACAAGACACTTAGGTCTACAGCTCGATGGTGGTATACAAGGATACTATACAAAGGATACTATACAAAGACTAGTAATGATAACGACATTACTTATTATTATCATCCGGGTCTCCCGAGTCTGTACGGGAGTTGCAACGATGGGACAAGACTAACTACCAATTGGATATCACGAAATAATGGAGAAAAAGTTTAAATTAAATAAATACATACATACATACATAAAACAGGCAACAGAAGCAAGATCTGTCTAATTTCTTACATATACATGGATGACTTATAAAGCCAGGCACATTTAACAGTTAGGCCATTGATTATTTGATAATTTTTTTATTTAACTCGGCAGGTCAGTTAAGAACAAATTCTTATTTAAAATGATAGCCTAGGAACAGTGGGTTAACTGCTTCGTTCAGGAGCAGAGCAACAGAGTTTTACCTTGTCAGCTGGGGATTCGATCCACCAACCCATCAGATGCTGGCCCAATGCTCTAACCACTAGGCTACCTGCCGCCAATGCTCTAACCACTAGGCTACCTGCCGCCAACGCTCTAACCACTAGGCTACCTGCCGCCAACGCTCTAACCACTAGGCTACCTGCCGCCAACGCTCTAACCACTAGGCTACCTGCCGCCAATGCTCTAACCACTAGACTATAGACCTAATTAAGTTTGGGTTTCCCCTCTCCTCAATTTTCTTAGACAATTAGGTTAAGGTAAGGGCTGTTCCCTCATTTCTGCTGCCTCGTGTTGCATTGTTCTGAATCCAAATATGCTGGTTAACTTTATTATGCACATAGCAACATAGGGAAAGGCGCCAATTCTACAGCGCACTGAAAATTGTTACAAAACCACAGACAACGACCGTATACAACGTGGGAGAAAGCACGTTATAAAATATTTGATTTATTAGTGTTGCACCATTGCTCATACATAATATAACCATATACAATTTCAGTATCACGTCTTAAGAGTGATGGAATGTGCCATCCCTGTGGCCTCCGAAATGGATTAGACCACTGAGACAGGCATCTTGAGAACCATAAAATAATATATTTGCGATTGCTCGACTAAAGAAATCTCGGTCGACCAACAGTCTATTGACCAAACAATGGACCAGTCGACTAAATGAGGTCAGCCCTAATATGAATTCAACCTAAACAGTCCAATTGTACTCATATCAAGCCACAGCCCACAATAAATCAACATTTTTCTAAATGTATTTGGCAGATATGCCATTGTGTGATTCTTTCATGTTTCTAAAACCCAAGTAAGATTAAAATCCAATTGCAAACTGTCAGCTTCGACATGTGCATGAATTTCAAGGAGCAATAACCTGACTATCAAGAGACCATATTTCATAAGCTATTAAGAGAGAATGCTTTGGGACTGGGGAGTAAACAGTCAATCACTATGCAAATCAACTGAAGAATTTCCCTTGGGTTTATCATAGTTACTTGTACTGTAGGGTTGCACATTTTGGGGAATATTCAGAGGTGGAAACTTTACGTGGGAATTAAAGGGAATATATGCAAATTAATATTAATACCATTTTAAAAAGTAGATGTATTTGGCATTGCATATACAGTATTTACCACATCATATGGAGACAGAAACCTTTTACCTTATCATAAGTAGACATAATTGCAAAATATTAAATCCTTCCAATAAAAAATAAAACAATTTAGTTACGAATTTAACTTTAATTGAGTTGACTCTTCACATTGGATGATTTCACTTTACAACTAAAGGGAATATTGAATGATCCACCAATGATCCATCGAATCTCCCAAAAACATTTTCAACATGCATCTATAAGATGAGTCTAGAAACTAAAGCCTTGGTGTCTTCCGCTCAGGCTTCCATGTCTTCTCCCTGTACCTCCTCAATGTCCACATATTGAACATCAGACTCTGAGACCTCATCTTCAGTCACTTTCCAATCTTGTTGAGGGTTGCTCATTGTCAGGCTCCAAAAGCCTCAAATCTGCCCAGATAGCCACCACCTTTCAACCCTTGTATTGGTCAGCCTGTTGCATGTGTTCCCAAACAAGGACCATTTGCGCTCTGAGGTGGCTGATGATGGTGGGATTTGGAAGATGAAAGCAACAGGGGAAAGAAACTCAGAGCCACGAAGTCCCTTCCACTAGGTGGCTGATGAGATATCTTGGCACGGCTGCCATATTGCATCTAATCCTTGATCTAAAATGATAGAACATTTCAATTTACAAAAAAATATATGTTTTTGTCTTTTGAGCTTCTAGTCATGAAATCTATGCAGCCTACTCAATCACTTTTTATAGCTACTGTTTACAGACCTCCTGGGCCATATACAGCGTTCCTCACTGAGTTCCTATCAGACCTTGTAGTCATGGCAGATAATACTCACATTTTTGGTGACTTTAATATTCACATGGAAAAGTCCACAGACCCGCTTTCGGAGCCATCATTGACTCAGTGGGTTTTGTCCAACATGTCTCCGGACCTACTCACTGCCATAGTCATACTCTGGACCTAGTTTTGTCCCGTGGAATAAATGTTGTGGATCTTAATGTTTTCCCTCATAATCCTGGACTATCGACCACCATTTTATTACGTTTGCAATTGCAACAAATAATCTGCTCAGACCCCAACCAAGGATCATCAAAAGTCGTGCTATAAATTCTCGGACAACCCAAAGATTCCTAGATGCCCTTCCAGACTCCCTCCACCTACCCAAGGATGTCAGAGGACAAAAATCAATTAACCACCTGACTGAGGAACTCAATTTAACCTTGTGCAATAACCTAGATGCAGTTGCACCCCTAAAAAAAATTGTCATAAGAAACTAGTTCCCTGGTATACAGAAAATACCTGAGCTCTGAAGCAAGCTTCCAGAAAATTGGAACGGAAATGGCGCCACACCAAACTGGAAGTCTTCTGACTAGCTTGGAAAGACAGTACCGTGCAGTATCGAAGAGCCCTCACTGCTGCTCGATCATCCTATTTTTCCAACTTAATTGAGGAAAATAAGAACAATCCTAAATTTATTTTTGATACTGTCGCAAAGCTAACTAAAAAGCAGCATTTCAAAAGATAGGATGGCTTTCACTTCAGCAGTGATAAATTCATGAACTTCTTTGAGGAAAAGATCATGATCATTAGAAAGCAAATTACAGATTCATCTTTAAATCTGTCTATACCTCCAAAGCTCAGTGGTCGTGAGTCTGCACAACTCTGCCAGGACCTAGGATTAAGGGAGACACTCAAGTTTAGTACTATATCTCTTGACACATTGATGAAAATAATCATGGCCTCTAAACCGTCAAGCTGCACACTGGACCCTAAACTACTGAAAGAGCTGCTCCTATGTTGAACATAATAAACGGCTCTCTATCCACCTGATGTGTACCAAACTCACTAAAAAGTGGCAGTAATAAAGCCTCTTGAAAAAGCCAAACCTTGACCCAGAAAATATTTTAAAAACTATCAGCCTATATCGAATCTTCCAATCTTCTTTTTCAAAAAGCTGTTGTGCAGCAACTCACTGCCTTCCTGAAGACAAACAATGTATACGAAATGCTTCAGTCTGGTTTTAGACCCATTCATAGCACTGAGACTGCACTTGTGAAGGTGGTAAATTACCTTTTAATGGTGTCAGACCGAGGATCTGCGTCTGTCCTCGTACTCCTAGACCTTAGTGCTGCTTTTGATACCATCGATTACTACATCATTTTGGAGAGATTGGAAACCAAAATTGGTCTACACGGACAAGTTCTGGCCTGGTTTAGATCTTATCTGTCAGAAAGATATCGGTTTGTCTCTGTGAATGGTTTGTCCTCTGACAAATCAACTGTACATTACGGTGTTCCTCAAGGTTCCGTTTTAGGACTACTATTGTTTTCACTATATATTTTACCTCTTGGTGACGTCATTCGGAAACATTAACTTTCACTGCTATGTTAAATGTTAACTTGCACTGCTATGCGGATGACACACCACTGTACATTTCGATGAAACATGGTGAAGCCCCAAAATTGCCCTCCCTGGAAGCATGTGTTTCAGACATAAGGAAGTGGATGGCGGTAAATGTTCTACTTTTAAACTCGGACAAAATAGAGATGCATGTTCTAGGTCCCAAAAAACAAAGTGATCTTCTGTTGAATCTGACAATTAACCTTGATGGTTGTACAGTCATCGGCGTTACTCTGGACCCTGGTCTCTCTTTTGACGAACATATCAAGACTGTTTCAAGGACAGCTTTGTTCCATCTACGTAACATTACAAAAATGAGAAACTTTCTGTCCAAAAATGATGCAAAGATTAATCCATGCTTTTTGTCACTTCTAGGTTAGACTACTGCAATGCTCTACTTTCCAGCTACCCGGAAAAGCACTAAATAAACTTCTGTTAGTGCTAAAGACGGCTGCTAGAATCTTGACTAGAACCAAAAAATGTGATCATATTACTCCAGTGCTAGCCTCTCTACACTGGCATCCTGTTAAGGCAAGGGCTGATTTCAAGGTTTTACCGCTAACCTACAAAGCATTACATTGACTTGCTCCTACCCATCTTTTCGATTTGGTCCTGCCGTACATACCTACATATACGCTACGGTCACAAGACGCAGACCTTGCAAAAAAAGTTATTTAGTCTGCCTGGGAGCAAGACATCCTGGTCCGTGACTGGGCTGGTTTTCTTTTTGTAATCCGTGATTGACTGTAGACCCTGCCACATACCTCTTGTGTCTGAGCCGTTGAATTGAGATTCTACTTTGTCTCTATACTGACGCTTAGCTTGTTTGATTGCCTTGCGGAGGGAATAGTTACACAGTTTGTATTCGGTCATGTTTCCGGTCACCTTTCCCTGATTAAAAGCAGTGGTTCGGGCTTTCAGGTCACCAAAAGCACTCACAAACTTCTACAGATGCACAATCGAGAGCATCCTGTCGGGCTGTATCACCGCCTGGTACGGCAACTGCTCCGCCCACAACCGTAAGGCTCTCCAGAGGGTAGTGAGGTCTGCACAACGCATCACCGGGGGCAAACTACCTGCCCTCCAGGACACCTACACCACCCGATGTTACAGGAAGGCCATAAAGATCATCAAGGACATCAACCACCCGAACCACTGCCTGTTCACCCCGCTATCATCCAGAAGGCGAGGTCAGTACAGGTGCATCAAAGCTGGGACCGAGAGACTGAAAAACAGCTTCTATCTCAAGGCCATCAGACTGTTAAACAGCCACCACTAACATTGAGTGGCTGATGCCAACACACTGAGTCAACTCCAGCCACTTTAATAATGGGAATTGATGGGAAATTATGTAAAATATATCAATAGCCACTTTAAACAATGCTACCTAATATAATGTTTACATACCCTACATTATTCATCTCATATGTATATGTATATACTGTACTCTATATCATCTACTGCATCTTTATGTAATACATGTATCACTAGCCACTTTAACTATGCCACTTTGTTTACATACTCATCTCATATTTATATACTGCACTCAATACCATCTACTGTATCTTGCCTATGCCGCTCTGTACCATCACTCACTCATATCTTTATGTACATATTCTTATCCCCTTACACTTCTGTCTATAAGGTAGTAGTTTTGGAATTGTTAGCTAGATTACTTGTTGGTTATTACTGCATTGTCGGAACTAGAAGCACAAGCATTTCGCTACACTCGCATTAACATCTGCTAACCATGTGTATGTGACAAATAAAATGTGATTTGATTTGATTTTTACTGCCCCTAGAATTTCTAAGCAAACAGCTGGAGGCAGGGCTTTCTCCTATAGAGCTCCATTTTTATGGAATGGTCTGCCTACCCATGTGAGAGACGCAGACTCGGTCTCAACCTTTAAGTCTTTATTGAAGACTCATCTCTTCAGTAGCTCCTATGATTGAGTGATGTCTGGCCCAGGAGTGTGAAGGTGAACGGAAAGGCATTGGAGCAACGAACCGCCCTTGCTGTGTCTGCCTGGCCGGTTCCCCTCTCTCCACTGGGATTCTCTGCCTCTAACCCTATTACAGGGGCTTAGTCACTAATTTACTGGTGCTCTTCCATGCCGTACCTAGGAGGGGTGCGTCACCTGAGTGGGTGAGTGGGTTGAGTCACGGACGTGATCTTCCTGTCCAGGTTGGCGTCCCCCTTGGGTTGTGCCGTGGCGGAGATCTTTGTGGGCTGTACTCGGCCTCGTCTCAGGATGGTAAGTTGGTGGTTGAAGATATCCCTCTAGTGGTGTGGAGACTGTGCTTTGGCAAAGTGGGTGGGGTTATATCCTGCCAGTTTTACCCTGTTCGGGGGTATCGTCGGATGGGGCCACAGTGTCTGCCGACCCCTCCTGTCTCAGCCTCCAGTATTTATGCTGCAGTAGTTTGTGTCGGGGGGCTTGGATCAGTCTGTTATATCTGGAGTATTTCTCCTGTCTTATCCCCTGTCCTGTGTGAATTTAAGTATGCTCTCTCTAATTCGCTCTCTATCTCTTGGAGGACCTGAGCCCTAGGACCGTGCCTCAGGACTACCTGGCCTGATGACTCCTTGCTGTCCCCAGTCCACCTGGCCGTGCTGCTGCTCCAGTTTCAACTGTTCTGCCTGTGGCTATGGAACCCTGACCTGTTCACCGGACATGCTACCTGTCCCAGACCTGCTGTTTTCCAACTCTCTAGAGACAGCAGGAGCGGTAGAGATACTCTGAATGATCGGCTATGAAAAGACAACTGACATTTACTCCTGAGGTGCTGACCTGTTGCACCCTCGACAACCACTGATTATTATTATTTGACCATGCTGGTCATCTATGAACATTAACATCTTGGCCATGTTCTGTAATAATCTCCACCCGGCACAGCCAGAAGGGGACTGGCCACAGCTCATAGCCTGGTTCCTCTCTAGGTTTCTTCGTAGGTTCTGGCCTTTCTAGGGAGTTTTTCCTAGACACTGTGCTTCTACACCTGCATTGTTTGCTGTTTGGGGTTTTAGGCTGGGTTTTTGTAGAGCACTTTGTGACATCAGCTGATGTAAGAAGGGCTTTATAAATAAATTTGATTAGATTTGAATCCCATAGCCCTTGCTTGGAAGTGTACTTCGCCAGACTGCCAAGAACCTTGCCCTCATCCAGGCGAAGGTGGCGAGACACAGTAGTGTTGACACCATAGGCCTTGTTGATCTGTTGACAGGATGCTCTTGCCAGCATACTTCGGGTCCAACATGTACGCTGCGGCGTGTATGGGCTTCAGGCAGAAGTCATCACGCTTTTTGATGCATTTCAGAACTTCAGTTTCCTCTGCTTGGAGCAACAGTGAAGTAAGCAGGGCAGTACGGATTTCTTCTCTTACATCTGCAAGCAGAGTCTGAACATCAGACAGGATGGCATTGTCTCCTTCAATCCGTGCAATGGTTACTGCTATAGGTTTCAGGAGTTTCAGGCTGCTTACCACTCTCTCCAAAAAGACATCACCCAGAAAGATTCTCTTGATGGGCCTGTCCATATCGGCAGACTGTGATATGGCCATTTCTTGGAGAGACTCTTTCCCCTCCAGGAGACTGTCAAACATGATGACAACACCACCCCAATGGGTGTTGCTGTGCAGCTTCAAGGTGGTCACTTTGCTTGGGGAGTTAGATTGCTGCTATAACTTGATAACCCTTCACATACCTAACCATTTCCTTGGCTCTCTTGTAGAGTGTATCCATTGCTTTCAGTGCCATGATGTCCTTGAGGAGCAGATTCTATGCACAAGCAGCACAGCCAATGGGTGTGATGTGAGGGTAGGACTCCTCCACTTTAGACCAAGCAGCGTTCATGTTCGCAGCATTGTCTCACTAGTGCAAATACCTTCTGTGGTCCAAGGTCATTTATGACTGCCTTCAGCTCATCTGCAATGTAGAGACCGGTGTGTCTGTTGTCCCTTGTGTCTGTGCTCTTGTGGAATACTGGTTGAGGGGTGGCGATGTAGTTTATATTCCTTGCCAACAAACATTTTACCACCCATCAGAGATGATAGCAATACAGTCTGCTTTCTCTATGATTTTCTTGACCTTCAGTTGCATACACTCTGTTGAACTCTGCATCCAGCAAATGAGTAGATAAAGCATGTCTGGTTGGAGGGGTGTATGCTGGGCAAGAACATTCAGAAATCTCTTCCAATACAAATTGCCTGTGAGCATCAGAGGTGAACCAGTTGCATACACAGCTCAAAGCAAGACATTTATCAGCATTTCTGACTGTGTTCCTCCATTGAGTCAAAAAAACTTCTGATTCCAGGAGGACCATGAGCTGTTGCTATCGTCTGATTCTTCATTTTCACCTCGAATAGAAGTAGAGGGACTTTTGTCAGAGGTTGTTTGTTGTGAGCGATTGAGGGAACTCCATGCACTTGGCCAGATGATTCTGCATCTTTGTTGCATTCTTCAACTATGATTTGGCACAGTATTTGCACATGTACACAGCTTTTCCTTCTACATTAGCTGCAGTGAAATGTCTCCACACATCAGATAGTACCCGTGGCATTTTCCTGTAAAGACTAGAAGAAACAATTGCACAAAAAAAATACAATTCCATGTACAGATAAATAGTTATGCAGTTAGATTAAACAACTCCTTTGTAAGATAAATTAAACATGTATGGAAACAGGTGAATTAACACTCCTTAGTTAGCAGGCTCAAGCGAGCTAAAACCAACATGGTTGCAAAAACTAACTAGCAGAAATAGTTCAATTAGAAATTATTTAAATACTTTGCTATAGGCTACTATTTACTAGTTAACAAAATATTATGTATATGTCACATGAAATATATTCACCCCACCCAGTATTGTAATCAAAACTTACCAGAAAGCATGTAGTCCTTGGCTCAGACAGTGTAGTAGTTTGAGCTTAATAGCATATCATAAGTGTGCAAGATCTTGAGAATCAGCTGTACATGTGATGGAGGAATGCACTGTGCATGCAGAGGGTTGCAATTTCATTGAATTGGGGATAGTTTAACCAAAATATGCAACAAGACCTAGAATTGCCTGTGTGTATCCCACAAAAAAAGGTTTACAGTTATAAGCTAACTTTTTTGATGAATTTAAGCAATATTCCCAACATTCCTGGGCTTAACTTCCATAGAAAATGTCAGGAAATTTACCAGAAAGTTTCCGACCCTTTGCAATCCTAGTTACTTGTATCATTATTGCATTCCCCACTCGTCAATATCCCAATCTAAAATAACTAAGCCTATTTCATGCTTACACAATACACACACAGATTTGTGTTAAATCTACAACACACAGAGAGTAAACCTATTCCAGGATGGACTTATCTGGTCAGCTGTGCAGAGAACATTAATAATATGAATTCCCCACATCTTTCACACACACAGCCTCCCTGAGGCCTTGGCTATAGAAAAGTGCCCGCCCAGAGAGAAGCTACATCCCAAGTGGCACCCTACTCACTACATAGTGCACTATTTTGCCCAGCCAGAATGTATCAGATCCTCAACATGCTCTGTTCACACCTACAGTGATGGTCCGGGTATAAACCACACAAAAACAACACTAGACACTATGGAACACAAAGCTTTAATTTTCTCATCCTGGAATTTACAAGGTCATCTTCCTTTGGCCTAAAGAGTAGGAACCTACACTTCAAAGGAATACAGACATTTTCCTCCTACAAGAAACATGTGTGCTACCTATATCCCCCCAATAGAATCCACATAATTTGACAGCTTCTCCATTTTAGAGGGGGAGAGCAACTATTTCCAGGCCCAGGGACATGTACTAGTCTGTGGCGACCTAAATTCCAGAATTGGACAAGAATCTGACACTCCGCAAAAGGGGGAAAAACACCTACCTGGCGGTGACAGTATTCCCTCCTAAATATGACTCCCTAGACAACTATGACAAAACAGCCAACAAAAATGGGTCACAACTTTTGCAGCTAAAATCAAATCAAATCAAATTTTATTTGTCACATACACATGGTTAGCAGATGTTAATGCGAGTGTAGCGAAATGCTTGTGCTTCTAGTTCCGACAATGCAGTGATAACCAACAAGTAATCTAACTAACAATTCCAAAACTACTGTCTTATACACAGTGTAAGGGGATAAAGAATATGTACATAAGGATATATGAATGAGTGATGGTACAGAGCAGCATACAGTAGATGGTATCGAGTACAGTATATACATATGAGATGAGTATGTAGACAAAGTAAACAAAGTGGCATAGTTAAAGTGGCTAGTGATACATGTATTACATAAGGATGCAGTCGATGATGTAGAGTACAGGATATACGTATGCATATGAGATGAATAATGTAGGGTAAGTAACATTATATAAGGTAGCATTGTTTAAAGTGGCTAGTGATATATTTACATCATTTCCCATCAATTCCCATTATTAAAGTGGCTGGAGTTGGGTCAGTGTCAATGACAGTGTGTTGGCAACAGCCACTCAATGTTAGTGGTGGCTGTTTAACAGTCTGATGGCCTTGAGATAGAAGCTGTTTTCAGTCTCTCGGTCCCAGCTTTGATGCACCTGTACTGACCTCGCCTTCTGGATGATAGCGGGGTGAACAGGCAGTGGCTCGGGTGGTTGATGTCCTTGATGATCTTTATGGCCTTCCTGTAACATCGGGTGGTGTAGGTGTCCTGGAGGGCAGGTAGTTTGCCCCCGGTGATGCGTTGTGCAGACCTCACTACCCTCTGGAGAGCCTTACGGTTGAGGGCGGAGCAGTTGCCGTACCAGGCGGTGATACAGCCCGCCAGGATGCTCTCGATTGTGCATCTGTAGAAGTTTGTGAGTGCTTTTGGTGACAAGCCGAATTTCTTCAGCCTCCTGAGGTTGAAGAGGCGCTGCTGCGCCTTCTTCACGACGCTGTCAGTGTGAGTGGACCAATTCAGTTTGTCTGTGATGTGTATGCCGAGGAACTTAAAACTTGCTACCCTCTCCACTACTGTTCCATCGATGTGGATAGGGGGGTGTTCCCTCTGCTGTTTCCTGAAGTCCACAATCATCTCCTTAGTTTTGTTGACGTTGAGTGTGAGGTTATTTTCCTGACACCACACTCCGAGGGCCCTCACCTCCTCCCTGTAGGCCGTCTCGTCGTTGTTGGTAATCAAGCCTACCACTGTTGTGTCGTCCGCAAACTTGATGATTGAGTTGGAGGCGTGCGTGGCCACGCAGTCGTGGGTGAACAAGGGAGTACAGGAGAGGGGGCTCAGAACGCACCCTTGTGGGACCCCCGTGTTGAGGATCAGCGGGGAGGAGATGTTGTTGCCTACCCTCAGCACCTGGGGGCGGCCCGTCAGGAAGTCAAGTACCCAGTTGCACAGGGCGGGGTCGAGACCCAGGGTCTCGAGCTTGATGACGAGCTTGGAGGGTACTATGGTGTTGAATGCCGAGCTGTAGTCGATGAACAGCATTCTCACATAGGTATTCCTCTTGTCCAGGTGGGTTAGGGCAGTGTGCAGTGTGGTTGAGATTGCATCGTCTGTGGACCTGTTTGGGCGGTAAGCAAATTGGAGTGGGTCTAGGGTGTCAGGTAGGGTGGAGGTGATATGGTCCTTGACTAGTCTCTCAAAGCACTTCATGATGACGGAAGTGAGTGCTACGGGGCGGTAGTCGTTTAGCTCAGTTACCTTAGCTTTCTTGGGAACAGGAACAATGGTGGCCCTCTTGAAGCATGTGGGAACAGCAGACTGGTATAGGGATTGATTGAATATGTCCGTAAACACACCGGCCAGCTGGTCTGCGCATGCTCTGAGGGCGCGGCTGGGGATGCCGTCTGGGCCTGCAGCCTTGCGAGGGTTAACACGTTTAAATGTCTTACTCACCTCGGCTGCAGTGAAGGAGAGACCGCATGTTTTCGTTGCAGGCCGTGTCAGTGGCACTGTATTGTCCTCAAAGCGGGCAAAAAAGTTATTTAGTCTGCCTGGGAGCAAGACATCCTGGTCCGTGACTGGGCTGGGTTTCTTCTTGTAGTCCGTGATTGACTGTAGACCCTGCCACATGCCTCTTGTGTCTGAGCCGTTGAATTGAGATTCAACTTTGTCTCTGTACTGACGCTTAGCTTGTTTAATAGCTGCACTGTTTGTATTCGGTCATGTTGCCAGACACCTTGCCCTGATTAAAAGCAGTGGTTCGCGCTTTCAGTTTCACGCGAATGCTGCCATCAATCCACGGTTTCTGGTTAGGGAATGTTTTTATCGTTGCTATGGGAACGACATCTTCAACGCACGTTCTAATGAACTCGCACACCGAATCAGCGTATTCGTCAATATTTTTATCTGACGCAATACGAAACATGTCCCAGTCCACGTGATGGAAGCAGTCTTGGAGTGTGGAGTCAGCTTGGTCTGACCAGCGTTGGACAGACCTCAGCGTGGGAGCCTCTTGTTTCAGTTTCTGCCTGTAGGCAGGGATCAACAAAATGGAGTCGTGGTCAGCTTTTCCGAAAGGGGGGCGGGGCAGGGCCTTATATGCGTCGCGGAAGTTAGAGTAACAGTGATCCAGGGTTTTACCACCCCTGGTTGCGCAATCGATATGCTGATAAAATTTAGGGAGTCTTGTTTTCAGATTAGCTTTGTTAAAATCCCCAGCTACAATGAATGCAGCCTCCGGATAAATGGTTTCCAGTTTGCAAAGAGTTAAATAAAGTTTGTTCAGAGCCATCGACGTGTCTGCTTGGGGGGGATATATACATACGGCTGTGATTATAATCGAAGAGAATTCTCTTGGAAGATAATGCGGTCTACATTTGATTGTGAGGAATTCTAAATCAGGTGAACAGAAGGATTTGAGTTCCTGTATGTTTCCTTCATCACACCATGTCTCGTTAGTCATGAGGCATACGCCCCCGCCACTCTTCTTACCAGAAAGATGTTTGTTTCTATCGGCGCGATGCGTGGAGAAACCCGTTGGCTGCACCGCATCGGATAGCGTCTTCCCAGTAAGCCATGTTTCCGTGAAGCAGAGAACGTTGCAGTCTCTGATGTCCCTCTGGAATGCTACCCTTGCTCGGATTTCATCAACCTTGTTGTCAAGAGACTGGACATTGGCAAGAAGAATGCTGGGGAGTGGTGCGTGATGTGCCCTTGTCCTGAGTCTGACCAGAAGACCGCTACGTTTCCCTCTTTTCCGGAGACGTTTCCCTCTTTTCCGGAGTCGTTTCCTTGGGTCGCTGCATGCGATCCATTCCGTTGTCCTGTTTGTAAGGCAGAACACAGGATCCGCGTCGCGGAAAACATATTCTTGGTCGTACTGATGGTGAGTTGACGCTGATCTTATATTCAGTAGTTCTTCTCGACTGTATGTAATGAAACCTAAGATGACCTGGGGTACTAATGTAAGAAATAACACGTAAAAAAACAAAAAACTGCATAGTTTCCTAGGAACGCGAAGCGAGGCGGCCATCTCTGTCGGCGCCGGATGCTGGGTTTGTACATAGTCAATGGCAGGCTGCGAGGAGACTTATGGCAGGTACACCTACAGCTCATCACTTGGCAGTAGTACTGTAGACTACTTTATCACTGACCTCAACCCAGAGTCTCTCAGAGTTCACAGTCAGCCCACTGACACCCCTATCAGACCACAGCAAAATTAACAACAATGACAAATGGTTTGATGAGGAATGCAAAAACCTAGGAGAAATTGAGAAACCTATCCAACCAAAAACATAGAGACCCAGAAAAACAGTCTACGCCTTCACTATGGTGAATCACTAAAACAATACAGAAACACACTACAGAAAAATAAGGAACAGCACATTGTAAAAAGAAGGAACAGCACATCAGAAATCAGTTCAATGTAATTGAAGAATCCATAGAATCTAACCACTTCCCGGAAAATTGTAACACACTAAACAAACAACTCGGAGTGATCTATCCAAAAAAGATCCGTGGATAAACCACTTCCAATATTTTTGTCTCTATAACAAAGAAAAATAACATATACATGATCAATTACAAATCTTAGAATCAGCTATTAAAAAGACTACCAGAAGCCACTGTATTCTCCAATTACATTGAATGAACTAAAGGACAAAATACAAGCCCTCCATCCCAAAAAGGCCTGTGGTGTTGACTGTATCCTACATGAAATTATACAGACCATAAATTCCAATTGACTATACTTAAACTCTAACATCATCCTCAGGTCTGGCATCTTCCCCAATATTTGTAACCAAGGTTAAGACAAATTTGATCCCGATAACTAGCGTGTGATGTGTGTCAACAGCAACCTTGGGAAAATACTCCACTTTATCATTGACAGCAGCCTTGTACATTTCATCAGTGAAAACAATGCACTGAGCAAATATCAAATTGGCTTTTTACCAAATTACCATACGACAGACCACGTATTCACCCTGCACACCCTAATTGACAAACAAACAAACCAAAACAAAGGCAGTCTTCTCATGCTTTGTTGACTTCACAAAAGCTTATGACTCAATTTAGCATGAGGGTCTGCTATACAATTTGATGGAAAGTGGTGTTAGGGAAAAACACAGCCTTCACCCTACTAGAATCTGAAATCAAATGTCTACGGTTTGCTGATGATCTGGTGCTTCTGTCCCCAACCAAGGAGGGCCTACAGAAGCACCTACACTACCATTCAAAAGTTACTTATAAATGTCCTTGTTTTTGAAAGAAAAGCACTTTGTCGATTAAAATATCAAAATGATAAACACAGTGTAGACATAGTTAATGTTGTAAATTACTATTGTAGCTGGAAACGGCAGATTTTTAATGGAATATCTACATATAGAGAGGCCCATTATTGGGGTGGAAGGGTAGCCTAGTGGTTAGAGCGTTGGACTAGTAACCGGTAGGTTGCAAGTTCAAACCCCCGAAATGACAAGGTACAAATCTGTCATTCTGCCCCTGAACAGGCAGTTCACTGTTCCTAGGCCGTCATTGAAAATAAGAATTTGTTCTTAACTGACTTGCCTAGTTAAATAAAGGTTAAAAAAATAAAATAATAATAATTATCAGCAACCATCACTCCTGTGTTCCAATGGCACGTTGTGTTAGCTACTCCAAGTTGATCATTTTAAACGGTTAATTGATCATTAGAAAACCCTTTTGCAATTATGTGAGCACAGCTGAAAACTGTTGTTCTAATTAAAGAAGCAATTACAACTGGCCTTCTTTAGACTAGATGAGTATCTGGAGCATCAGCATTTGTGGGTTCGATTACAGGCTCACAATGGCCAGAAACAAAGACCTTTCTTCAGAAACTCGTCAGTCTATTCTTGTTCTCAGAAATAAAGGCTATTTCAAGTGAGAAATTGGCAAGAAACTGAAGATCTCGTACAAAGCTGTGTAATACTCCCTTCACAGAACAGCGCAAACGGGCTCTAACCAGAATAGAAAGAGTGGGAGGCCCCGGTGCACAACTGTGCAAGAGGACAAGTACATTAGTGTCTAGTTTGAGAAACAGACGCCTCACAAGTCCATAACAGTGAAGAAGCGAGCCTCCTAAGCACTTGGATTAGCTAATACAACGTTCCATTGGAACACAGGAGTGATGGTTGCTGATAATGGGCCTCTGTAGATATAAAAAATAATAATTTTATATATATTATTTTTTAATTATTATTATTATATATACATATTCATTTTTTTATATATATATATATATTTTTTTTTTTTTTTTTAAATCGGCCAGTTCCAGCTACAATAGTCATTTACAACATTAACAATGTCTACACTGTATTTCTGATCAATTTGATGTTATTTTAAATGGACAAAAAGATATGCTTTCATTTCAAAACAAGGACATTTCTAAGTGACCCCAAACTTTTGAACAGTAGTGTAGGTGCTGCTGTAGGCAGATTAGAAAACAAACCCAATTTTGATAAAATTCCAGTGTGCAATCACAGCAGCAAGATTTGTGACCTGTTGCCACAAGAAAAGGGCATGCAATGAAGAACAAAAACATAAATACAACCCATATTTATGTTTATTTATTTTCCCTTTGATACTTAAATATTTGCACATAATGACATTTGAAATGTCTATTCTTTTGGAACTTTTGTGAGTGTAATGTTTACTGCTAATTCTATATTGTTTATTTCACTTTTGTTTATTATCTACTTCATTTGCTTTGGCAATGTAAACATATGTATCCAATGCCACTAAAGCCACTTAAACTGAAATTGAATTGAGAGAGAGAGAGAGAGAGAGAGAGAGAGAGAGAGAGAGATTGATCTGACTGCTGCAGACTAGATGGGTCGTATTTGAGAAGATCTACTTATGGCAGTTTTTATTTTATTTTATTACATTTGTACTGAAAATGTTAAAACGTGTTGATCTGAAAGTGTATTTACGCCAAGAAAAATGGTTATGACATGGTGGTAAATTGTCATACAAGTCTATTTTTCACCGGTTTAATGTGTAACACCACCTTAAATTAACTGAGTCAGAGGAGCCATTTGGAAAATGGAATAAGAAAAGCAAAAGAAAAATATGCTATTTGTCACATGCTTTATAAACAACAGGTGAAAACTAACAGTGAAGTGCTTACTTGGGGTCCTTTTCCAACAATGCTGAGTTAAGATTAAAAAAATAAAAAATTAAGTAATTTATGTAGCTATGTACATATACAGTGCATTCGGAAAGTAATCAGACCACTTAACTTTTTCCACATTTTGTTAAGTTACAGCCTTATTCTAAAATGGATTAAATTGTTCCCCCTCCTTAATCTAACACAATACCCCATAACGGCAAAGAAAAAATAGTTTTAGAAGTTGATATTCTCAAGCTCTGTCAGGTTGGATCGGGAACGTTGCAGCACAGCTACTTTCAGGTCTCTCCAGAGATGTTTGACCGGGTTCAAGTCTGGCTTCTGCCTGGGCCACTCAAGGACATTCAGAGACTTGTCCTGAAGCCACTCCTGCATTGTTGTGGCTGTGTGTTTACGGTCATTGTCCTGTTGGAAGATGAACCTTCACCCCTGTCTGAGGTCCTGAGTGTTCTGGAGAATGTTTTCATCAAGAATCTCTGTACTTTGCTCCGTTCATCTTTCCCCTCGATGATCAAGATCCCCGTCTCTATCGCAGAAAAACATCCCCACAGCAAGATACTGCCACCGCCACGCTTCACTGTAGGGACGGTGCCAGGTTTTCTCCAGGTGGGACGCTTGGCATTCAGGCCAAAGAGTTGAATCTTGGTTTCATCACACCTGAGAATCTTGTTTCTCATGGTCTGAGAGTCTTTAGGTGCGTTTCGGCAAACTTCAAGCGGCTGTCATGTGCCTTTGACTGAGTGGCTTCTGTCTGGCCACTCGACCATAAAAGCCTGATTGGTGGAGTGCTGCAGAGATGGTTGTCCTTCTGGAAGGTTTTCCCATGTCCACAGAGGAACTCTGGAGCTCTGTCAGAGTGACTATCGGGGTCTTCGTCACCACGACCAAGGTCTTTCTCCCCCGATTGCCCAGTTTGGTCGTGAGGCGAGAACTATGAAAAGTCTTGTTTGTTCTAAACTTCTTCCATGTAAGAATGATGGAGGCCACTGTGTTCGTGGGGACCTTCAATGCTGCAGACATTTTTTGGTACCCTACCCCAGATCTGTGCCTCGACACAATCCTGTCTCGGAGCGCTACAGACAATTCCTTCGACCTCATGGCTTGGTTTTTGCTGACATGCACTGTCAACTGTGGGACCTTATATAGACAGGTGTGTGCCTTTCCAAATCATATCCAATCAATTGAAATTACCACAGGTGGACTCATATCAAGTTGTAGAAAGATCAAGTCTGATCAATGGAAACTGGATGCATCTGAGCTAATTTTCAAGTCTCATAGCAAAGGGTCTGAATTCTTACGTAAATAAGGTATTTCAGAATTTTTTTAAATACATTTGCAAACATTTCTAAAAACCTGTTTTCGCTTTGTCATTATGGGGTAATGTGTGTAGATTGATGAGGGAAACAATTTAATCAATTTTAGAATAAGGCTGTAACGTAACATTTGGAAAAATGAAAGTGGTCTCAATACTTTCCGAACACACTGTAGGTAGGGGTAAAGTTACTAGGCAACAGGATAGACAGTAACAGCAAGTAGAGATACTGGGGTGCAAAAGAGCAAACAAATAAAATAATATGGGGATGAGGTAGTTGGGGGTGCTATTTACAGATGGGCTGTGTACGGGTACAGTGATCAGTAAGCTGCTCTGACAGCTGATGCTTAAAGTTAGAGAGGGAGATGTAAGACTCCAGCTTCAATGATTTTTGCAATTTGTTTCCAGTCATTGGCAGCACGAATATGTAGCGAGGGCCAGCCAATGAGAGCATACAGGTCGCAGTGGTGGGTAGTATCTGGGGCTTTGGTGATAAAACGGATGGCATTGTGAAAACAAATTGGATGTAGTCTAAGTAGAGTGTCGGAGGCTATTTTGTAAATGACATCACTGAAGTCAAGGATCAGTAGGATAGTCAGTAGGATAGTCAGTAGGATAGTCATAGGCTTTGTTGCGAAATAGGAAGCTGATTATAGATTTAATTTTGGATTGGAGATCCTTAATGTGAGTCTGGAAGGAGAGTTTACAGTCTAACCAGACACCTAGATATTTGTAGTTGTCCACATATTCTAAGTCAGAACCGTCCAGAGTAGTAATGCTAGTCGGGCGGGCGGGTGCGAGCAGCAAATCGGTTGGAGAGTATGCATTTAGTTTTACTCGCATTTAAAAGCAGTTGGAGGCCACAGAAGGAGTGTTGTATGGCATTGGAACTTGTGCCAGATGTATACAGAATGGTGTCGTCTGTTTAGAGGTGGATCAGAGTCACCAGCAGCAAGAGCGCCATCATTTATATATACATAGAAAAGAGTCCGCCTGAGAATCGAACGCTGTGGTACCCCCATAGAGACTACCAGAGGTCCAGACAAAAGGCGCTCCAATTTGACACACTGAACGCTATCTGAGAAGTAGTTGATGAACCATGCCAGGCAGTCATTTTAGAAACGAAGGCTGTTGAGTCTGCCGATAAGAATGCGGTGATTGACAGAGTCGAAAGCCTTGGCCAGGTCGATGAAGAGGGCTGCACAGTACAGTCTTTTATCGATGGCGGTTATGAAATCGTTTAGGACCTTGAGCATGGCTGAGGTCTCCCAGTCAGGAATGCCATGCCACAGTTGCCCTTAGTTTGAAGATGTAATCCGGAGACAGGTGTTTCCTGCATCTCATTAAACTATCATGCTCTAATTCCAATGATTTCAAAATGTGATCCTGCAGAAAGTAGAGACACACTTATGCAGCTCCACTACACAATAAAAAAAAAATTAAAGCCGCGTTTGACAGGATTACCAACACAGACTGATGTGCTCCTATGGTAGACCAATCCGAACTCCTCTCGGCATGTCCAGCCCACTCATTATCTCAGCCAATCATGGCTAGTGGGAAGGTTGCTACTTTTTCAGTGGCTTAACCATCAAGGCTCGTAATTTAACAATTGTATTCGTATTTACAGATGGCATATACATTTGTTATTAAGGCACATGAAAGCTCACGTTCAAGAAGGCATTTCTGCCCCAAAAAACGCATTATGATAAATAAATAAAAATGTACGTTCAAAAGTCGTGACTTGCGACATACGCCTAGTTTCCGGAATCGGGTCACATTTTATTGATCTAGAAAGAGGTTGAACCAGACTGACATAACATCAATCATGTCAAGCCTTTCACACACTGCCTATATACACGTCTAATAGTTAACACCGGAACTAACAGTTTCCTCCTGGTATAACATCGATTGTTTTCCAATAAAATATTAATTGAACAAGGAGTAAAATGTAGGCTATATATGCAGTGTACTACAGCTAACATAGACGACGGCGGTGCAGAGGTGCTACTCCGTATTTCAATGATCTCCTGGTTTAACTAGGCATGTCTGGCTTTCCAAGCTTTCCAGGAAGTGTGAAAGTAACCATTTTGCTTCAAAGTGAAGCTTGCATATCATAATTTCTCTACACAGAAAGTGACATCTACCCAGTAACCTAGGGCTGCATGTTCTCAATAAAAAGAGAACATTCCATACAAGTGGAAAATATGCAAAGCTGGAAGAGAAAAAAAGAAACCCCTTACGGTCCGAGACACCTGTTATGACTCAGAGAGAAAACAGAGCGAGAGAGAGTGAGAACGGTGGGTGTTTATAGCATGAAGGCAGCCAATGGACTCACTCAAATAGACCCCAGCTTCTGAGGATTTCTTTTTTTTGCCCTTAGAAAAAGTATTTGCTCCACCTTTCAAAGCAGAGTTAGAGACAGCATGCGGCACCAGCTCAGCCCAGTTCTGCTCTGTGTTGGACAGACAACTCCATCCAAAAACACATCCAAAAAGCAGCAACTGCCTTGAGACCTTTACACCCTCAAACATCATGTGATCCCATAGTAGCGAAACAGGCAAAAGGTCCCCACGGCCAATTACAGAGAGGGGAGAAAATACCTTTCCATCTCACTGCCTGTAGTCAACACTAGAAACGCTAAAGCAGTAATTGTGAATGCTCATGAATTGGCATTTTCTAAAAGTCATGCCCCCTCCATCCTGTACTTTTCCTAAACAAGTCTATATAAACACACTGCCATTGTTGTAATTCTAGTTATGTTTGTGATATTAAATTCTAACTAGGTTTAGGAGGGCATGTCATTTTTTATGCCCCCACCCACCCCGTTGCCCCTCCTCCTCCAGACAGTAGGGCCTGCTCCACACTTCTGACAGTTGAAGGTCCGTGCCCAGTTGATAATCACCTCAATAATTGCTTAGAAACTGAACCTAAACCGAAACTAATTTCACACATAACAGATGAAATAAGTGAAGTAAAGTATGATGAGGGAGAAAAGATGAGTGAGGGGAAGTGAACAATGCATAATTATGTCATCACCAATTGTGAATGAACAGGGTGGGCCATTATATTGTATTGGTATATCCTAATTATAATCTCAAAATGGTATGTACCCTATATCATTCCACTAAATCCAAGTAGTCGTATCAGTTTACTCTGGCCTACTTTGAGTATACAGAGAGAGCGTGTGTAATTTACATTTGCAAAAAGACCAAGACAAATGCTGCGTTTGAGCTGCTACAAGATCTGAATGAAAACGACTCGGATGGTGGGGTAAGAAATGAATCATGACATCTGATGATTATTCTTCTGGTTCTGAGCCTCAGCCTGAATAACCTATACCTCTGAGGACTAAGCAGAAAAAAGAAAGAATGGTGTGCACTGAGCAGGTGCCAATGCCACCACAAAATGAAACAGACAGGAGAGAGGAAGGTACGGTACCATTTGGACAGAACAAGCTAGTGACAATGCTACGGGCCGATTATCAGAACAAAAATGTAATCAGTACATGTTACAGCACATCAGTGGTGCACAGGGCGCAAGGCCTGGGATCTGTCTGTTGAGCTGGAAGCGATCATTTCAATACTGTATGTCTGTGAAGCATTCGGTGAAAATGGCGTGTATATGGTCTGTGTTGATCAGATGGCATGGCTGTACTCGTTGAAAGGAGGCACCCGCAGCTGGCCTGTTGCGGAGTTCTACAACATGCTTGACTTGGCTACTTTCAACACACGTGTTATTCATGCACTGCTTGAACAACACCATGCCCAGGAGAGACTTCATCATGAGTCTGGAACATGGCCCTCATATGTCTCATGTAGCCCAAGGCTGCAGCAAAGATTCCAAGCAAGTTGTTGCGCGAGCCAAATTGCGCACAGCTCCCGGGGAGGAGACAATGCCAGGTGAACCCAAGACACCCGTGTCACCAAACACCTGCGACGTGTTTGTGGGAAGTGTGCCAAACAAGTGAAAGTGGCGAAGATTAGTGTCAAATGTTAGGACACAAGATAAGAGCTAAATGAAATCCTACTGATGCCATTGGGTGAAAACGCACACCATGTAAGCACGAGCCGCTGCTGTCAAAGACACGAAGATAGACAACTGCTGTCATAGACACGAAGATTCATTATAATGCCATTATTGCTTTTGTGCTGATTTGTATTATTTAAGGCACACTTGATGCTTATAATGATGTTCAGTCAAATGATGAAAACATCAGTAGCCTAGGCGTCTTGGTATTTTGTTTAATTTTGTCGTTATAAAAAAATTACCTGTTACCATGTTCCAACACCGATGCTTTCTGTTTAATAGTAGTAACAAAAGACGATGTCACGACTTCCGACGAAGTCGGTCCCTCTACTTGTTCGGCCGGAGTTTGGGGGTCAACGTCACCGGTCTTCTAGCCATCGCCGCACCACCTTTCATTTTCCATTTGTTTTGTCTTGTTTTCCTGCACACCTGGTTTACATCTCATAATTACTATATGTGTATTTAGCCCTCTGTTCCCTCCATGGCTGTGTGGGGTATTGTGTATTGTCGAGGTTGGCACGCTTCCAGCTGGTTAGCGCCGGCGTTTATGTGTACCCGTGTTTTGTGGCAGCCGGCACTTTGTACGTGGTACTTTGTGCTGCCTTACTTGTTTTAGGAATTTGTTCTTGTGACGCTGTTGCGTTCCTGTCTTACAATTTGCCTCAGTAAAGTGCTTCGTGTTCACTCATCTCTGCTCTCCTGCGCCTGCCTTCTATGCACCAGCTACACCCACCGATTACATACAAATACAATTTAACACTTGAATGTGTTTACACAATCTGCAGTAACAAACTAATGATAATGCTATACATTTTTTAATATGTTTTTCTGCACATTCTAAATGATATCTAAGACCTTCATAAACATAAAACTATTATTTTTGCAATAGCGTATGAAATGTATTAATTACAGTAGCTAGGTTTGACAGATTTTCATGCAAATATAAAAAAAATCTGCATAAAACAAGGTGCGTTTTCCCTCTGCGTGTGATGTTTCCATCAGACTTTCTAAGGATAAAATGCTGTGCTTGATGACGTAGTACACATTAAATTTACAAGTTAAATGAGTTTCCATCGCTTTAACTCTGATGGTTTGTCACAAAAACTGTTGGTTATAGAGCAAATGTACCCACTCCGGACAAGGCACATGTGGTCTATCGAACAGTTCGCAGATACAGTGTGGGTAGGCTACCCACATTATGAAATTACTATGGATAAGAGCGATATTATTTGTATTTGTCAAATGGCAGCCAAGATACATCATGTCACCAGAATAAGACCCTCAATATGTATTGGAAAGGATTGTCAAGCTCATCACCCATCATCGCCCTTTGAGGTTCATCATAAAGCACAAATGGCGCTTATAAAGATTTTTAGGTTACTGATGTTCTCATCATTTGCCTGATAAGTTCATCATAACTTATATCATCTCTAGCCTAATAAACTGCATGTTTTCCAGAGTCTTAGTGAGAGGACCACACACACACATCATACATTACCATCACAGAGTTACAAAGAAAGAGCTATATCTCATATCTGGTTTAATGAAGCTGCCAGTTGAGGACTTGTGAGGTATCTGTTTTTCAAACTAGGGACTAATGTACTTGTCCTCTTGCTCAGTTGTGCACTGGGGCCTCCCACTCCTCTCTCTATTCTGGTTAGAGCCAGTTTGCGCTGTTCTGTGAAGGGAGTAGTACACAGCGTTGTACGAGATCTTAAGCTTCTTGGCAATTTTTCACATGGAAATAGCCTTCATTTCTCAGAACAAGAATAGACTGACGAGTTACCGAAAGGCTTTGTTTCTGGCCATTTTGAGCCTGTAATCGAACCCACAAATGCTGATGCTTCAGATACTCAACTAATCTAAAGAAGGCCAGTTGTATTGCTTCTTTAATCAGAACAGCAGTTTTCAGCTGTGCTAACATTATTGCAAAAGGGTTTTCTAATGATCAATTAACCATTTAAAATTATAAACTTGGATTAGCTAACAACATGCCATTGGAACACAGGAGTGATGGTTGCTGATAATGGACCTCTGTACGCCTATGTAGATAATCCATTAAAATCAGCCGTTTCCAGCTACAATAGTCATTTACAACATTAAAATGTTTACACAGTGTTTCTGATCAATTTGATGTTATTTAAATATATATATAACACGGTGTAGACATTGTTAATGTTGTTTGCGCTAGAGATAGATAAATATATACACTGCTCAAAAAAATAAAGGGAACACTAAAATAACACATCCTAGATCTGAATGAATGAAATATTCTTATTAAATACTTTTTTCTTTAGATAGTTGAATGTGCTGACAACAAAATCACACAAAAATGATATGAATATTAAAAAAATGCTTCTCTTTCAAAAACAAGGACATTTCTAAGTGACCCCAAACTTTTGAACGGTAGTGTATATTTTTAACTGTGCTGTTACAAAAGCTCTAAACCTATATACATTTTACGGACACAGTATTTTAAATGAGTTATCTTCTTGTTTTTAGTCCCACCCTTCAGATCCTCTCAACCCCTCCCATTTATCTTGGAACACCATCTATGTTTTATTTCTATTAGCCATATTTTTTCAACTGTGCTGTGATGTTACACAGTTTAAAATAAAATTGTATTAGTCACATGCACCGAACAGGTGCAGACCTTACAATGAAATACTTTCTAACAAGCCCTTAAGAAAAATATTGCATTGTTGGTTAAGTGTTAAGTAAAAAAATATGTATATTGAATAGCAGCAGTAAAATAATATAGCGAGGCTATATACAGGGGGTACCAGTACAGAGTCAATGTGCGAAGACACAGGTTAGTCGAGGTACTTGAGGTAATATGTACAAGAAGGTAGAGTTAAAGTGACTATATATTGATAATAAGAGAGTAACAGCAGCGTAACAATGCAAATAGTCTGGGTACCCATTTGATTAGCTGTTCATGAGTATTGGCTTAGGGGTAGAAGCTGTTAAGAAGCCTCTTGGATCTGGACTTGGCGCTCCAGTACTGCTTGCCGTGCAGTAGCAGAGAGAAGAGTCTATGACTAGGGTGGCTGGAGTAATTGACTCCACCTTGTATAGAGGTCCTGGATGGCAGGAAGCTTGGCCCCAGTGATGAACTGGTATGCTTGGACCATGATAGTTTGTTGGTGATGTGGACACCAAGGAAATTGAAGCTCTCAACCTGCTCCACTACGGCCACGACAATGAGAATGGGGGCGTGCTCAGTCCTCCTTTTCCTGTAGTCCACAATCATCTCCTATGTCTTGATCACTTTGAGGGAGAGGTCATTATCCTGGTACCACACTGGCAGGTCTCTGACCTCCTCCCTATAGGCTGTCTAATCATTGTTGATGATCATGTAGCATCTGCAAACTTAAATGGTGTTGGAGTTGTGCCTGGCCGTGCAGTCATGAGTGAACAGGGAATACAGGAAGGGACTGAGCACGCACACGAGGGGCCCCCATGTTGAGGATCAGCATGGTAGATGTGTGTTGTTGTCCTTAGCTTAGTGATGAGCTTTGAGGGCACTATGGTGTTGAACGCCGAGCTGTAGTCAATGAATAGCATTCTCACGTAGGCGTTTCTTTTGTCCAGGTGGGAAAGGCCAGTGTGGTGTGCAATAGAGATTGCGTCATCTCTGGATCTGTTGGGGTGGTATGCAAATTATTGTGGGTCTACGGTTTCTGGGATAATGGTGTTGATGTAAGCCAAAGCATTTCATGGCTATAGACGTGAGTGCTACGGGTCGGTAGTCATTTAAGGAGGTTACCTTAGTGTTCTTGGGCACAGGGGTCTGCTTGAAACATGTTGGTATTACAGACAATGTAATGAAAACGGCAGTTTAAACACTTTCCAGTTGGTCAGCGCATGCTCGGAGTACACGTCCAAGTAATACGTCTGGCCCTATGAATGTTGACCAGTTTAAAAAGGTCTTACTCATCGGCTACGGAGAGTGTGACACATAGTCATCCGGAACTGCTGATGCATGGTTCAGTGTTGCTTGCCTCGAAGAGAGCATATAAGTTATTTAGCTCATCTGGTAGGCTTGTGTCTCTAGGCAGCTCGGGGCTGTGCTTCCCTTTGGAGTCCGTAATAGTTTGAAAGCCCTGCCACATCCGACAAGTGTAGTACGATTCCATCTTCGTCCTGTATTGATGCTTTGCCGGAGGGAGGGAATAGCGGGATTTCTTATAAGCTTACGGCTTAGAGTTCCGCTCCTTGAAAGCGGTAGCTCTACCCTTTAGCTCAGTGCGGATGTAGCCTGTAATCCATGGCTTCTGGTTGGGGTATGTACGTACAGTCTCTGTGGGGACAACGTTATCGATGCACTTATTGATGAAGCCTTTGTACACGTCGCTGTGTGTGCAGTAAAGGTGGTCTAGACTTTCTCCCCACTCAAGTTACACATTTAACATGTTGGTAGAAATGAAGTAATACGGATTAAAACGTTCCATACATTAAAGTCCCCGGCCACTAGGAGCGCCACCTCAGGGTGTGCGTTTTCCTGTTTGGTCTTAAAGGGAGTGTACAGAAATATAGGCCGATTCTTTAGGCTACTTCACATGGCTTTCCGTAGAGTTTGAATTAAAATTGGAATAACGACAACTCAGACGGTAAGAAAAAAAAAGATGGGGTTACAATTTCTGTAAGCTATCCCTTTAAAGTGATGCTCCAGAAAAGCCAGTAGTTTTGAAAGTGGTGCTCACAAACCAAAACGGGTGCCTGTTTTATGTGTATTACGGCATCCAATTGTGTACCAAGTCATCCATTTCGTATAATATGTTACGTCATGCAAATTATTATTAGGGATACACGATATATCGGTAAGCATGTCGGAATCGGCCGATATCAGCTAAAAATGCCAACATCAGCCCCATGTCTAGTTTAACACCGATGTGCAAAAACGATGTCAAAGCTAACGTGCATACCTATATAACGAAGGTAGAGGTGACAGAATGACACCACATAAAACACAGTGCTACACGTGCCCACAAAGCATTCCTAACCTAGCCCACAATGTCTGCTGTGTGGATCTATTTTGAAGTTTCAAAAGGAGGGTAAAAGGCCACATGCAACGTGTGCTGCTATTATTTCCCGAGGGGAGAAAGTGAAATCTTTCAATACCACAAATCTAAATTACTAATTTGAAAGTGCACCACCCCCAGACGTTCAGCAACCACCTCGTTTTTCCCCCAGCTTTTGTTCTAAGTGCACACTTCCAACAACTAAACAAGTTCAAGTCGAGCAGTCATTTGAAAGAGTAAGAACATTTCAGCGAGACAACTCAAAGGTGAAATCCATTAATGCCAAGATAATGGAATTCATTGCCCTTGACAATCAACTGTACTCTGTCGTGGATGATGTTGGCTTTCGCCGACAGGTCGAGCACCTCGAGCCCCGGTACACACTACCAAGTAGGTGCTATTTTTCAGATGTTAACTCACCGGAGTTAAAACGAACATCCATGAACTACTACTATTAGCTTCAAGACTGACATTTGGACCAGCGATGTCAGTCCCATGAGCATGCGGTCTGACAGCACAGTGGGTCGACGAGGATTTCTTACTGAGGAAAGCCATATTGCATGCTCAAGAATGTGCTGGTTCTCATAATTCCGCTGCTGCCATTTCAATAGCATTTGAGAACATGTTTGAAACATGAACACACTCCTAGCTCCATTCGAACAACAGACTTGAGAAATAAGCTCATCAATTGCGTCTGCAGCAGACGTGATACCCTCTGTCATGGCATTGAAACGCCTGCTCAACAAATCTGCTGACAGACCTTGGGGTTAACTTGCAAAAGTACTCTACTAGAGGCTGTGAACAAGCTATTTGGTGGCATTCTGAGCCTCTTTACTGTGTCACCACCATGCTCGATGCTATGTACAAGGACCACTACTTCGATGCAGACAAGAAACAGGGTTTAAGTGAAATGTTACATACACAGCTGGACAAGATGGAAACGGACAGTGACAGCACGCACCGAGGAAGCGAGGCCACGGACAGACAGAGCTGAAACTTCACTGCTTGACACGTATGATGAAATCCTGGTTGAGAATGAAACGACTGAACAAATTAACAAAACAGCAAGTAAGTGAAAGAAATAGGTTTTGATTATGTTTACTGGTAATGGGGATATAAGTAAATGCCAACAAAAAAACGTTTTGGTCAGTGTGTGTGTGTGTCTCAACTATTTAACTGTACTAGAATGCTTAAAAGGCTGCTAAAAATGGTAAAATATCAGAAATCAGTGTCAGCCACAAAAAGGTCATAAATCGGTGCATCCCTAATTATTATTCGTTTGCTATTTTTGAATGACATGTAACGTCCTGAACATTATTTGTTTTCTATTCATATAATAATGTTACAAGTTGTGCTTAAGATCCCGGACCGCATCTTTAACTCTCCCTCCCAATGTGATGCCAGTTTAAAAGAAGAAATCTCACTGAACAAATACTACCAGTCCTGTGTGTATGTTATGTTTGTAAGCTGACCCGTGCTGTTTACTACTACAGGGACAACTCGAACTATGCCATAAATTCCAGTAATGTTGGACTGACGGCTGGCTGTGGTTGCATAACACGTGTTTGTCAGTGACACCACATGTCTATCGACTTGGGCCAGAAGGTGTTATTTTTGTATTATAATACCTATATGAGTTGACTAATGCTGGCACTTCGCCTACTTATTGAAATGAACAAGGTATTTGTGTTCAGATGATACTGAGAAATAGTCCTGCTCTGAATCTGATAGTCAAGTGCCCTAGTTAGTACACTGATGGCTTGAAACATTCAGATTGTGTTGTGATCCACCCGACCACACAGTAATGAGAGCATCACAAAGTACTACAAGTGCACCCTCCTCCCTTTGTCTCCCTCCCCTCCATCCCTTTTGCTCTCTCCTCTAGAGCAAAAAAAGGAAAAACAGGGAGAAGATTATTTACATGAGGTAATAATTCAACATTGGCTCTTCTAAGTCTCTTACTGAAGGGCAAGACAAAAAAAAAAAACACTTACCCAATCCCCTCTTCAATCGCCCTTTGATGCTAGCCAAACTAAATAAGACCGGATGAGTGCAAAAAAATCCCCATTGAGTGATTCTACAGGAAGAACTAGCAGACGTTAATCAATGGCTAGATTGAATCTGACTCGTTGATACGCTTGCGGGTCGGTAATGATTAACGGTAGTGGTCCAGCTGAAAGTAGTCCGAGTGTTTGAGTGCTAATTCATCGCTAATGATCGCCACGACACCCACTCCTCTCCTCTCCTGGCGTACCACCCCGGCTTATTTAATTGCCTCGTTCACGTTTAAACACAAGGACAGGCAGGAAAACATGATCAAACGGCCCATCACTAATCAAGGGAGGAGGCGAATGAAGGAGTGTGATATGACTAAACGGGGCTCCTCTCCTCAAGTCCAGTTGAGGACTTGTGACGCGTTTCTCAAACTAGGCACTAATGTCCTCTAGCTCAGGTGTGCACCGGGGCCTCGCACTATTTCTATTAGAGAGAATTTGAGAGAGAGAATTTAGAGAGAATTTGCGTTGTTCTGTGAAGGTTCTTGGCAATTCCTTGCATGGAATAGCCGTCATTTCCGACAAGTTCAAGAAGAAAGTACTTTGTTTCTGGCCATTTTGAGCCTGTAATCGAACCCACAAATGTGACTCACCACCTGGTTTTGGTCTTATGTAGGATGTTTTTTACTGTGCAGCCAACAAGTGCTCAGCATATGTGGGAACTCCTTCAAGACTGTTGGAAAAGCATTCCAGGTGAAGCTGGTTGAGAGAATGCCAAGAATGCGCAAAGCTGTCATCAAGGCAAATGGTGACCATTTGAACAATCTCAAATATATTTTGATTTGTTTCACACTTTTTTGGTTACTACATGATTCCATGTGTCATTTCATAATTGTGTCTTTTTTTAAACTATTTTCTGCATTGTACACACACACACAGTTTCATATTATTTAACAGAGTCATAAACACAATAGCTTCCCCCACGTATTGTAGCCTTACGCGGACGAAAGGGTAGCGGAGGAAGGAGTTCATTTCACTGCAGTATTCAGTGGAAAAATAACGGTGAAAGACAAGATGGAGCTGCCTGGCCCTCTTCAGATGTACCTAACCCTGTGCAGGGGTTGCTCCAATAAAAGTTTTGCAATTATGCTGCAGTACTTAGGAGGTAATTTGTGGTTTAATACGGTACCCTATGGTCACTACTTCATAGAGCACTGGTTATGCTTTTGAGTCCTACTGTGTCTTAAACCGACAATGAATGGACGACATAAACCTAAATAGAAACTGATAATTGTGCATGACTTCAGTATTCTTTACTAAAACTGTTGTTACACTAAGGTTTTTATTATTTTACTCTTACTGTAGTAGTGTAGCCAACTCCCAGCCGGTCACGTTGTACAGTGCCTGAGTGGAGCAACGGTCTAAGACACTACATAACAGTGCAAGCTGTGTTGCTACAGATTATAAGTCGACCGATTAATCGGAATGGCCGATTTCACGTTTTCATAACAATCGGGAATCGGTATTGGACACCGATTTGGCCCTTTTAAAAAACTTTTTTTTTTTTACCCCTTTATTTAACTAGGCAAGTCAGTTAAGAACACATTATTATTTTCAATGACGGCCTAGGAACGGTGGGTTAACTGCCTTGTTCAGGGGCAGAACGACAGATTTTCACCTTGTCAGCTCAGGGGATACAATCTTGCAACCTTACAGTTAACTAGTCCAACGCTCTAACCACCTGCCTCTCATTGCACTCCACGAGGAGCCTGCCTGTTACACAAATGCAGTAAGCCAAGGTAAGTTGCTAGCTAGCATTAAACTTATTTTATAAAAAACAATCAATCATAATCACTAGTTAACTACACATGGTTGATGAAATTACGAGTTTATCTAGCGTGTCCTGCGTTGTATATAATTGATGCGGTGCGTATTCGCGAAAAAGGACTGTCCTTGCTCCAATGTGTACCTAACCATAAACATCAATGCCTTTCTTAAAATCAATACACAGAAGTATATATTTTTAAACCTGCATATTTAGCTAAAAGAAATCCAGGTTAGCAGGCAATATTAACCAGGTGAAATTGTGTCACTTCTCTTGCATTCATTGCACGCAGAGTCAGGGTATATGCAACAGTTTGGGCCGCCTAATTTGCCAGAATTTTACGTAATTATGACATAACATTGAAGGTTGTGCAATGTAACAGGAATTTTTAAGACTTATGGATGCCACCCATTAGATAAAATACGGAACAGTTCCATATTTCACTGAAAGAATAAAAGTCTTGTTTTCAAGATTATAGTTTCCGGATTCGACCATATTAATGACCTAAGGCTCGTATTTCTGTGTGTTATTATGTTATAATTAAGTATGATTTCATAGAGCAGTCTGACTGAGCGATGGTAGGCACCAGCAGGCTCGTAAGCATTCATTCAAACAGAACCTTCATGCGTTTTGCCAGCAGCTCTTTGCTGTGCTTAAAGCATTGTGCTGTTTATGACTTCAAGCCTATCAACTCCCGAGATTAGGCTGGTGTAACCGATGTGAAATGGCTAGCTAGTTAGCGGGGAGCGCGCTAATAGCGTTTCAAACGTCACTCGCTCTGAGACTTGGAGTAGTTATTCCCCTTGCTCTGCATTATTAACACTGCTTCGAGGGTGGCTGTTGTCGATGTGTTCCTAGTTCGAGGCCAGGTAGGGGGCGAGGAGAGGGACGGAAGCTATACTGTTACACTGGCAATACTAAAGTGCCTATGAGAACATCCAATGGTGAAAGGTATATGAAATACAAATGGTATAGAGCAAAATTGTCCTATAATTAACGACAATCTAAAACTTCTTACCTGGGAATATTGAAGACTCATGTTAAAAAGGAACCACCAGCTTTCATAAGTTCTCATGTTCTGAGCAAGGAACTAAACGTTAGCTTTCTACCATGGCACATATTGCACTTTTACTTTCTTCTCCAACACTTTGTTTTTGCATTATTTAAACCAAATTGAACATGTTTCATTATTTATGTGAGGCTAAATTGATTTTATTGATGTATTACATTAAGTTAAAATAAGTTTTCATTCAGTATTGTTGTAATTGTCATTATTACAAATAAATAAAATTACAAAATCGGCCGATTAAATCGGTATCGGCTTTTTTGGTCCTCCAATGAATCGGTATCCGCGTTGAAAAATCATAAATCAGTCGACCTCTACTAAAGATGCTGGTTCAATACCTGTGCCGGCCTCGACTGGGATACCCATGAGATGACTATAGGTTAAGACTCTGTAGCTCTAAAAAGAGAAATAATTCAAAATAACAAACTGGCTTTATTTACAAATTAGTAACAATGTCTCACCCCATGTTCAAGAATGACCTTTTTCCCCTCGCTCAGTGTACATTATTTGAAAATGAAACCTCCAAAAGGTTTGAGTCATTAAAACTGCTTCAACCACTCCACAAATTTCTTGTTACATTAAAGTATTGGCAAGTCAGTTAGAACATCTACTTTGTGCATGACACAAGTCATTTTTCCAACAATTGTTTACAGACAGATTAAATTATATGTGAAATAATCACAATTTAAGTGGGTCAGAAGTTTACATCCACGAAGTTGACTGTGCCTTTAAACAGCTTGGAAAATTCCAGAAAATGTCATAGCCTATCAGAAGCTTCTAAAGCTAAGTGACATCATTTGAGCCAATTGGAGATGTCCCTGTGGATGTATTTCAAGCCCTACCTTCAAACTCAGTGCCTCTTTGCTTGACATCATGGGAAAATAAAAATAAATAAAAATTGTAGACCTCCACAAGTCTAGTTCATCCTTGGGAGTGATTTCCAAATGACTGAAGGTACCACGTTCATCTGTACAAATAATAGTGCGCAAGTATAAACACCATGGGACCACGCAGCCGTCATACTGCTCAGGAAGGAGACACCTTCTGTCTCCTAGAGATGCACTTTTCGCACCAAAGTACGTTCAAATCAATCCCAAAACAGCAAAGGACCTTGTGAAGTTGCTGGAGGAAACCGGTACAAAAGTATCTATATCCACAGTAAAATTAGTCCTGTCGACATAACCTGAAAAGGCCACTCAGCAAGGAAGAAGCCACTGCTCCAAAACCACCATAAAAAAAAGCCAGACTACGGTTTGCAACTGCACATTGGGGAAAAGATCGTACTTTTTGGAGAAATGCCCTCTCGCCAAAAATGAACTGTTTGGCCATAATGATCATTGTTATGTTTGGAAGAAAAAGGGGGGCGCTTGCAAGCCGAAGAACACCATCCCAATCGTGAAGCACGGGGGTGGCAGCATCATGTTGTGGGGGTGCTTTGCTGCAGGAGGGACTGGTGCACTTCACAAAATAGATGGCTTAATGAGGAAGGAAAATTATGTGGATATATTGTAGCAACATCTCAAAACATGTCAGGAAGTTAAAGCTTGGTCGCAAATGGGTCTTCCAAATGGAGAATGACCCCAAGCATACTTCCAAAGTTGTGGGAAAATGGCTTAAGGACAACAAAGTCAAGGTATTGGAATGGCCATTACAAAGCCCTGTCCTCAATCCTATAGAAGATTTGTGGGCATAACTGAAAAAGCATGTGCGAGCAAGGAGGCCTACAAACCTGACTCAGTTACAGCAGCTCTGCTTGGCGGAATGGGCCAAAATTCACCCAACTTATTGTGGGAAGCTTGTGGAAGGCTACTAGAAACATTTGACCGAAGTTAAACAATTTAAAAGGTAATGTTACCAAATATTAATTGAGTATATTAAGTTCTATAACTTCTGTATAAAACTGCTGACCCACTGGGAATGTGATGAAAGAAATAAAAGCTGAAATTAATCACTCTCTACTATTATTCTGACATTTCACATTCTTAAAATAAAGTGGTGAACCTAACTGACCTAAGACAGGGAATTTTTACTAGGATTAAATGTCAGGAATTGTGAAAAACTGAGTTTAAAAGTATTTGTAGTTATATGTAAACTTCCGACTTCAACTGTATATTATTAACCCTGTTATTAGCAGGACAATACGTATATAATTGGTCATGGCTCCCAAGTGGCGCACAATGGGATTGCCTTGCAGTTCACCAGCTGTATCCACCGAAAGCCTGCAAGGTTCAAGGCACAAGGGCATGGGATGGGCCGCAGGGCCGCGCACAGAAGATGGACCTAGCCCATGGGGAAGGGAGGAGGAGGAAGGGTGGACCACCACCCTGCCACACTGGGTAGCACAGAGCAACACTATAAGGGGCATTGCACTAATAATGGCGCTGACTAGGGAAACGATCCCGCTGTTTAGTGCCAATCTGTTTTAATTTGAACGTGCAATCTAATAAATGGCATCTTTATGCTTTCGTTAATAAAATAATGACAAAAACACTTTCAAAATGTAAATATTTACTTATTTATTTAGTTATGGATCCATAACGAATTACCACGGGAATAAATATCACTGAACTACAGAAATATAGGAACAAAGTTGTCTAATGAAGGTAAACAAATTTTTGCTGACTGGAAAATTCTCTCAAAACACACACGGCCACATTGTACAGCGCCATTATGGCTATTACCAAGTAGCTGGACAATAGAATTGCCTAGGAGGGTATGGGGAGAATTCATCGTCCAAAATATATTTCTTAAGTTGACTGTATCACAACCGTCCGTGATTAGTAGCAATTTCAGTTTAACCCATCAGAAAAGACAAAACAAATAATACAAGTATTATTAACATCCAAACGTGATTGGGAGTCCCATAGGGCAGCGCACAATTAGCCCAGGTTCTCTCTCCCTCTAAAAACAGAAATTACACCGCCTACTACAGTCAGGAAGATGTCAGGAAGATTGGCCCAAGTGATTTATCTGTAGGCGTAGCCTTCATGCACCAGGATGTTTTTTTCCACAAACAGAGGATACATTTGGGTTGCGTTGCTTATTCTGCTCCTCTAAGATGCAAATAGTCTGGGTAGCCATTTGATTAACTGTTCAGGTGTCTTATGGCTTGGGGGTAGAAGCAGTTTTAGAAGCCTCTTGGACCTAGACTTGGCGCTCCAGTACCGCTTGCCGTGATGTAGCAGAGCAAAACAGTCTACGGCTAGGGTGGCTGGATTATATGGCTCCACCTGGTATAGAGGTCCTGGATGGCAGGAAACTTGGACCCGGTGGTGCCTTGTGGTCGGATGCCGAGCAGTTGCCATACCAGGCAGTGATGCAACTCGTCAGAATGCTCTCAATGGTGCAGCTGTAGAAACTTCTGAGAATCTGAGGACCCATGCCAAATCTTTTCAGTCTCCTGAGGGGGGAATAGGTTTTGTCGTGCCCTCTTCATGACTAGCTTGTTGTGCTTGGACCATGTTAGGTTTGTTGGTGATGTGGACACCAAAGAACTTGAAGCTCTCAACCTGCTCCACTACAGCCACGAAAATGAGAATGGGGGTATGTTCGGTCCTCCTTTTCCTGTAGTCCACAATCAACTCCTTTGTCTTGATCACATTGA
This sequence comes from Oncorhynchus nerka, assembly GCF_034236695.1. Lineage (NCBI taxonomy): Eukaryota > Metazoa > Chordata > Actinopteri > Salmoniformes > Salmonidae > Oncorhynchus > Oncorhynchus nerka. The sequence continues at coordinate 19,411,651 of NC_088423.1, forward strand.
GGGAGAGGTCATTATCCTGGCACCACACTGGCAGGTCTCTGACCTCCTCCCTATAGGCGGTCTCATGATTGTCGGTGATCATGCTTACCACTGATGTGTCATTAGCAAACTTGGTGTTTGAGTCGTGCCATCATGACTGAACAGGGAGTAAAGGAGGGGACTGAGCACGCACCCGAGGGTCCCCGTGTTGAGGATCAGCATGGCGGATGTGGTTACCTACCCATACCACCTGGGGGTGGCCCATCAGGAAGTCCAGGATCCAGTTGCAGACGGAGGTGTTTAGTCCCAGGGTCCTTATGATGAGCTTTGAGGGCACTATGTTGTTGAACGCTGAGCTGTAGTCAATGAATAGCATTCTCACATAGGAGTTACTTTTGTCCAGGTGTAAAAGGGCAGTGTGGAGTGCAATAGAGATTGAATCATCTGTGGATCTGTTGGTGCGGTATGCAAGTTGGAATGGGTCTAGCGTTTCTGGGATAATGGTGTTGATGTGAGCCATGACCAGCCTTTCAAAGCATTTCATGGCTACAGACGTGTGCTATGGGTTGGTAGTCATTTAGGCAGGTTACCTTCGTGTTCTTGTGCACAGGGACTATGGTGGTCTGCTTGAAACATGTTGGTATTACAGACAGGGAGAGGTTGAAAAAGACAGTGAAGACACTTGCCAGTTGGTCAGCCGCATGCTCAGATAACACGTCCCGGTAATCTGTCTGGCCCAGCAGCCTAGTGAATGTTGACCTGCTTAAAAAAAAGTCTTACTCACGTCGGCTGCAGAGCATCATCAAACATTCGTCTGGAACATGTATGTTTCAGTGTTACTTGCCTTGAAGCAAGCATAGTAGTTATTTAGCTCTTCTGGTAGGCTCGTGTTACTGGTCAGCTCTCGGCTGTGCTTCCCTTTGTAGTCATAGTTTGAAAGTCCCGTCATATCCGACGAGGGTCGGAGCCGGTGTTGCAAGATTCAATCTTAGTCCTGTATTGATGCTTTGCCGGTTTGATGGTTTGTCGGAGGGCATAACGGGATTTCTTATAAACTTACGGGTTAGAGTCCCGCTCCTTGAAAGCAACAGATCTAGCCTTCAGCTCAGAAATCCAGGCAACATTGGGGTATGTACGTACAGTCATTGTGTGGACGACGTCCTCCACGCACTTATTGATAAAGCCAGTGACTGATGTAGTGTACTACTCAATGCCCTCGGAGGAATCCCGGAACATATTCCAGTCTGTACTAGCAAAACAGTCCTGTAGCTTAGCATCTGCTTCATCTGACCACTATTTTTGTAGACAGAGTCACTGGTGTGTCCTGCTTTAATTTTGGCTTGTAAGCAGGAGGAGTTATGGTCAGCTTTGTACTTGTCTCTGTGTGTGGAGTAAAGGTGTGTGAAAACCTTGTGAAGACTTACAGAAAACCTCTGTCATTGCCAAAAAAGGGTATATAACAAAGTATTGAGATAAACTTTTGAAATTGACCAAATACTTATTTTCCAAATAAATTCATTAAAAAAATCGTACAATGTGATTTTCTGGATTTTTTTTCTTCTCATTTTGTCTGTTGAAGTGTACCTATGATGACAATTATAGGCCTCTCATCTTAAGTGGAAGAACTTGCACAATTGGTGGCTGACTAAATATGGTTTTGCCCCACTGTATGTCATGCAATAAAATGCTAATTAATTACTTAAATCATGTGATTTTCTGGATTTTTGTTTTCAATTCCATCTCTCACAGTTGAAGTGTACCTATGATAAAAATTACAGACCTGTACATGCTTTGTAAGTAGGAAAACCTGTAAAATCGGCAGTGTATCAAATACTTGTTCTCCCCACTGTACGTGCCTTCAGTTCATCAAATTTATTTTCCAGGAATTGAAAATTAGCTAGCAGAACGTAAGGCAAGGGCAGATTAGCCACTCATCGCCTGATCCTCACAAGGCATCCTGATCGCTTTCCGCGAATCCTACTTTTTTCCCCCCCAGCAAATCACAGGGATCTGGGCCTGGTCGGGAGTCTGTGGTATATCCCTCACATCCAATTTGAGGTGAGTAATCCCAGTTCTGATCTCCAGAAGCTCTTTTCGGTCATAAGAGACGGTAGCAGCAACATTATGTACAAAACAACTTACGAACGCAAAAAAAAAAAAAGCATGGTTGGTTAAGAGTCAATAGCAGAATATTTGGGTTATTAGCGTATGAATGACTTGCAAATAGACCATTGGACTTTCAAAGCCATTTATTTCAGATCCGGCAGTTCAGAGGATAGTTTGAAAAATGTAATCAACTGGGCCTTGTATGCTGCTCATGAACAATAACATTTGCATTCATTCTCTTAAAATACCCTATACTCTTCTTGTGCAAGGTTTAGCTTACTGTACTTTGTCTGTACCGTCTGCCTGTCTTGATGAGAATCTTAAGTTAATAAAATAGTCTTTAATTTCTGGCCTATTAGTATTTTACATTTAAGTATCACCTAAAACTAGAACCTTCTTTTGGGCATCACGGGAATGTAAATTTTTTACATTCTAATAACATTTTACTTGTCCAAAATCGTTCTTTGCATTAATGGCAGTGTTGTTTGCCTATCAATACAATAAGCATTTATCTGTGAAATTTGACATCGAACTCAAACACTGTTTCAACAATCAGCTGAATCACACATACACGGTTTTTCTATAATGTTTTGATGTTTCATACATTGCGAAAAGGACAGTCCAAACTATACAGGCTAAAAATGTAGGCCTCTAGAATTATTCAAATTATTTTAATGCAAGTGTCATGCCATGGCAGGATTTCAGAACAGTCCAATGTTATAGTGTTGTTTTTAACAAAATGGGAACAATGGGAGGGACAAAAATACTGATTTCAAATAGAAGGGACTACATTCTCTATCATGAAAAATAATTTTAAAATCGATGCCCTTGCCTTAAAGTTGAACCGCAGATCTTTAGTATATTAGCCTGTAGAGTCAACTCAAAATATGGTATTCTGTTCTTTTGAATATACAAAACAGATGTATCATGACTAAATGAAATGAAATAGGACAAATGGACTTACTCAACTGTTCAAACACAGGGGAAAAGGCAGACATTTTATTTAAACATTGGATTTCATTTTCAGAAGTTTTAGGCTGGTAGACCTACCCATGTATCGCTCCTCATTCAGAAAGCTTGCTCACAGATGTCAATACCAAAGCTGATAATTGCGACTTGATTTAATTGGAATGTGAATAATGATGGTGAGCGCCCAAGTATAGCCGAAGCCTTTAAATCATATGCTATGGTTATCGTGTGTCAAAGAAACTGAAAAGTTGTGATTTTTTTTTTTTATAGTTGTGATAGTAATTTTTCATTGAAAACGTACAAATGGCCTTTTGCAGCATGAAATGTTTTATAAATGTTTTCATAACTGATCAAACTTTGGTAGCCTATAGAGAGCTTTCAGTTGTGTTAAATCACCAAGCAACGAACCAGGCAACATGTTGGAAGACCAGAGTCAGTCTGGTCCAAATCGTCCACATGGCTGGCTGCGTTTTGCTACAGTACCACCGGAAACTTCGGGGAAATTGCCCATTATTTAGAAAAACTAAAAGGACCCAGAAAATGAAGGCAGCGGGAGAATCTATTCAAGTACATATATTTTGAAAATGATTTAAAACATTTTTTTTTAAAGAAACAATCTAGCCATTATTAGATAGCTAGCTTGCTTGCTACAGAAACGTTGCGTGCAGGCTAACTCAAATCAGCTGCTAACATAATGTTTGATAACTAACTTTACGTACTGTATAGCTAGCCAAGTGAATTAAATATCATCAACCTGCTAACTTCATATTAGCTAGTTATATTGATGTATTTATCGTTGTAACTTTAAAAAGCATTTGTAGCTAGCCAACTGACAGCTATGGAAGAAGATGAAAGGACTAGCTAGTGGGTCCAGCTGTCAGAGAAGGGAGTGTAGACTACTCTGGATAGGGTAGGTACCTTTGTAGAAGGACATTATGAAAAGATGATCTAGTTCCAGTCCCCAGCGAGAAAAACTGGGGACAGAGAGAACAAAATAATATTCAGTGCTGTCTAATTTGAGAATAATGCAGCCCGTGTGGGTTTGTCCTCGGGGGCTGTGAAACTCTGTCTGCAGATGAAGAGGTCCCAATGAATGTCCCAGGATAATAAGGGTACATCCTTGAATACCATGTCTTCAACCAGGATCTCAGCGATCACTGCCTCATTGCCTGTATCCGCTACGGAGCCGCGGTCAAACGACCACGCCTCATCACTATCAAACGCTCCCTAAAACACTTCTGTGAGCAGGCCTTTCTAATCGACCTGGCCCGGGTATCCTGGAAGGACATTGACCTCATCCCGTCAGTTGAGGATGCCTGGTCATTCTTTAAAAGTAACTTCCTCACCATTTTAGATAAGCATGCTCCGTTCAAAAAATGCAGAACTAAGAACAGATATAGCCCTTGGTTCACTCCAGACCTGACTGCCCTCGACCAGCACAAAAACATCCTGTGGCGGACTGCAATAGCATCGAATAGTCCCCGCGATATGCAACTGTTCAGGGAAGTCAGGAACCAATACACGCAGTCAGTCAGGAAAGCTAAGGCCAGCTTCTTCAGGCAGAAGTTTGCATCCTGTAGCTCCAACTCCAAAAAGTTCTGGGACACTGTGAAGTCCATGGAGAACAAGAGCACCTCCTCCTAGCTGCCCACTGCACTGAGGCTAGGTAACACGGTCACCACCGATAAATCCATGATTATCGAAAACTTCAACAACCATTTCTCAACCGCTGGCCATGCCTTCCGCCTGGCTACTCCAACCTCGGCCAACACCTCCGCCCCCCCCCGCAGCTACTCGCCCAAGCCTCTCCAGGTTCTCCTTTACCCAAATCCAGATAGCAGATGTTCTGAAAGAGCTGCAAAACCTGGACCCGTACAAATCAGCTGGGCTTGACAATCTGGACCCTCTATTTCTGAAACTATCCGCCGCCATTGTCGCAACCCCTATTACCAGCCTGTTCAACCTCTTTCATATCGTCTGAGATCCCCAAGGATTGGAAAGCTGCCGCAGTCATCCCCCTCTTCAAAGGGGGAGACACCCTGGACCCAAACTGTTACAGACCTGTATCCATCCTGCCCTGCCTATCTAAGGTCTTCGAAAGCCAAGTCAACAAACAGGTCACTGACCATCTCGAATCCCACCGTACCTTCTCCGCCGTGCAATCTGGTTTCCGAGCCGGTCACGGGTGCACCTCAGCCACGCTCAAGGTATTAAACGATATCATAACCGCCATCGATAAAAGACAGTACTGTGCAGCAGTCTTCATCGACCTTGCCAAGGCTTTCGACTCGGTCAATCACCATATTCTTATCGGCAGACTCAGTAGCCTTGGTTTTTCGGATGACTGCCTTGCCTGGTTCACCAATTACTTTGCAGACAGAGTTCAGTGTGTCAAATCGGAGGGCATGCTGTCCGGTCCTCTGGAAGTCTCTATGGGGGTGCCACAGGGTTCAATCCTCGGGCCGACTCTTTTTTCTGTATATATCAATGATGTTGTTCTTGCTGCGGGCGATTCCCTGATCCACCTCTACGCAGACGACACCATTCTATATACTTCCGGCCCGTCCTTGGACACTGTGCTATCTAACCTCCAAACGAGCTTCAATGCCATACAACACTCCTTCCGTGGTCTCCAACTGCTCTTAAACGCTAGTAAAACCAAATGCATGCTTTTCAACCGTTCGCTGCCTGCACCCGCACGCCTGACCAGCATCACCACCCTGGATGGTTCCGACCTTGAATATGTGGACATCTATAAGTACCTAGGTGTCTGGCTAGACTGTAAACTCTCCTTCCAGACTCATATCAAACATCTCCAATCCAAAATCAAATCAAGAGTCGGCTTTCTATTCCGCAACAAAGCCTCCTTCACTCACGCCGCCAAACTTACCCTAGTAAAACTGACTATCCTACCGATCCTCGACTTGGGCGATGTCATCTACAAAATTGCGTCCAACACTCTACTCAGCAAACTGGATGCAGTTTATCACAGTGCCATCCGTTTTGTCACTAAAGCACCTTATACCACCCACCACTGCGACTTGTATGCTCTAGTCGGCTGGCCCTCGCTACATATTCGTCGCCAGACCCACTGGCTCCAGGTCATCTACAAGTCCATGCTAGGTAAAGCTCCGCCTTATCTCAGTTCACTGGTCATGATGGCAACAACCATCCGTAGCACAGCACACGCTCCAGTAGGTGTATCTCACTGATCATCCCTAAAGCCAACACCTCATTTGGCCGCCTTTCGTTCCAGTTCTCTGCTGCCTGTGACTGGAATGAATTGCAAAAATCGCTGAAGTTGGAGACTTTTATCTCCCTCACCAACTTCAAACATCAGCTATCCGAGCAGCTAACCGATCGCTGCAGCTGTACATAGTCTATCGGTAAATAGCCCACCCATTTTTACCTACCTCATCCCCATACTGTTTTTATTTAATTTTCTGCTCTTTTGCACACCAATATCTCTACCTGTACATGACCATCTGATCATTGATCACTCGTGTTAATCTGCAAAATTGTAATTATTCGCCTACCTCATGCCTTTTGCACACAATGTATATAGACTCCCCTTTTTTTCCCTACTGTGTTATTGACTTGTTAATTGTTTACTCCCTGTGTTGTCTGTTCACACTGCTATGCTTTATCTTGGCCAGGTCGCAAATGGGAACTTGTTCTCAACTAGCCTACCTGGTTAAATAAAGGTTAAATAAAGGTGAAATAAAAAAAAATAGGTGTACCTATGTTAACTAAATTTGAAAACAAAGTTTAAAATGTAACAATGTATAAACGTATTAAAACTGGAGCAGGCCAACCCCACTGGTTGTGCAGGTTTCTGTTCCAGCCCAGCATTAACACACCTGATTTAATGTATCAAACCTAATTAGTTGATAATCAAGTGTGCTATTGCTGGGCTGGTACAGAAGTCTGCTCACCCAGTAGATCAGGGATCAGTGGACAGAGGTTAGCCACCTCTGCTATTGTTCACCTGACATTACGCTTTAGTAACAATAACCTACTTGTCACTAAGATGTCCAAACTTTACATATACGAGTTAATTTATTTGTACACTTTGTTTTTTTTTGTCAAGTATAATTTCAATGTAAGACTTTGCCGAGTTCTAGTTCATATAAGTTAATCAGTCGATTGAAATAAATTAGGCCCTAATCTATGGATTTCACATTACTGGGCATGGGCGCAGCCATGGGTGGGCATAGGCCCATGACCTTGGGAGCCAGGCCTGGGCTGGGGTGTTACACATGTTCTGCGGTTGTGAAGCCGATTGGACGTACTGCCAAATTCTCTAAAATGACATTAAACATTACAAATTGTGTGACAACAGCTCTGCTGGACATTCCTGCAGTCGGCATGCCAATTGCACGCTCCTTCAAAACTTGAGACATCTGTGGCATTGCATTTTGTCACAACTGTGGAAGTATGCTTGGGGGTCATTGTCCAATTGGAAGACCCGTTTGCGACCAAGCTTTAACTTCCTGACTGATGTCTTGAGATGTTGCTTCAATATATCCACATCATTTTCCTTCCTCATGACGCCATATATTTTGTGAAGTGCACCAGTCCCTCCTACAGCCAAGCACCCCCACAACATGATGCTGCCACCTCCGTGCTTCACGGTCGGGATGATGTTCTTTGGCTTGCAGGCCTCCCCCTTTTTCCTCCAAACATAACAATGGTCATTATGGCCAAACAGTTCTATTTTTGTTTCATCAGACCAGAGGAAAACTCTCCAAAAAGTACAATCTTTGTCCCCATGTGCAGTTGCAAACTGAAGTCTGGCTTTTTTTAATGGCGGTTTTGGAGCAGTGGCTTCTTCCTTGCCGAGTGGCCCATCAGGGTTGTGTCGATATAGGACTCGTTTTACTGTGGATATAGATACTTTGTACCCGTTTCCCCCAGCATCGTCACAAGGTCCTTTGCTGCTGTTCTGGGATTGATTTGCACCTTTCGCACAAAAGTACATTAATCTCTAGGAGACAGAACGCACCTCCTTCCTGAGCGGTATGACGGCTGCGTGGTCTCATGGTGTTTATACTTGCGTACTATTGTTTGTACAGATGAACATGGTACCTTCAGGCATTTGGAAATTCCTACAAGGATGAACCAGACTTGTGGGGGTCTACAATTTTTTTCTGAGGTCTTGGCTGATTTCTTTTGATTTTACCATGATGTCAAGAAAAGAGGCACTGAGTTTGAAGGTAGGCCTTGAAATACATCCACAGGAACAACTCCAATTGACTCATGAGGTCAATGAGCCTATTAGAAGCTTCTAAAGCCATGACATTATCTGTAATTTTCCAAGCTGTTTGAAGGCACAGTCAACTTAGTGTATGTAAACTTCTGACCCACTGGAATTGTGATAGTGAATTACAAGTGAAATAATCTGTCTGTAAACAATTGTTAGAAAAATTACTTGTGTCATGCAAAGTAGAGGTCCTCACCGCCTTGCCAAATCTATAGTTTGTTAACAAGAAATTTGTGGAGTGGTTGAAAAACAAGTTTTAATGACACCAACCTAACTATGTTAACTTCCGACTTCAACTGTGTGTATAAATATTTTTTTAAATACATTTGACATTGTCACTTAGCAGACACTTATGCAGAGCGACTTTCACTATTGTGTGTATACATTTTTGTACTAGTCCCCAGTGGGAATCTAACCCACAACCCCAGTGTTGCATACCCCATGCTCTACCAAAAGAGCCACATAGGACCAATATAATACAGAGGCAGCAGGCCAGATGCACAGTAATGTTTTCTATAGGTCACAGAGGAGAAAACAGCTTGGGGATGTGATGAAAGGAGGAGTACGTCCAAAATGGCAATCTATTCCCTATATAGAGCAATATTTTCAAAAGTAGTGCACTATATAGGGAATAGGATGCCATTTGGGACTGATGTGGAGAGGGTGATGAAAGGAGGAGGGTGAGGTGAAAGTGGTTTCCCCCCCAATTAAATTGTTTGTCAAAGCCTTCAAAGGGTTAGTCAGTTTGTCTCAAATCAATAGTCAGTGAGAAGGCTTGTCCCGACACCAGACATCCTGAATTCTCTCTCCTGCTCAGAAATATATGTACTTCTCCTTCAATGCCTGAAATGTAGTGAGTGCCTCTTCTCTGTCTGTTGTAACCTGTGAGAAAGCATCACAATGAATATCTTCTAATCAGGATAGAACATTCGGGCATTAGGATGGAGTACTAGGTATTAAAGAACGAGAAAATGTTTAAACTACAATGTATAATTTTTTTTACTCTCCTCTGATGCGTGCACACACAGCAAATAGCCTGCATCACTGCTTGGTATGGCAAGAGCACCGCCCTCAATCGTATGGCGCTACAGAGGGTTGAGCAGACAGCCCATTACATCACTGGGGCAAAGCTCCTTGCCAACCAGGACATCTATATCAGGCAGTGTGGAAGGAAGGCCCGGAAAATCGTTAAAGACGCCAACCACCCAAGCCAGACTATTTTCATTTCTTCCGCACGGCAAATCGGTACATCAAGTCTAGCACCAACAGGCTCCTGAACAACTTCTACCCCCAAGCAAGAAGACTGCTAAATAGCTACACATACAGAGTTAAACCATCTTTATTGACTTTTTTTTTAACACCGTCTCGATGCACACTCACTCCATCTAACTCACACATGCATTTATACTGACTACACACACTCACTCCATCTCCTAACTCACACATGCATTTATACTGACTACACACACACACACACTCGCAAGCTGCTGCTACTGTTTATATTACATCCTGTTGTTTAGTCGGGAAAGTATTCAGACCTTCAGTTTCCACATTGTTATGTTAGTCTTAATCTAAAATGTAAAAAATAATTTCTCCCTTCAATCTAGACACAATACCCGACAATAACAAAGCGAAAACAGGTTTAGACATTGGCAAATGTAATAAAATAAAAATCACTGAAATATCATATTTACATACAGTAGAATGAGTAGGTGTCCAAACCTTTGCTTGCTAACAAGAACATTGATAGTGCTGCTACAAGTTGGTTATCATTATATATATATATTTTTAAGTCTGTCACATCTGAATGTGGAATGTGTTGTTGGTTGATTGAAAAAAAAAAACTGAAATAACATGGAATAATGTAGTAGCCAAAACAGTGTTAAAACTATTTTAGATTCAAAGGAGTCACCCTTTGCCTTCTCAAACAGCTTCATGAAGTATGCTTTTCCAGGGTGACAGAGTTCCCACATATGCTGAGCACTTGTTGAATGGTTTTCCTTCATTCGGCGGCCCAACTCATCCCAATTGGGTTGAGGGATTGTGGAGGCCAAGTCATCTAATGCAGCACTCCATATCTCTCCTTGGTCAAAGAGCCCTTACACAGCCTGGAGGTGTGTTTTGGGTCATTGTCCTGTTGAAAAACAAAATGATAGTGGGACTAAGCACAAACCAGATGGGATGGCATATCACTGCAGAATGGTGTAGTAGACATGCTGGTTAAGTGTGCTTTGAATTCTAAATAAAATCACTGACAGTGTCACCAGTAAAGCACCCCCACCCCCATGCTTCACGTTGGGAACCACACATACGGAGATCAGCCGTTCCCCTACTGTGTCAAAATCTCAAATTTGGACTCCATTGGTCAAATGTCCATTGCTCCTATTTCTTGGCCCAAGAAAGAATCACTCTGCAGCAGAGGTAACTCAGGGTCTTCCTTTCCTATGGTGGTCCTCATGAGCCAGTTTCATTATAGCGCTTGAGGGTTTGAGGCTGCACTTGAAGAAACTGTCAAAGTTCTTTAAAATGTTCTGCATTTACTGACCTTCATATCTTAAAAAGTAATGATTGAATGTTGTTCTTCTTTACTGATTTGAAAATGTTCTTACCATAATATGGATTTGGTCTTTTACCAAATAGGGCCATCTTCTGTATACCACCCTTGTCACAACAACTGATTGGCTCAAACGCATTAAGGAATGAAATGTCTAATTAACTTAAAAAGGCACACCTGTTAATTGAAATGCATTCTAGGTGACAACCTCATGAAGCTGGTTGATAGAATGCCAAGAGTGTGCAAAGCTGTCTCCACTATTATTCTACAACGTAGAAAAAAAGTAAAAATTAAGAAAAACCTTGGAATGAGGTGTCCAAACTTGACTGTTACTATTGGCACACCTGTATTTGGGAGTTTCTCCCATTCTCTGCAGATCCTCTCAAGCGCTGTCAGATTGTCTCTCCAGAGATGTTCGATAGGGTTCAAGTCCAGGCTCTGGCTGGGCCACTCAGACTTGTCCAGAAGCCACTCCTGCATTGTCTTGGCTGTGTGCTTAGGGTTGTTGTCCTGTTGGAAGGTGAACATTCACCCCAGTCTGAGGTCCAGTGCGGTCTGAAGCACATTTTCATCAAGGATCTCTGTACTTTGCTCCGTTCATCTTTCCCTTGAGCCTGACTTGTCTCCCAATCGCTGAAAAACATCCCCACTGCATGCTGCCACCACGCTTCACCATAAGGATGGTACCAGGTTTCCTCCAGACGTAACGTCACGCTTGGCATTCAGGGCAAAGAGTTTAATCTTGGTTTCATCAGACCAGAGAATCTTGTTTCTCATGGTCAGAGTCCTTTAGTTGCCTTTTGGCAAACTCCAAGCAGCTGTTATGTGCCTTGTACTGAGTGGCTTCCGTCTGGCCACTACCATAACGGCCTGATTGGTCAAGTGCTGTAGAGATGGTTGTCCTTCTGGAAGGTTCTCCCATCTCCACAGAGGAACTCTGTCAGAGTCACCTCCCTGCCCAAGGCCCTCCTCCCCTGATTGCTCAGTTTGGACAGGCAGCCAACTCTAGGTAGTCTTGGTGGTGCCAAACCTACTCCATTTAAGAATGGGGTTCTTGGGGACCTTCAATGCTGCAGGCATTTTTTGGTACCCTTCCCTAGATCTGTGCCTCGACACAATCCTGTCTCAGAGCTCTATGGACAATTCCTTTGACCTTATGGCTTGGTTTTTGCTGACATGCACTGTCAACTGTGGGACCTTATATAGACTGGTGTGTGCCTTTCCAAATCATATCCAATCAATTGAAATGACCACAGGTGGATTCCAATCAAGTTGGAGAAACAACAATGATCAATGGAAACAGGATGCACTTATTTCCAGTCTCATTGCAAAGGGTCTGAATACTTATGCACATTCTAAAAAAAGTACACATTTAATATAAATATACAAAAATAAAAACCGTTCGTTTCATTATGGGGTGTAGATTGAGGGGGAAAATGTATTTATTCCTTTTCAGAATAAAGCTTTAACATAGTGGAAAAAAGGGGTCTGAATACTTTAACTGCACTGTATCACTCCAGTATCCCTGCAAATTGTAAATATGGTACTGAACCTGTATATTGTATGCTTACTTAATTGTGTTCAAATTTTAATACTAGAAAAAACAAATATGATGATTGCATTGTTGGTTTTGAGATTGAAATGCCTTTCTTGCACTCTACTTGTGTATGTAACATTGAAACAAACTACAAAGAGGGGTGAATGTTTATTCTCATATTATTTTCAACAAGAGTTGTTGCAAATGTCACTTTTTATAGTGCACTACTTTTGACCAGAGCACTTAGTGAATAGGGTGCCCTTTGGGAAGCAGCCATAGAGACGAAGGACTCAACAAGTTTAACCATGGACTTTGCGCCATTGACTACCATTTTAAAACTGGGTGGAGATTCCTACTGGTTGGAATAGATCAGCCAATGACCAGAGCATGCTCTTCTTCGAATTCGGTGCTACGCTTTGTAAATGGCTTTTAAAATTGTAATATATATCTGACACCTAGAGGCCAAAATAAATGACTAGATTTGGGTCAGAACTCCAGCACGTCAGGTAGCGGTAAATCACCAATATTAGCTCCTTTCAAACACAAAAGAAAATTGACATTAAAAATGTCTATAACCTGAATGGCGCTGCACATGCTGTCACATGCCATAATGGCACAGATACAAAGATGAGCCCTCTTTCCATCTCTGTGGACGCGAGCCAGGTATCTCATCGCAGAGTTCTAACAAAATTCAGCCCATCCAGGCCACGGGCCATTAGCTAGCATTAATAGGACTGGTGTGGTCCTTGAAATAAACCAACACTTGAGGATATTTGGTCATGGAGGATCAGTTTATATTCTCTCTGAAACAGGTCACCGCCGCTAGCCCACCACTGGTTTAGTCTGCCTTATGGAGGGGTTGTAGCGGTCACACACACACACATTTGTGCATGTATTTACACTGAACAAATGCAACAAGTGTTGGTCCCATGTTTAATGAGCTGAAATAAAAGATCCCAGGAATGTTCCAGACGCCCTTATAGCTTATTTCTCTCAAATTGTGCACACATTTGTTTACATCCCTGTTAGTGAGCATTTCTCATTTCCCAAGATAATCCATCCACCTGACAGGTGTGGTGGAACATTACAGGTGCATCTTGTGCTGGGGACAATAAAAGACAACTCAAATGTGCAGTTTTCACAACACCACAGATGTCGCAAGTTGAGGGAACGTGCAATTGGCATGCTGACTGCAGGAATGTCCATCAGAGCTGTTGCCAGAGAATTTAAATACATTTCTCTACCATAAGCCGCCTCCAATGTAATTTCAGAGAATTTGGCAGTACGTCCAACCAGCTAACAACCACAGACCACGTGTATGTGTCATGTGGGCAAGCAGTTTGCTGATGTCAACGTTGTGAACAGAATGCCCCACGGTAGCAGTGGGGTTACAAGCAGGCATAAGCAGCAGACAACGAACACAATTGCATTTAAACATCAATGGCAATTTTAATGCACAGAGATAAAGTGACAATATACTGAGACCCATTTTTTTTGGAGGGGGCCATCTATTTCCAGTCATGTGACATCCATAGATTAGGACCCAATTTATTTATTTTAATCCACTGATTCCCTTATATGAACCCGGTAAAATCTTTGAAAATGGTTGCATTTATATACACACTTTTGATCAGTGATTAAATATAATACACACACGAAGTTAACTGTGCCTTAAAACAGCTTGGAAAATTTCTAATTTACATAATTTGAGTCAATTGGAGATGTACCTGTGGATGTATTTCAAGGCCTACCTTCAAACGCAGTGCCCACTTGCTTGACATCATGGGAAAATCAAAAGAAAATCAGCCCAGACCTCAACAACAAAAAAATACCTCCACAAGACCTCAGAAAATAATTTAGATCTCCACCAGTCTGGTTCATCCTTGGCAGCAATTTCTAAACGCCTGAAGATACCACGTTCATCTGTACAAACAATAGTACACAGGGATAAACACCATGGGACGACTCTGTTGTCAAACAACTCACGTAGGAGATGCGGTCTGTCTCCTAGAGATGAACGTACTTTGGTGCGAAGTGTAAAATCAATCCCAGAACAGCAGCAAAGGACCTTGTGAAGATGCTGGAGGAAACCGGTACAAAAGTATCTATATCCACAGTAAAATGAGTTATAGCGATAACCTGATAGGCCACTTGGCAAGGAAGAAGCTTGTGCTCCAAAACCACCATAAAAAAGCCAGACTATGGTTTGCAACTGCACATGGGGACAAAGATTGTACTTTTTGGAGAAATGGTCACTGGTCTGATGAAACAAAAATAGAACTGTTTGGCCATAATGACCATTGTTATGTTTGGAGGAAAAAGGGGGAGGCCTGCAAGCCAAAGAACATCATCCCAAACGTGAAGCACGGAGGTGGCAGCATCATATTGTGGGGGTGCTTTGCAACAGGAGGGACTGGTGCACTTCACAAAATAGATGGCGTCATGAGGGAAGAAAATTGTGGATATATTGAAGCAACATCAAGAAATCAGTCATGAAGTTAAAGCTTGGTCGCAATTGGACAATGACCCCAAGCATACTTCCACAGTTGTGGCAAAATGGCTTAAGGACAACAAAGTCAAGGTATTGGAATGGCCATCAAAGCCCTGTCCTCAATCCTATAGAAATTTTGTTGGCAGAACTGAAAGTATGTGCGAGCAAGGAGGCCTACAAACCTGACTTAGTTACACCAGCTCTGTCAGGAGAAATGGGCCAAAATTCACCCAACTTATTGTGGGAAGCTTGTGGAAGGCTTCCCGAATCATTTGATCCATGTTTAAATTGTTTAAGGCAATGCAACCAAATACTGAGTGTATGTAAACTTCTGACCCACTGGGTATGTGATGAAAGAAATAAAAGCTTAAATAAAATCACTATTAGTCTGACATTTTGCATTCTTAAAATAAAGTGGTGATCCTAACACTGACCTAAGACAGGGAATTTTTACTAGGATTATAATGTCAGGAATTGTGAAAAACTGAGTTTAAATGTATCTGGCTAAGGTTTATGTAAACTTCAACTGTATATATATATATATAATTTTTAATTATTTTGTGAGTGTGTGTGTGTATATGCATGTTTCCATGAGAGCAAGATAGACAGGCTTCTTCTCCGTCTGTAGTCTCCAGGGAGGATTGAGATTTGAAGCAGTCTGAATACAAAGCCTTTGAGACCTCTCGTTCCCTCATCTCAGAGGTTGCTACCAGCATCCTGCTGATGGGGATTCATAATGCGCTGAGCGCGTGTCATATATATATATATAAATAAAATCAATTGCAGCTCTCCTGCTGGGGCAACCAGTGTGAACTTTAAAACACACAGGGAGTGCTTTGCACCACTCAGGTCTCCTAACAGCACTGCTATACGCATGTGAGGATGTGATCTCTAGCCAATCGCGCATCCTAAATGCCACCCTATTCCCTACATAGTGCACTACCTTGGACCAGAGTCCTAGTCCAAAGTAATGAACTATAAAAGGGACTAGGGTTCCATTTGGGACACAATTATAAAGCTTCAAAGAGGGAGGGGGATTCAAAGAAAACAGCTGTGAAAGAAATAGCTGTGAGGGAGAGCATGCTCTCAACTGCTCTCTGAACATGCTGTACGTGTGCAATTGAGACACCCACATCGTAATTATAAAACACCAGAACGCCCACATGTATAGAAATGTGGGTATATTTGTTCCACCCATAATCAGTTCAGTGGTGTTTCGTTGGTGGTTCTAGTGCCAGCTGCTGGCAGAGACTGGCAATAACAGGGGGATATTACTATTAAAGGAGAAGGACATTGAATTGACAGCATCATGCTTAAAATACAGAGGAGATATAAGGAATAATAACCAATGTGATTACTGACTGATGTTAACCAATTTCACTGAATGCCACAATCTAGAAATATTTTAAAATACCTTTTATACCACTAAAACCTGGGCCGCTAAACTAGTGGTTAGAGCATTGGGCCAGTAACCGAAAGATTGCTAGATTGAATCCCCGAGCTGACAAGGTAAAAATCTGTTCCTAGGCCATCATTGTAAATAAGAATGTTGTTATCAGACTTGCCTAGTTAAATTAAAATAAGTAGAATTCATGTAGGTGTTTTGATCAAATCTGACAGCCTCCTAAACTCAACTGAATATCTCAGTTGAGAGCTTTGCCTTTCGGGGGAGAATAGTGTGATTTAATATACATCAATTAATCATTGCAAGGCTGAGAAACATGGCAGTTGAGGTGTGCTGTCTTGTCTGGTGTCAATGATGGATGTGGGTCTATGACCTTCGACCTCTATGTCCTGCTCCCTGACTCAGTATGACCCGAATGGGTTTCTGTAGACGCCTTGAGTACTGTACTACAATACATATAGATACAGCACTCTAAAACAGACTGACTGGGGTTAGGGCTGTAGTGTGTGAGATTTAGTGGTCTATCTACACACTCAGCCAAGCATGAGTGCATCCACTGAAGTGGCACGATGGATAGCACATGCAGCCTGACACGCACGCTTGCATGCACACAGACATGCAACGCGCCGCCAGACACACAGCCGTTCACTCCTTCCCTGCCTGACACACCAGGATGGATCCGTTGGGGGTTTCCAACACTCACGATTCCCTCGTTAGAAAGAGGAGAGAGGGAGGGATAGAAACAGAGATTGAAGGAGGGGGAATAGAAAGAGCAATAGACATAAAGAGGGAGGGACAGAGGGAGGAATGAATACAAATAGGGGATTCAAGTGTGTTTACAGAGCCAAATGTATCACACATACACAGAGCCAGGAGCCATAATGTTTAGCTTGTACTCAGAGACGAGAGGAGGCAGGAAGAACCTTTGTTCTTTTCTTCACAGTAAGCAGATGGAACTGCACCACACCAGCAGGTGAGTGTGTGTCTGTTTACGTGTTTCTGTGTGTGTACACAGGGGGCGGTGTGTGTGACAGACGAAAGGAGAGGCACCTCCACTGATCTCCTGTGTCGTGTGCAATGATCCTCAACCCTGCCTGATCCCCCACTGCAGAGTCAGCCCGGTCACCATAGGGCTCTGGTCAGAAGTAGTGCACTGTCAGGACTAGGGTACCATTTGGGACGCAGTGTCTCTCCTCCCAACCATCCATCCATCTAGAATGCTAATAAGAGCCAGCTACTAAAACACACCGACACACAGTCCCTTGCATAATTCATACAGCAGCAGCGGGTCACTCTGCATAATGAGCAGTTTACTCTGGTTCTGGATGCCATTGTGACACCGCTAATCTGCATTTAGCACAGAGGAGAAAATAAAACAGAACGAGGGATGAGCGGAGAGCTTATGAACTTAATTGCTGTGAGCAAACAACCTCTGAAAATAGTCATGCCGTCAGCGCTAAGATGAGAAAGTAATCCATTAATGGACAGACTGAGGCGACATAAAATGAATGTGTGAACAGGTCCAGTTTAGACAGGAAGCTGTTGAATGTTTCCCTGTGGGCCCTTCCCTGTGAGATTACAAGGTTTCATTCAGTCATCTAACAGACTAATTGAATGTTCTAGCCTAATTAACAGTGCCTATGCATTTTAGTCATTATAGTGAATGTGACTCCACAAAGCCCATTTAACATAAGAGAAAATAGCATATACTTTTCAAGGTTATTGTAATCTTTTGCAGATGTGTTTTATAATGTTGTCATGTTAAATCAAGCTAAAGAAAATATATATTAAAAAAACGTGTCACCTGCAGGAGAAAGAGGACAGCCAAGATATTCTGTTTATCCTGCATGGTACTGTAATGTGACCATGAGGTTCCATTTCCAACCACATGGTGGCAGTGTCATACAGATAACGTAACCAAAAAAACTATTGATACATTTCCTTATGCATGTAGTTACATTTAAAAATGTGTTTACTCAGATGATATTAAACGTGCATGAATAGGCTACTAAATGTAACCAACGCTGTTCAATTCATTATATCAAGTAAAACAAAATTCAAGATGCAACTTAAGTACATACTGCCCCATTTTCAAAGCAAAATCTGACTTCATGATCACCAGCTTAAAAAGAGGACAATGTTTAAGATGACAAGATAACTACTGAAACACCCAGCACATCCTGTGCAAGTCTCACCAACCATCACCATGCCCTCTCAAAAATCACTTCTGAAACAGACTGTCTGGAGGTATGCTTAGTACCGTTGAGTGAGCAGCATTCTTTGCAGCATCATTTGAAACCACATGCAATCATATGAACAGGCAATGAGCCTGAGGAGCAGTGGGAACCATTAGAAGAGAAGACGTCCATATATGGAAGACAGACTAATGTGAACAGGCCCTGGATGCGTCCGAAATGGCACCCTATAGTGGGCCCTAGTCAAAAATAGTGCACTAGGTCAGGGACTAGGGTGCCATATCCTGAGTCTGGTGGTTAGTCAGTGAATGATGGATTATCTGTACCTTATTCATACACTACATTTACTCTGAGGGAGTTTCCACCCCCTTTCTTCAACTGCAAATCCTGTATTAGTCCAAGGAAATAACGAAGTAGGCCATTGTGATCGTACAAGACTGGAGGACAAGGCAGTCAGGGATCTTTTGTTGCAACATTGATATACCTTTGATGATTAAAACAGCTATAGCGTTGAGAGGTCAATGTAGCTGGATCATGTTTGGATTAATGAGCATTTTCACCTGCTGTCCTGACTGAACAGTATCAGAGCGTGTATTCATAAAGCGTCTCAGAGTAGAAACTCAAATATGGAATCAGTTGACTTGGACAGGGAGGATCTATTTGAATACAGTTATCAGACTAGTAGTGGTGAACCATTGGCCAGAAATGACAGAGAGAGGAGAGTTGATGGCATAGAAACACAATTACTAGAACAGATATTGCACTGTACTATTGCGGAAGTCTGAAGGGATATACCTGTTCTAGTAATTTTATTTCTATGGCCAGATATGACCAGAAGGGGAGTGATGACGGCACACACAGTACCAGAGATGGTTAATCTAGAATGTTAACAGGATTATCTAGATAATTGAATTTAGACAAGACTGGAGTTGAGACCGCCTCGAGAGATATTTGTATCCCTAAAAAAAAATGGAAATAGACTAACAGCACTAACCAGTTTGGGTTTGTGAATTTGGAAGTGGCACACATGGGTAAGCTTTGATAAAAGGGCTTGTTTGCCATATACTGCTAATCACCAAGCTCCAAGGTTAAGGTCCAGTTAGACAACTTGGCAGGATGTCAGACTTGTTTGGGTTGCTACAATCAGTGCAGACAAAGGGCTACCAAAAGTAGACCTAAATCTAGGCTAGTCACCACAAGCAAAGTGTGGCAGTACAGTAAACTCTACAACCAAACATGAACTTCATTGGTTCATAATACCAACTGTCCAATGACCTGCAGTACAACATGTTGGGCACTGTGTTTAAGGAAAAGCATGACCTGGATTTTAACCTTTATTTAAAAGGATTTATCAAACTGTCCCCTTACTTTTTACTGTATGCCAAATAGCCCAGCACCATCCTCAGACAACTGCTTTCTATTGGTGTAATTCTCATTTCTGGAAAGGCTTAAAATGGAACAAGCAAGGAGTTCGGCAGAGCCAAGTACAAGCTAGCGAGATCCTATTGGCATGTTCTATCATGCATTTGCATATTTCCGTTAGGGAACACCTACTCTGAAGTGCACGTGTGCAATAACTCAATTCGCACACCTAAACTTTTGAAAACGTTGGCAAAGGGTAAAGTCAATAAAAACATAACTAAAATCTGTTCGGAGCTAAGTTTTGGGAACAGAAAACTGTATTGAGATCAAATGTTTTTAATTTAAAAAAATAATAATAATAATAATAATTTTTTTTAAAAATCGATGAGAATTTGCAAAATGCTGGCCAAATCAATCTAGTTCCAAAATCAAATAAAATTTTATTTGTCACATACACATGGTTAGCAGATGTTAGTGCGAGTGTAGCGAAATGCTTGTGCTTCTAGTTCCGACAATGCAGTAATAACCAACAAGTAATCTAGCTAACAATTCCAAAACTACTACCTTATAGACACAAGTGTAAGGGGATAAAGAATATGTACATAAAGATATATGAATGAGTGATGGTACAGAGCGGCATAGGCAAGATACAGTAGATGGTGTTGAGTGCAGTATATACATATGAGATGAGTATGTAAACAAAGTGGCATAGTTAAAGTGGCTAGTGATACATGTATTACATAAGGACGCAGTAGATGATATAGAGTACAGTATATAGGTATACATATTAGATCCATCTTCTCCCACTGGGTTTCTGTGGAAACGCCAAGCGGATGCTTCACATTTATACATCCGGTGAAATATCTATCTGTGGGGGGCCAGGACAGAGTTAAGGAAACCCTGACTTTACTGATATCGATCATTACAATAAGCAGCCTATATTAAAGAAGTATGAAGTTTGAAATTACATTTTTGTTTGCTAATATGGGTGATTGTTAACAGGACAATTGATGGCTACAACCATCAAACTAGATCTAGAGTCGGCTTCCTATTTCGCAACAAAGCCTCCTTCAATCATGCTGCCAAACATACCCTCATAAAACTGACTATCCCACTGATCCGCGACGATGCCATTTACAAAATAGCACCCAACACTCCTCAGCAAACTGGATGTAGTCTATCACAGTGCTGTCCGTTTTATCACCAAATCCCCATATACTACCCACCACTGTGACCTGTATGCTCTCATTGACCTGGTTCCTTAATACATAGCCGTCGCCAAACCCACTGGCTCCAGGTCATCTAAAAGTCGTTGCTAGGTAAAGCCCCACCTTATCACAGCTCACCATAGCAACACGCACCCGTAGCACACGCTCCAGCAGGTATATTGGACTGGTCATCCCCAAAGCCAACACATTCTTTGGCCGCCTTCCCTTCCAGTTCTCTGCTTCCCTTCCAGTTCTCAATGACGGGAACGAATTGCAAAAAAAATAAGTCAGATGTCCCTCTAACTTTAAGCATCAGCTGTCAGAGCAGCTTACCAATCACTGCACACAGCCAATCTGTAAATAGCACACCCAACTACCTCATCCCCATATTATTACTAACCCTCTTGCACATCACTCCAGTATCAATGCTAAATTGTAATTATTACACCTCTATTGCCTACATTTGCACACACTGTACATGGATGTTTCTATTGTGTTATTGACTGCATGTTTGTTTATCCCAGGTGTAACACTTTTTTGTTGCACTGCTTTGCTTTACCTTGAACAGTTCGCAGTTGTAAATGAGAACTTGTTCTCAACTGGCCTACATGTTTAAATAAAATCAAACCTAGTATTAGTACTGTGTTGCGATAATGATAAATAAGTTTAAAACATTTATGTGCATCAATATGGACTTTGGTCCATATCCAGCTCTAGTTTCCACAAGTAAATGAGTAGACCGTATGGCAGTTGAGTAAGCTGTAGTGTAGGCAATAACCAAACAGGCACTGAAACTGAGGGATACTTCCCACTACTTAGCTTATTAATATCAAGTAAATGTATATTATGAAGCATTTTATATCAGCAGTTGTCAAAGTGCTTTCCAGATACCCAGCCTAAAATCAAAAAGAGCAAGCAATGAAGAGGCAGAAGCACAGTGGCTAGGAAAAACTCCTTAGAAGGTAGGAACCTAGGAAGAAATCTAGAGAGGAACCAGGTGACGAGGGGTTATACACTATAGTCTACAAAAATAAGGTTCACTAAATTGGTTTGCTCTATACTGAACTATTCCAACAGAGCCGGTCCTGGTGATGTGGAAACGGCGACAAAGAATGTAGCCATTGTTGTTGAGGACAGAACAGAACTGCATAGTATCTGTGATGCCAAAGATAACACTATTCTCTTTGTGTCTGATGTTCTGCCTGCTGGGGAGACAATTACACTGCTGATAAGGCTGCTTTACAGTAGAAGCACCACACCTGGACTACTGGTCAGTGATCTGACATGCAATAGCACGAATAGTAGATCTCTAAAGGGTCCATCTAAAACAATACAAGCTTCAAACCGGTTTCACTTGGTAAACATTCACTTCATTATTCCCCGGCACGCTTTTAGCCACATCTCCTTGTTTTCTTATGACGCAGAGAAAAAAAGTCCCCATCCAAAGCAATAGCCTAAAACTTTCCATAATGCAAAGTTTTAGCATGAAGCTAAACATTTTTTATTTTTCTTAAACGTATTACAGTACTACTGTGGATTATTGGTTTCCCCCTTTAGAGATCTCTAGGGAGTACCCTGCCCTCCGCAGCAAGCACTTCACATGGTACATGGAAAAAGAGGAAATTAAAGGAATTCAGTGGCCAAATTTTTTACACAAGCTTTTTGGCTATAGGTACCCTATGTATCTATACAAAAGTATGTGGACATCCCTTCAAATTTGTGGATTCGGCTATTTCTGCCACACCCGTTGCTAACCGGTGTATAAAATCGAGCACAGGGGTATGCAATCTCCATAGACAAACAATGCAGTAGAATGGCATTACTGAAGAGTGGCCTCATTCAGTGACTTTCAACGTACAGTAACACCATCATAGGATGCCACCTTTCCAACAAGTCAGTACGTCAAATTTCTGCCCTGGTCAACTGTAAGTGCTGTTATTGTGAAGTGGAAACGTCTTTGAGCAACAAGCCGCGAAGTGGTAGGCCACACAAGCGTACAAAACGGGACCGCCGAGTGCTGAAATGCGTAAAAATCGTCTGTCCTTAGTTGCAACTCACTACCAAGTGCCTATGGAAACAACGTCAGCACAAGAACAGTTAGTCGGGAGCTTCATGAAATGAGTTTCCATGGCCGAGCAGCCGCACACAAGCCTCAGATTCCCATGCGCTATACCAGCCGTCGGCTGGAGTGGTATAAAACTTGTCGCCATTGTACTCTGGAGCAGCGGAAACGCCTTCTCTTCACTATCTGGCAGTCCGACAGCCGAATCTGGGTTTGGTGGATGTCAGGAGAATGCTACCTGCCCCAATGAATAGTGACAATTGTAAAGATTGGTGGAGGAGGAATAATGATCTGGGGCTGTTTTTCATGGTTCAAGCTAGGCCCCTTAGTTCCAGTGAAAAGAAGTCAACGCTACAGCATACAATGGCATTCTAGACAAATCTGTGCTTCCAACTTTGTGGTAACAGTTTTGGGAAGGCTCTTTCCTGTTTCGGCATGACAATGCCCTCGTGCACAAAGTCCATAAAGAAATAATTTGCCGAAATCGGTGTGGAAGAACTTGACTGGCCTGCACAGAGCCCTTACCTCAACCCCATCGAACATCTTTGGGATGAATTGGAATGCCGACTGCAAGCCAGGCCTAATCATTCAACCCCACTAATGCTCTTGTAGCTGAATGGAAGCATGTACCTGCAGCAATGTCCCAACATCTAGTGGAACACATTCCCAGAGGAATGGAGGCTTGGGCCCCCTCCAACTCCATATTAAAGCCCATGATTTTGGAAGGAGACATTCGACGATCAGGTGTCCACATACTTTTGTCCATACAACTTAGTGTAGGTAGCATAGCTGTATCAAAAACAGACCACAGGCTTGTCATCTGAACTGCTGCAAGAGGAGTGTATTCACTATGAACCAAACAGATAAAACAGGGAGGGACAAATTCTCGTTTTCGTTGCAAAACATTGTGCTATGGTGTGCACCAATGAATACGACCCAGGCAATGCAGCCTCTGAAGACCCTCCCACTCACCACACCCCATTTAGAATCCTATGGAGTGCTGACTTCAGAATGGAAAGACTACATATCAGACCATCCCTAAAATCCAGCTCTACTTTGGGTGTCAACAGAAGACATCCGAGGCTCATATATCCTCCTAAGACTATGGTATTTTAAGTGCTGCCTAACCCCAAGGCTGAGAGGTTATATTGTTGGTGAATTTGCACCTTGTATAATGTAGGGTGGAGAAGGGTTATTTTTGAGGGTGTGTAACTATCAGCTCCTCCAGCAGAATCTATATTTAGACTACACAGATGTTCACAGAGAAAATCATCCCTCCACAGTCAAATGTCAAAGTAACAACTGCTGTGAAGTGCATGCAATTCAATAGTGCACAGCCTACATTTCAACAATATTACATTATTCAAGTCATCTAATTCCTTACCGAAATCCATGAGCCATATATTTCTAATAGTCTACCATTTGGCAGCTTGAATGGTGAACTGTAGCAGAATAATGGAGTCAGTGTCGGGGTGCATTCTTGTGCCTAACGGCCGCATCATGGTGGAAGTTGCATGGGTGTGCCATGGCCATGCTTAGGGACCTCCAGATCAAGTGCAGTTGCCCCGTTACGAAAGGCAGATTTATAGACACCCAGGATATGTCCCGAATTGCACCCTATTCCGTATATAGTGCACTACTTTTGACCAGGCCTATAAAGTCGCATACTAAATAAGGAACAGAGTGACATTTGGGACACACCACCAGTCAGCTATTTTGAGTGCTGCTTATTATGCCAGGATGCTTCTGGAGAAGTATGAATAAACGCTAGTTGACTAAATTTGAGTGTAAAAAGTCCATTTTGAAGTGTGTGTGTTGAATTAAGTTGCTGTTTTAGCGGCCCGTTACTCACATGGCTTTGTGCTTGTCCTCCGCCAGTATCTGGTCATTGGGCTTCAGTCCATACCTATTGAGACGGAAGCAATACTAAAATAACAGTAGAATTTGATAGGATGCATGGTTAGCTTAGACTAAATGGTTATGTTCAAAACTCACTTGTCAAGGAAGTCCTTGTCCACAACAGCTGAGATGTCCAGCAGGGGGTTGCCCATCCCAAATAGAGCATTTTCACTGTGGAGAGAAAAGAGAGAGAAGCATGACTCAGACACTCCAGTCGGCCTCATCCCCACATCTGGTGTGACAAAGAGTAAATAAAAGTAGTGAAAGTGCTGAAATCCCAGAGTCTTCAGACAATGTTGCCTAAAATGGTGGAACGGCAAATTGCTTAATCGAAACCATGAACATGTTCAGTTCCCCAAAGGTTGTGACCAGACAAAGATCTAGGGCCTGCCAAGTGAGGCAGTGTGACACCTGTCCCTGTGTTTCTGTGGTGGCTCTGTTACCAGTGGAGCGCATTTGAGGAAGTCCTGTGCTCCTCAGAGTGAAAGGGGTTAAGACAAGTCAAGTCTGTCATCTGATCTGTTCCCTGTGAGCAACACGTGGGACACATGAGGAATCCTGTACTGAAGAGAGAACACAGGATCTAAGCAGAGGCGAACATATGCATGTCTCACTCTATCAAACTAAACCATATCCTCTGAACTGTCAGTCTTAAAAAGAGAACAATGGAAGAGTGCTGATCTAGGGTCAGTTCAGCCTTTTAGATAATGAATAAGATTACATGGACAGGGAGGACCTAATCCTAGATCAGCACTTCTACTCAGACAGAATATGAATGCATGGTGCAACTGTGTTGGTTATGAAGAATCACACTAAACCCCTATGAGTGTTTCAGCACACTACGGAGAGCCTAAAGTGTTTATTCCACTGACAGCATCATATTTTAGGCACATGCAGCAATAACATAGGTGACACATGAGCTCCACATGTGCCTAACTAACAGCTGAAGGCCTATATAGCAACGTCACCACATGCATGCATGCACAAACAGCAAACCTGAAAAATGAAGGCCAGTGCACATTCCCATAATGCATTTAAACTCCATATGGTAATGGGTCTATATAGACAGTAACTGAGGGTACATTTATTTTAATCACACACTTTGAAAGATAGTCATCTTTGACAAGGTTTCATAGCTTTGACAGGTTATGGTCACATTCTACTCTTATGACAAGATAACTGACCCTCAAATCCTGCAGTTTCTTCCAAGTCATTCCCTAACAAGAAGTCCATAGGATATAGCCGATCACTATGTTTCAGATATTCCCTTTTTATCTAACCATGATCACTGGAATAACAGGAGAAACATGACACATAATATAGACAAATGACTATTTCCTTCCCAGCAATATAACAGTCTTACCTTGCAGTAGTCATTTTGTCAGTTTAGGTTGATTATAGCTTTAGTCTAACAAACTGGTGAAGCTACCACTCAATTCCAACCAGCAATAGCAGCGTGATAATTTCTCAGCAATTTCGACTAAAACTGGAACCTCCTCGAATACGGTTTCCAAAACGGATTGGCTTGAATTGCACTGGGCGGTGCGATATATTTTTTCTAGGTATGTGGTTGGCTGCACACGTCACCTATTTTCAGTCCTTAGCACGTTTGCATAGCTAGTTAAATAAATAAACATTAGCGTTGCCTAACGTGATACTTTGTTGCACATACTGATTAATAGCCGATGTTCAACGTATCCATTTTGCATCATGCATGGAAAATGCAGCTGTGGTTAGGGATACAAAGCTTGGACCGTCATGGCCACCATATAAGCATTATAGTGCTCTCTGATGCAATAATTTAAGCACAGCAGCAGAATGACAACTTGTGTAATCTCGTTTCATAAGAGCGCGTGTCAGAACAAGATATTATGCTAATCAATGTATTAACATGCGCCAATATTGTTGCACGTGGAAATTCATAGCATTCTTGCTAGCTACCTGAACCAGTATCGCACAGATCGATACTCCTTCACTAGATTACCCATCTCCGTGCTAGTTTACGAAGCATCACTACAAAGCCATAATTTATCAGCATTTTATACACACCTGAGCATTGAGTTTCTAAATACCGTTAAATAGTTACACACTTACACAAGTGCTTTAGCTGTCACTCTGCCTTTCTCCATGTTGGCTTCTACAGCCGCACTAATCTCTGCAGTCACAACAACCGTTTTATTGGACAAAAATCTATCACATGCTGGCTTGAGATATTGCCTGAATTAAAACATTTGTGACTCGCTATTCCAGAGTGAGACAGCTTTGATTTCGATTTATAATCAATAGAAAAATGTAGGTAACTTTAGCTAATACTGAGATCACCTGCACCAACCTGGTCTCAGAGCATTTCGTATGATTTTGTACGTATATCATAGGGACCTATTAATACATAAAAATATAACCTCAACATGTAAAGCTTATTTATCTCACATATGTTTACATCCCTGTTAGTAAGAATTTTCCCTTTGCCAAGGTAATACAGGTGTGACATATTAGGCACACCTGTTAATTGAAATGTATTCCAGGTGACTACCTTTCTTACTTCCTGCGCCGACAGAGATGGCCGTCTCGCTTCGCGTTCCTAGGAAACTATGCAGTTTTTTTTTTTTTTTACGTGTTATTTCTTACATTAGTACCCCAGGTCATCTTAGGTTTCATTACATGCAGTCGTGAAGAACTACTGAATATAGGATCAGCGTCAACTCACCATCAGTACGACCAAGAATATGATTTTCGCGACACGGATCCTGTGTTCTGCCTTTCAACCAGGACAACGGAATGGATCCCATGCGCCGACCCAAAAAAAACGACTCCGAAAAAGAAGGAAACGAGGCGGTCTTCTGGTCAGACTCCGGAGACGGGCACATCGTGCACCACTCCCTAGCATTCTTCTCGCCAATGTCCAGTCTCTTGACAACAAGGTTGATGAAATCCGAGCAAGGGTAGCATTCCAGAGGGACATCAGAGACTGTAACGTTCTTTGCTTCACGGAAACATGGCTCACTGGAGAGACGCTATCGGAGGCGGTGCAGCCAGCGGGTTTCTCCACGCATCGCGCCGACAGAAACAAACATCTTTCTGGTAAGAAGAGGGGCGGGGGCGTATGCCTTATGGCTAACGAGACATGGTGTGATGGAAGAAACATACAGGAACTCAAATCCTTCTGTTCACCTGATTTAGAATTCCTCACAATCAAATGTCGACCACATTATCTACCAAGAGAATTCTCTTCGATTATAATCACAGCCGTATATATCCCCCCCAAGCAGACACATCGATGGCTCTGAACGAACTTTATTTGACTCTTTGCAAACTGGAATCCATTTATCCGGAGGCTGCATTCATTGTAGCTGGGGATTTTAACAAGGCTAATCTGAAAACAAGACTCCCTAAATTTGATCAGCATATCGATTGCGCAACCAGGGGTGGAAAAACCTTAGATCATTGTTACTCTAACTTCCACGACGCATATAAGGCCCTGCCCCGCCCTCCTTTCGGAAAAGCTGACCACGACTCCATTTTGTTGATCCCTGCCTACAGACAGAAACTAAAAAAAGAAGCTCCCACGCTGAGGTCTGTCCAACGCTGGTCCGACCAAGCTGACTCCACACTCCAAGACTGCTTCCATCACGTGGACTGGGATATGTTTCGTATTGCGTCAGATAACAACATTGACGAATACGCTGATTCGGTGTGCGAATTCATTAGAACATGCGTTGAAGATGTCGTTCCCATAGCAACGATTAAAACAGTCCCTAACCAGAAACCGTGGATTGATGGCAGCATTCGCGTGAAACTGAAAGCGCGAACCACTGCTTTTAATCAGGGCAAGGTGACTGGTAACATGACCGAATACAAACAGTGCAGCTATTCCCTCCGCAAGGCTATCAAACAAGCTAAGCGTCAGTATAGAGACAAAGTAGAATCTCAACTCAACGGCTCAGACACAAGAGGTATGTGGCAGGGTCTACAGTCAATCACGGACTACAAGAAGAAAACCAGCCCAGTCACGGACCAGGATGTCTTGCTCCCAGGCAGACTAAATAACGTTTTTGCCCGCTTTGAGGACAATACAGTGCCACTGACACGGCCTGCAACGAAAACATGCGGACTCTCCTTCACTGCAGCCGAGGTGAGTAAGACATTTAAACGTGTTAACCCTCGCAAGGCTGCAGGCCCAGACGTCATCCCCAGCCGCGCCCTCAGAGCATGCGCAGACCAGCTGGCCGGTGTGTTTACAGACATATTCAATCAATCCCTATACCAGTCTGCTGTTCCCACATGCTTCAAGAGGGCCACCATTGTTCCTGTTCCCAAGAAAGCTAAGGTAACTGAGCTAAACGACTACCGCCCCGTAGCACTCACTTCCGTCATCATGAAGTGCTTTGAGAGACTAGTCAAGGACCATATCACCTCCACCCTACCTGACACCCTAGACCCACTCCAATTTGCTTACCGCCCAAATAGGTCCACAGACGATGCAATCTCAACCACACTGCACACTGCCCTAACCCATCTGGACAAGAGGAATACCTATGTGAGAATGCTGTTCATCGACTACAGCTCGGCATTCAACACCATAGTACCCTGGGTCTCGACCCCACCCTGTGCAACTGGGTACTGGACTTCCTGACGGGCTGCCCCCAGGTGGTGAGGGTAGGCAACAACATCTCCACCCCGCTGATCCTCAACACTGGGGCCCCACAAGGGTGCGTTCTGAGCCCTCTCCTGTACTCCCTGTTCACCCACGACTGCGTGGCCACGCACGCCTCCAACTCAATCATCCAGTTTGCGGGCGACACAACAGTGGTAGGCTTGATTACCAACAACGACGAGACGGCCTACAGGGAGGAGGTGAGGGCCCTCGGAGTGTGGTGTCTGGAAAATAACCTCACACTCAACGTCAACAAAACTAAGGAGATGATTGTGGACTTCAGGAAACAGCAGAGGGAACACCCCCCTATCCACATCGATGGAACAGTAGTGGAGAGGGTAGCAAGTTTTAAGTTCCTCGGCATACACATCACAGACAAACTGAATTGGTCCACTCACACAGACAGCATCGTGAAGAAGGCGCAGCAGCGCCTCTTCAACCTCAGGAGGCTGAAGAAATTCGGCTTGTCACCAAAAGCACTCACAAACTTCTACAGATGCACAATCGAGAGCATCCTGGCGGGCTGTATCACCGCCTGGTACGGCAACTGCTCCGCCCACAACGGTAAGGCTCTCCAGAGGGTAGTGAGGTCTGCACAACGCATCACCGGGGGCAAACTACCTGCCCTCCAGGACACCTACACCACCCGATGTTACAGGAAGGCCATAAAGATCATCAAGGACAACAACTACCCGAGCCACTGCCTGTTCACCCCGCTATCATCCAGAAGGCGAGGTCAGTACAGGTGCATCAAAGCTGGGACCGAGAGACTGAAAAACAGCTTCTATCTCAAGGCCATCAGACTGTTAAACAGCCACCACTAACATTGAGTGGCTGCTGCCAACACACTGACACTGACTCAACTCCAGCCACTTTAATAATGGGAATTGATGGGAAATGATGTCAAATATATCACTAGCCACTTTAAATAATGCGACCTAATATAATGTTACATAACCTACATTATTAATCTCATATGCATACGTATATACTGTACTCTATATCATCTACTGCATCCTTATGTAATACATGTATCACTAGCCACTTTAACTATGCCACTTTGTTTACATACTCATCTCATATGTATATACTGTACTCGATACCATCTACTGTATCTTGCCTATGCTGCTCTGTACCATCACTCATTCATATATCTTTATGTACATATTCTTTATCCCCTTACACTGTGTATAAGACAGTAGTTTTGGAATTGTTAGTTAGATTACTTGTTGGTTATTACTGCATTGTCGGAACTAGAAGCACAAGCATTTCGCTACACTCGCATTAACATCTGCTAACCATGTGTATGTGACAAATAAAATTTGATTTGATTTACCTCAGCTGGTTGCAATAATGCCAAGAGTGTGCAAAGCTGTCATCAAGGCAAAGGGTGGCTACTTTGAACAATCTCAAATATAAAATATATAACACTTTTTTAGTTACTACATGATTCCGTGTGCTATTTAATAGTTGATGTCTTCCCTATTATTCTAAAATGTATAAAATAGTAAAAATAAAGAAAAACAAAGAAAAAAAATAAAGAAAAACCTGTTCCAAAAACGTTTGTGTATGTACATGTAGGAACTTTGAGGATCTGGGGACCCATACCAAATCTTTTCAGACTCCTGTGGGGGAATAGGTGTTGTCGTGTCCACTTCACGACTGTCTTGGTGTGTTTGGACCATGATAGTTTGTTGGTGATGTGGACACCAAGGAACTTGAAGATCTCAACCTCCTCCACTACAGCCCCGTCGATGAGAATGGGGGTATGCTCGGTCCTCCTTTTCCTGTAGTCCACAATCATCTCCTTTGTTTTGATCATGTTGAGGGAGAGGTTGTTATCCTAGCCTTTCAATGTTGTGTCATCGGCAAACTTAAGGATGGTGTTGCAGTCCTGCTTGGCCATGCAATCATGAGTGAACAGGGAGTACAGGAAGGGTCTGAACACGCACCCCTGAGGGGCCCCCGTTGTTAGGATCAGCGTGTTGCCTACCCTTACCCCTGGGGGTGGCCCGTTAGGAAGTCCAGGATCCAGTTGCAGAGTGAGGTGTTTAGTCCCACGGTCCTTAGCTTAGTGATGAGCTTTGAGGGCACTATGGTGTTGAACGCTGAGCTGTAGTCAAGTTGAAAATATCAGTGAAGACACTTGCCAGTTGGTCAATGCATGCTCGGAGTACACGTCCAAGTAATCCATCTGCGGCCTTGTGAATGTTGACTTGTTTAAAGTTTTTACTCACATCGGCTACGGAGTGCGTGGTTACACAGTCATCCGGAACAGCTGATGCCCTCATGCATGCTTCAGTGTTGCTTGCATAGAAGTTAGAGTCCCACTCCTTGAATGCGGCAGCTCTACCCTTTAGCTCAGTGCGGATGTTGCCTGTAATCCATGGCATCTGGTTGGGGTATGTATGGTCACTGTGGGGACGACGTCGTTGATGCACTTATTGATGAAGCCAGAGACTGATGTGGGATTTGGGAGATTTGTTTACGACAGTTTGCGGTGGAACACATGAACATGCACCGAATCCAGGTGAAAGCTATGATTCCTTATTGATGCCACTTGTTAAATCTATTTCAATCAGTGTAGATCAGGGGTCCCCAACAGGTCGATCGCATGCTACCAGTAGATCTCAGGCCACCTATGAGTAAGTTGCTTGAAAGTAAATGTTCAATTTTCGCGTGTTCCACCGCTCACTGTCATAAACATATCTCACAAGTATCAGATACCGCAAGCTCCCATCTACAATCTAATCCATTCAGAATTGACATTAGCCCACCCCTGGCTAGCCACTATTGGCTTAAAAAGCCAAACCTAACACAAATCCTGTCAATTCATTTCCAGAAATATTCCCTGCCTGTCTGTGGTGCGCATGTTTGTCTATAATCATGATAACCATCTTGTGGGTTGACAGAAATACTTTCCCCAATACCTTCTTAATTAAATGTTAACTTCAAAGTAGTTTTACCTGGCAGAAGTATATCATGAGTAAGTATATCATTTGTATCTATTATTTGCAAACTTTGCCATGAAATGAGAAGCAGCAGTACAGAACCATCACTAGACCGGCACATTAGATGGCACATTTCTCACTTGCTAGAGGCGCAATTACAAATAAAAAATATGAACGTAACATGAAATGTGTTGGTCCCATGTTTCATGAGCTGAAATAAAAGATCCCAGAAATGTTCCATATGCACAAAAAGCTTATTTCTCTCAGATTGTGCACACACATTTGTTTAGATCCCTGTTAATGAGCATTTCTCCTTTCTCCCAAGATAATCCATCCACCTGACAGGTGTGGCATATCAAGAAGCTGATTAAACAGCATCATTACACAGTTGCAACTTCTGCTGGGGACAATAAAAGGCTACTCTAAAATGTGCAGTTTTGTCACGAATGTCACAGTTTTGAGCAAGCATGCTTTATTTAACTAGGCAAGTCAGTTACAACAAATTCTTATTTTCAATAACGGCCTAGGAACAGTGGGTTAACTGCCTGTTCAGGGGAAGAACGACAGATTTGTACCTTGTCAGCTCGGGGATTTGAACTTGCAACCTTCCGGTTACTAGTCCAACGCTCTAACCACTAGGCTACCCTGCCGCCCCATGGCCAAGATGTTCAAATGTTCATAAATGACCAGCATGGTCGAATAATAATAAGGCAGAACAGTTGAAACTGGAGCAGCAGCACGGCCAGGTGGACTGGGGACAGCAAGGAGTCGTCATGTCAGGTAGTCCTGAGGCATGGTCCTAGGGCTCAGGTCCTCCGAGAGAGAGAAAGAAAGAGAGAAAGAGAGAATTAGAGAGAGCACACTTAAATTCACACAGGACACCGAATAGGACAGGAGAAGTACTCCAGATATAACAAACTGACCCTAGCCCCCCGACACATAAACTACTGCAGCATAAATACTGGAGGCTGAGACAGGAGGGGTCAGGAGACACTGTGGCCCCATCCAAGGACACCCCAGGACAGGGCCAAACAGGAAGGATATAACCCCACCCACTTTGCCAAAGCACAGCCCCCACCCCACTTGAGGGATATCTTCAACCACCAACTTACCATCCTGAGACAAGGCCGAGTATAGCCCACAAAGATCTCCGCCACGGCACAACCCAGGGGGGGGGCGCCAACCCAGACAGGAAGATTACATCAGTGACTCAACCCACTCAAGTGACGCACCCCTCTCAGGGACAGTATGAAAGAGCCCCAGTAAGCCAGTGACTCAGCCCCTGTAATAGGGTTAGAGGCAGAGAATCCCAGTGGAAAGAGGGGAACCGGCCAGGCAGAGACAGTAAGGGCGGTTCGTTGCTCCAGAGCCTTTCCGTTCACCTTCCCACTCCTGGGCCAGACTACACTCAATCATATGACCCACTGAAGAGATGAGTCTTGAGTCAAATCAAATCAAATTTATTTATATAGCCCTTCGTACATCAGCTGATATTTCAAAGTGCTGTACAGAAACCCAGCCTAAAACCCCAAACAGCAAGCAATGCAGGTGTAGAAGTAAAGACTTAAAGGTTGAGACCGAGTTTGCGTCTCTTACATGGGTAGGCAGACCATTCCATAAAAATGGAGCTCTGTAGGAGAAAAACCTGCCTCCAGCTGTTTGCTTAGAAATTCAATGGACAATTAGGAGGCCTGTGTCTTGTGACCGTAGCGTACGTGTAGGTATGTACGGCAGGACCAAATCAGAGAGATAGGTAGGAGCAAGCCCATGTAATGCTTTGTAGGTTAGCAGTAAAACCTTGAAATCAGCCCTTGCCTTGACAGGAAGCCAGTGTAGGGAGGCTAGCACTGGAGTAATATGATCACATTTTTTGGTTCTAGTCAGGATTCTAGCAGCCGTATTTAGCACTAACTGAAGTTTATTTAGTGCTTTATCCGGGTAGCCGGAAAGTAGAGCATTGCAGTAGTCTAACCTAGAAGTGACAAAAGCATGGATTAATTTTTCTGCATCATTTTTGGACAGAAAGTTTCTGATTTTTTCAATGTTACGTAGATGGAAAAAAAAGCTGCCCTTGAAATAGTCTTGATTTGTTCTTCAAAAGAGAGATCAGGGTCCAGAGTAACGCCGAGGTCCTTCACAGTTTTATTTGAGAACACTGTACAGAGGACAAACCATTCACAGAGACAAATTGATATCTTTCCGACAGATAAGATCTAAACCAGACCAGAACTTGTCCGTGTAGACCAATTTGGGTTTCCAATCTCTCCAAAAGAATGTGGTGATCGATGGTATCAAAAGCAGCACTAAGGTCTAGGAGCACGAGGACAGATGCAGAGCCTCGGTCTGATGCCATTAAAAGGTCATTTACCACCTTCACAAGTGCAGTCTCAATGCTATGATGGGGTCTAAAACCAGACTGAAGCATTTGGTATACATTGTTTGTCTTCAGGAAGGCAGTGAGTTGCTGCGCAACAGCCTTTTCTAAAAATTTTGAGAGGAATGGAAGATTCGATATAGGCCGATAGTTTTTTATATTTTCTGGGTCAAGGTTTGGCTTTTTCAAGAGAGGCTTTATTACTGCCACTTTTAGTGAGTTTGGTACACATCCGGTGGATAGAGAGCCGTTTATTATGTTCAACATTGGAGGGCCAACAACATAGGAGGGCCAAGCACAGGAAGCATCATCATCATGATTTTCATCATTGTGTCAAGAGATATAGTACTAAAACACTTGAGCGTCTCTCTTGATCCTAGGTCCTGGCAGAGTTGTGCAGACTCAGGACAACTGAGCTTTGAAGGAATACGCAGATTTAAAGAGGAGTCCGTAATTTGCTTTCTAATAATCATGATCTTTTCCTCAAAGAAGTTCATGAATTTATCACTGCTGAACTGAAAGCCATCCTCTCTTGGGGAATGCTGCTTTTTAGTTAGCTTTGCGACAGTATCAAAAAGGAATTTCGGATTGTTCTTATTTTCCTCAATTAAAGTTGGAAAAATAGGATGATCGAGCAGCAGTAAGGGCTCTTCGGTACTGCATGGTACTGTCTTTCCAAGCTAGTCGGAAGACTTCCAGTTTGGTGTGGCGCCATTTCCATTCCAATTTTCTGGAAGCTTGCTTGTGAGCTCGGGTATTTTCTGTGTACCAGGGAGCTAGTTTCTAATGAGAAATGTTTTTAGTTTTTAGGGGTGCAACTGCATCTAGGGTATTGCGCAACTGCATACTCACCAGACATGTCACCCATTGAGCATGTTTAGTATGATCTGGATCTATGTGCACAAACACAAACCGGTTTAGCATGTCCCGAAGCACATCATTGAATAAAGCCTGGAAAACAACAGGGGCATTGGTGAGTCCAAATGGCATGACCTGGTACTCATAATGTCCACTGGCTGTGTTGAAGGCTGTCTTCTACTCACCCCCCTCGCGTATCCGAACCAGATGGCAGGCATTTCGAAGGTCCAACTTGGAAAATATGATGGCCACCTGGAGAGGTTCAAACGCAAAGGAGAGGTAGAGGTAACGATTCTTGACAGTAATGTCATTAAGTCCCCAGTAGTCAATGCACGGACGTAGGGTCTTGTCCTTCTTCACCACAAAGAAAAACCCTGCGCCGGCAGGAGATACGGGCGGCCCAGTGGCCAGAGACTCCTATGTACTCCTCCATAGCTTTGGTCTCTGGTCCAGACAGAGAATACAATCGACAAACGAGGTGGTGTAGTGCCTGGGAGAAGATCAATGGAACAACCATAAGGACGGGGAAGGGAAGTAGCACGTGCCTTACTGAACACTTCCAGGTCTCTGGGGGGATAGAAGAGACATCCACAGTCTTGCTAACATCCTGAGGAAGACGACTTGGGGAAGGCTGTGCTGCTTGAAGGCAGTGGGACTGGCAAAA
Organism: Oncorhynchus nerka; assembly: GCF_034236695.1. NCBI lineage: Eukaryota > Metazoa > Chordata > Actinopteri > Salmoniformes > Salmonidae > Oncorhynchus > Oncorhynchus nerka. The sequence goes on from NC_088423.1 coordinate 19,448,182, forward strand.
TGGGCTCCAACTCAGGATGGAGCTTGTGGTCCAGTCAGGGCAGCAGGTAGCCTAGTGGTTAGAGCGTTGGACTAACCAAAATGTTGCGAAATCGAATCCCCGAGCTGACAAGGTAAAGATCTGTCGTTCTGCCCCTAAACTAGGCAGTTAACCCAGTGTTCCTAGGCCGTCATTGAAAATAATAATTTGTTCTTAACGGATCTGCCTAGTTAAATAAAGGTTAAAGGTGTTTTTGGAGCCAGGAAAAACACAACACAACCGGAACATGGGGAGATGTAATGAGGAGGAACTGTATTGTCTCACTGTGGTTACCAGAAACCCGTAATTGAACGGGCACAGTACTATTGGTAAGTTCCCCTATAGAGCGGCCATCCAGTGCCCTAGCATCCATGGGCACAGAGAGAGGCTGAGTGGGAATACCAAGCTCCAAAGCCATAGTGGCATACATAAGATTTTCATCAGCCCCAGAGTCAATGAGCACTCGGAGAGACTTAGATTAGTCTCCCCACAGCACAAGAGCAAAAAGGGGTGTGCGGGTGATGGGAATTAGGGAACTCCCAGTCTGACTCACCATAGTACTGGTACCCACTAAAGACAAGGGTTTCCTAATAGGGCAGGTAGCTATAAAATGTCCTGCCCCTCCACAGTACAGACAACAGTTACTCTTCATCCTCTGTGAGCGCTCCCCAACTGATAACCTAGTTCTTCCCAACTGCATAGGCTCAGGAGTATCCAACTCACCCATCGTATATTCACGAGAGGGCTCGGGTGGCTTCGACTCCTCTCAGAAGAGCTGCCTTCGGAAACTTCCGGATTCCATAGGAGGTGTACGTGCCATATCAGTTGCACAAGTGTGCCCGAGAGTCCAGTGTTGCCAACTTAATGACTTTGTCGCTATATTTAGCGAGTATTCAGACCCATCTAGCGACACATTTTCAAATAATTTGACTAGCGACAAATTTAGAGACTTTTGCTGGTGTTATTGGAGACTTTTAGATTCTGACGTGAAAGCACGTATCGTTCTTACTCTTCTCAATGAGCAGCGGGTGCTGCCGTGGGCCCCACCCCCGTCCCAAAGCACTAACTTTGGGAGATGTTCACCCCTCCGCGTACAGACTGCAAATGAATTGCCATGCTGGAAGCCACCGCTGGCTGATCCCGCTGAATGTTCAGGGCGGGATGTAAAATGTTCTTTGTCTAAAATAAATTACTGCACAAAAATAAATCACTGCATTTGACTCACACAGTCTCAGTCACTTACTCACCTTGTCCACTATGTGTGTGCCTCTCTGTGACATGAGCTAAACATCTAGCTGGCTAGCTCCTCATGTCTCAGTCTAAACTGTACACTCAAAAATACAGAAAGGAGTGGGAATCAAACTCTGAATTCAAAGGCTGGTTGAAGCCGTTTATTGGAGATGATACACGGGCATACTGCCTGTATTGTAAGGCTGATTTCTACGCCAAACTTAGTGATGTAAACAAACACATGACAACTCAAAAACATACTCAAAAGGCAAAGCCCTAGGACCCATAACAAGCTGCCACTTATGGTCAAAAAAATTGACTCTGCAAAAAAGGCTGAGGCCACCATGGCATTAGCTGTCGCTGAACACTGTTCCATGCTGGCATGTGATCACATTGGAGAAGCATGTAGAGCTGCTTTCTCAGACTCCACTGCTGCTACCCACTTCAAAATGCACAGGACAAAGTGCACAGAAATGATAAATGGTGTTCTAGCACCATACTTTCTGAAAAAGTTGGTCGTAGATGTGGGTTTCAGCCTCCTCCTCGATGAGTCCACAGATGTGGGTGACCAGTGTTTCAGCCTCCTCCTCGATGAGTCCACGGATGTGGGTGACCAGCGTTTCAGCCTCCTCCTCGATGAGTCCACAGATGTGGGTGACCAGCGTTTCAGCCTCCTCCTCGATGAGTCCACAGATGTGGGTGACCAGTGTTTCAGCCTCCTCCTCGATGAGTCCACGGATGTGGGTGACCAGCGTTTCAGCCTCCTCCTCGATGAGTCCACAGATGTGGGTGACCAGCGTTTCAGCATCCTCCTCGGTGAGTCCACAGATGTGGTTGACCAGCGTTTCAGCCTCCTCCTCGACGAGTCCACGGATGTGGTTGACCAGCGTTTCAGCCTTCTCCTCGATGAGTCCACGGATGTGGTTGACCAGCGTTTCAGCCTCCTCCTCGACGAGTCCACGGATGTAAGTGTTTCTAAGTACCTGGGGGTTGTGATAAGGTACTTTAGTGACACCAAGCTGACAATTGTATCAACATTTCTAGGGCTTGTTGAGTTGGAGGGATCGTGCTGTTGTGGCTTTCCTCAAGAAGTGTTGTCTTTTGTTTTGTAACAGTATTTTTATTGGAATTTCACAATTTTCACCCATATTAAGAGATACAACAACAGAGACAAAGCACACAAAAAAACAGCACTCACTTACACATATCTACGCATATATATATATATATATATATATATATACATACACACACATACATATACATACACTCATGCATATACACATATATACGCGTACGCACACACATACACACACATACATACATACATACATACCACACACACCCATACATACACCATTTTCCTCTTCCCGCTCGGTGCTTCTCTCACCCCATCCCCATCATTGCGTCTCTCAATACATACATTTTAAACAAACTTACAAACAGAAATTAAACAAAAAAGCTCAGTTTAAACCAAGAGGTTAGGTTCCACACATGGAACGTACAGTGTAGTTCTGAAATACATAGATCCCCGCCATTCTAAGTGAATCCTTGCAGCATAATAGCTGATACCTCAGGTTCTAGGTAATTTAGATAAGGTTCCCATACTTCGTAGAACTGGTCTGTTTTTAGAATGCAATGTCATTATACCAATCTTTAATAGAAGGAACCTTATCACTAATCCACTGTAAAAGGATGTTTTTCCTCGCTGCGAAGGTAAGGATGTTGTAAAGCCTCCTTTTACCCACAGAAGTAACATGCCTACTAGGGAGACCTAACAGTAAAGAAACTGGGTCCAATTCTAGATCAACCCCTAGGATCTTTTCAATTTCTTGCAGAACACCAGACCAGTATCTTTGTATTTTGGTACATGCCCATAAACAATGTGTTAGGGTGCCTGTATCAGTTTTGCATTTAAGACACTGAGGGGAAGAGGAAGTGGGGCTAAAAGCATGTCTGCAATTTGGGGATATATGCCATCTGTGTATTATTCTTAATTGGATTGCTCTAGTACGATTACATATAGATATTGTTTTTGCATATCTCCAAATGTCCTCCCACATCTCTTCGTCAATAGTAACAGAATTTTTTTTCTCCCACACTTGTTTCACCCGCTGTGTATTGACAGCAGAAAGGGACCATAAAACAGAGTATCATAAAACAGACTTACAGACATTTTCCTTTGTGGGGAAAAAAAGCATTCTTTCAATGACAGACACATCAGGGTTACCAATTAAGGTGGTGCTCTTCAGAATATAATGTCTTACTTGTAGGAAGCGGAATTTCTCGACCATCTGCTCAAATGACAATAAAATCTTATCAGCAAATAAGTCATTTAGCCTGCGTATGCCCTTAGAGAGGTGTTGTCTTAAAAAAAGAGAAACTCCTGGGGATAGGGACTGACAATGCCTCTGTTATGACGGGGATTAACAATGGGGTCCATAAAGTGCTGAAGGAGGAGTATGGCCTCAAATATCTGGTTCTTATTCGCTGTGTGTGCCACTCTCTGCAGCTTGCTGTAAGTCATGTTTCCAATGACACCATCCCCCGTAGTGTGGAGTACTTGGTAGGAGAGACTTATAACTGGTCTCCAAGTTAACTGGTTTCCATTTCAGTGTCCCCAAAGTGCAGGGAGGCCTACAAGGCCATATATGAGACCATCAACTGTGGGGAGAAACCTTTACAGATAACCAAGGTGTGTGCCACATGTTGGCTATCCATTGAACCCGCGGATTCACGCATTTTGGACCAGTGGGAGGAGCTTAGGCTGCATTTCGCAGTCACCAAGTCCAGTGAACACTGCTACATGACTGATGTTTTATACTCCATGTACAATGATCCTCAAAACATATTATATCTGACTTTTTTGAAGTCAGTGCTGGGTGAGGTACAGTTGGCCATCAAGGCTTTTGAGGGAGAGCAAGTAGATCTTCTTAAGCTACTTGAAAGCTTGGTTAGCCTCATCAAGTCCGTGAGCAGCAGGGTGCTGAATCCACTGGCAATACATTAGTCCCAAACCATACCTTGGTTACCTTTTTGAGTCAAAGGCAGCTGAGCTCCACCTTGCGTCTGAGGATGAAAACAATGTCTGAAAGCGGCGTGTAGCCTTCACCATCCCCATCACTAATGAGTTGAGGGTGAGACTGCCGGACAACATTGAAGCATTGCAGTACATATCAGTTTTCAATGTGGAGGAAACTCTAAAGCACAATAAGAGCCCTGGAGAAATAGAACAAATAGCCAAGCTCCTTGGCTACTCCCCTGCAGAGATAGACAAGATTGTCCAGCAATGGCGTGCCATCCATCTTAGTAAATGGAATGAGACAAAAAACACACTGGGCTTCTGGAGTGAGATTTGGAAGTTCAGGGATGCAGCTGATATCAACCCGTTTCAAGAACTTGCCATGGCTGCTGTGTCTGTGTTGTCATTGCCACACTCGAATGCTGAAGTCGAGAGAGTATTCAGCCAGATGAGTGTGGTAAACAGCAAATTTAAAAATCAGATGTCCTTGCAGACCCTTAACTCCATCCTGTACATTCTATATGGACTGAAGCTGTCTGGTGAGGCTTGCTATGAGCACCAGCTGCCTGAGAATGTTTTGCCGCTTTTTGGCACATCAGCTGCTTACTCATTTAAGTCAGCACCCTCAGTTGCTGAACCTGCCATAGAGAGCCTTGACCAAAATGACGATGACCCACTTTTTCTGTGAGCCTTGCACAGCCTGTGTGTGTGTGGAGGGGAGTCTGGAAAAAAACACTATTAACCTGAATTAGAGCCAGAAGAGTTACCATAATTTTCTCACATTGCCATTGACCATTTTTTCTATTGTCTCTTTTTGGTCCATTTAGATTGTTAATGTAGATTGCATACAAATAAAATGTAAAAAATGTTATGGTTAAAAATGTTTTACTGTGTTTTACTGTGACTTGTTGTAGGCTCCTAAGTGGTCCATAAGGTTAAAAACCAAACCAAATTAAGAGCATTTAAATAAAAAATAAATAAAAATAATAATAATAATAATAAAAAACTAAGTAACTCCGCCAGAGTGTCTCTTTTGGGTCACTTTTGCCGGTCCCAAGCCAGGATAAAAGAGGAGGGTTGGAATTGTGGCATTAAAAAAAACAAGAATCGACAGAAGAAAGTTAATTTGTAGTTCTAAACATATTTAGGGTGTTTTTTACTCACTTTTTGTCTCTCCCACGACGTTATTCCTCTCCTACAGCGTCCATCACAATTACATGCACAATTGTGCAAATTAGGTGATGACGCCATTTAGCGACTTCTAGCGACTTTTAGGACAGCCAATAGCTACTTTCCTTACTGGGGAGTTGGCAACGCTGGACCAGACCTCCTCTCACTCTTGCGTTCCCTTTGGCGTCCATCAATTTTAATGGTTAAAGCGATTAGGGAGTCCAGGTCCACCGGCAGTTCCCGAGCAGCTAGCTCATCCTTTACCTCCTCAGATAATCCGTGCAGAAAAGTATCGAAAAGAGACTCCCGATTCCAGGCACTCTCGGTGGCCAACATGCGAAAGACCACCGCGTAGTCTGCCACACTATGGGAGTTTTGACGTAAGTCAAGCAGTTTTCTGGCCGCCTTTCTCCCGGATACCGGAGACTCAAAAACTTCTCACCTCTGCCAGGAATTCCTCCAAATAACTGCAAATGGCAGATTGTTGTTCCCAAACTGCCGTAGCCCAGGAGAGCACCCTTCCCGACATTAGCTTAATTATATACGCTATCTTTGATCGGTCTGAAGAAAACGAAGATGGCTGTAGCTCAAAAATAAGCGAGCACTGAGAAAGAAAACCCCGGCAGGTACCAGGTCACCCCGAATATGGCTCTGGAGGAGGTAAGCATGGTTCACTGGGAGTCGGGATAGGCTGTACAAACTCACCACAGATAGGGGAAAAATTACTGGGTGATTGGGTTATTTCCAGAGGTGGCAGGTAGCCTCTGAGCTAACTCCCTGATTTGCTCCATAATAGCCTTTAATCCATGGTTGTGGCATCCCGTCAAGGAACTGAGCCCTTCCAGAAGGCCCTGTAGCAACTCCTGATGTCTCCCAATGGTGGCTCCCTGTAGGGAGAAAGACATGGCCCAAGTCTGCTGGGTCTGTCATGGCCAGTTTGCACTATCATGACACTAGGCGAGACCCAAATGCAGATGGTTGGAGTTTAAGATGTTTAATAAATCCAAAAGGAATAGGCAAGAGAATGGTCGTGGACAGGCAAAAGGTCATAACCAGATCAGAGTCCAGGAGGTACAGAGTGGCAGGCAGGCTCAAGGTCAGGGCAGGCAGAATGGTCAGGCAGGCGGGTACAGTGTCCAGAACAGGCAAGGGTCTGAGCACACACACTTGTGGGCCCCTGTGTTGCGGATCAGTGATATGGAGGTGTTGTTTCCTACCTTCACCATCTGGGAGCAGCCCGTCAGGAAGTCCAGAACCCAGTTGCACAGGGCGGGGTTCAGACCCAGGGCCCCAGGCTTAATGATGAGCTTGGAGGGTACTATGGTGTTGAATGCTGAGCTATAGTCAATGAACAGCATTCTTACATAGGTATTCCTCTTGTCCATATGGGATAGGGCTTTGTGCAGTGCGATGACATCTTCTGTGGATCTATTGGGGCGATAAGCACATTGAAGTGGGTCTAGGGTGTCAGGTAAGGTAGAGGTGATATGATCCTTGACAAGTCTATCAAAGCACTTCATGAGGACAGAAGCGAGTGCTACGGGGCAATTGTCATGTAGTTCAGTTACCTTTGCTTTCTTTGGTACAGGAACAATGGTGGATATCTTGAAGCATGTGGGGATAGCAGACTGGGATAGGGAGAGATATGGAGAGATGGAATGTGGGTTCTTCCCTCAGTCAATAAGCGGAGGTTGTCGGTTAAACGTTCTACAAGTTAAGAATACCATAACAGAGTATTCTTAACTTGTAAACCTTTAGTCCCATCAGATGGGGAAGGGCTGAATAGTCCTTGGGTATTGTCCTCTCCTTGTGTTCCTGGACCATTTGCCATACAGCTCCAGGTGGCAGAGAAGACATCAATTAGGGCCGAGCCTACAAATGTAAATGTATCACTACAGTTATAACAAGGATTACTGTGTTATAAACCTACGGCACTATCGTGTTATAAATAAGAGAGGAATTGCTGTTGAGAGTCTTAAATGTTTTATTACAAAATAATGTGAACAATACCAAAAAGCAGTACTTGACTCTAATATCATATCTCACTTTGTACGCATCTTATAAATATCACAAAAATGTGTCTGAACAGAAGTATAATGCCTTGAGTAGCGCTTACTACAAAGTAGATACAAAACTTAATTTCCTGTAAATGAATTGTTTTTTATTGCAATTAGTATTTTTTATTACAAGGCACTTCAGATGGTTTTGTAGGGTCTCAGTAACTTCATCTACACATTCAAACTGCGCTGGTCTTATTCAGACACACACAAAAAAATCATTTAAAAACATCCAACCGTTTGTACCCGCTGTGTTAGCAACTGTAAGGGTTAGTTTAGTGTAGTTTGAAGATATAAGAGGAAGAGAAGGCTGATATTTCAACACCAGTTTCCTGTGATGCATTGAACTTAAACACACTGGTAGTCTCACGGAAGAGAGACTACCTGGACATAGTGTCAGCTTAGTCAAGTACTCGGCTTAATAGAGTAATCAGAAGTTAGCCCACAAACTGTCCACACCGTCTTTATCCCCCATACCCAGACCTAATCTTCAAAGTATTTGACTGATCATTCATTAATGTTTCACAAAATTGGCTGTGCAGCGCACACCACGTTATGTCAAGACACAGTTTAAACATTACAGTACAGTTGGCCTCTAGTCAGGCTAAAACACGGAGACTGGCTTGCTATAGTTTCTCTGAGAAGTACAAAGTATAGAGGGCCAGACCAGAGGGAGACCTAAGGTCTACATGTAATCTCAATGCAACATGGTCCAGAAACTGACATAGTTGAATACATGTCATCTTAATGGATATTTATTTTCAATCGTCAACTCTTTTGTACGCTAAATGGTTGTAAACATTATAAGTTAATAAGACATTCTCTATGCAATGTGTCTGAAGATCGAGCCCTTGTGTTTTCCAACAGCGCAGATATAATAAACCTCAAAACATAAAAAAATATATTTAAAAAATTGGTGGAACAAACTTAGCCTGAGTGCTAGTCTGTTTAGTGCTATCACACCAACTCCGGTGCAAAGAGCACAAACAGATTTGGGAACCAGGCTAGAAAAAACTCTGACAGTCTTGACAATACTTAAAAAAAAAAAAAACATTGCTACAAAAACCAACTCACTATCTACAGTTGAAGTTAGAAGTTTACATACACCGTAGACAAATACATTTAAACTCAGTCTCACAATTCCTGACATTTTATCCTAGTAAAAATTCACTGTCTTAGGTCAGTTAGGAACACCACTTTATTTTAAGAATGTGAAATGTCAGAATAATGGTAGAGAGAATTATTTATTTCAGCTTTTATTTCTTTCATCACATTCCCAGTGGGTCAGAAGTTTACATACACCCAATTACTAATTGGTAGCATTGCCTTTCAATTGTTAAACTTGGGTAGCCTTCCACAAGCTTCCCACAAGAAGTTGGGTGAATTTTGGCCCATTTCCCCTAACAGAGCTGGTGTAACTGAGTCAGGTTTGTAGGCCTCCTTGCTCGCATACGATTTTTCAGTTCTGCCCACACATCTTCTATTGGATTGAGGTCAGGGCTTTGTGATGGCCACTCCAATATCTTGACTTTGTTGTCCTTAAGCCATTTTGCCACAACTTTGGAAGTATGCTTGGGGTCATTGTCCATTTGGAAGTCCCATTTGCAACCAAGCTTTCACTTCCTGATTTATGTCTTGAGAATTTGCTTCAATATATCCACATAATTGTCCTTCCTCATGATGCCATCTATTTTGTGAAGTGCACCAGTCCCTCCTGCAGCAAAGCACTTCCACAACATGATGCTGCCACCCCTGTGCTTCACGGTTGGGATGATGTTCTTCGGCTTGCAAGCCTCCCCCTTTTTCCTCCAAACATAACAATGGTCATTATGGCCAAACAGTTCTATTTTTGTTTCATCAGACCAGAGGACAACTCTCCAAAAAGTACGATCTTTGTCCCAATGTGCAGATGAAAACCGTAGTCTGGCTTTTTTATGGCGGTTTTGGAGCAGTGGCTTCTTCCTTGTTGAGCGGCCTTTCAGTTTATATCGATATAGGACTCGTTTTACTGTGGATATAGATACTATTGTACCGGTTTCCTCCAGCATCTTCACAAGGTCCTTTGCTGCTGTTCTGGGATTGATTTGCACTTTTCGCACCAAAGTACGTTAATCTCTAGGAGACAGAACGAGTCTCCTTCCTGAGCGTTATGACGGCTGCATGGTCCCATGGTGTTTATACTTGCATACTATTGTTTGTACAGATGAACGTGGTACCTTCAGGCATTTGGAAATTGCTCCCAAGGATGAACCAGACTTGTGGATGTGTACAATTTATTTTCTGAGGTCTTGGCTGATTTTCTCATGATGTCAAGCAAAGAGGCACTGAGTTTGAAGGTAGGCCTTGAAATACATCCACAGGTCCACCTCCAATTGACTCAAATGGATGTCAATTAGCCTATCAGAAGCTTCTAATGCCATGACATAATTTTCTGGAATTTGCCAAGCTGTTTAAAAGGCGCAGTCAACTCACTGTATGTAAACTTCTGACCCACTGGAATTGTGATACAGTGACTTATAAGTGAAATAATCTGTCTGTAAACAATTGTTGGAAAAATGACTTGTATCATGCACAAAGTAGATGTCCTAACCGACTTGCCAAAACTATAGTTCGTTAACAAGAAATTTGTAGAGTGGTTAAAAAACAAGTTTTAATGTCTCCAACCTAAGTGTATGTAAAGTTACGACTTCAACTGTAATACAAATATGGAAAAGGGAATAGTGTTTATTTTTCCGTTTCTAGAACATAGTGTAAACAGACATAATAACCACTGAATCATATATATTTGCGTGTAGAGCTCAGCATAACGATATGCTCGAACCAACTCCCATTGAGTTGGATGTGCTTTGTCCTAGCAACAGTGAACGACTGCACAATGCAGATAGTGAAATAAAGAACCAGTATAAAGATATACAAACATCTTCCAAGACAAATCTTAATAATGTTCAAATTTTTACTTAGATTTGGGGCTACTGTATGTTTAAATGAGACTGATAATAGTACTCCTTTAATCTTACTGGATAAGAAAAGCAAACCTCTAACACACACACACACACACACACACACCTAGGAAGTCTAAAAACACTGTTTACAGGCAGGTATGGGATTGACATTGACTGATAAATAGTGTATTCAGTATTAACTCACTATTTTTACCCCAACCAGGCAGAGTTTTCATTCATTGTAGCTTAGTATGTATGTATGTGTCCATCAAATCTATTGCTCAAAGGGTCTGGGTGTTTTTTTCCTCTTAACAAGCTGAGCCTTGAGCAGAGGAACAGAATAATACGTGTCCCAAATGACAACCTACTGTATTCCCTATTTAGTACACTACTTTTAACCAGACATGAGCCCAAGTCAAAAGTAATGCCCTACATAGGGAATAGAGTGCCATTTGGGACGTAGTTGAACGGACAGTTGGCCTGTATCTTCTTATTGGTACCAGGGTGTCTTACGGATCCAGTGGAGAGTGAAGCCTGCATCTGTCCGGATCTTGATGGAGGCAGCCTCAGCCTCTCTTACCGTCTCCTTCACAGACTGCATCAGGTTCTGGGCATTGTGAACCAACATCTCTGTGGCCTGGGTGAGGGGGAAGGAAAGAAACATGTTGGTCACATTTTACATGAAGTTGCTCTTGTGTAGTAACACTGTAATTACACTAGTAACAACATGCTATTTATATCAATGTTTCCCCTATACATTAGCAGCAACGGTCCACAGATTATAAATTGTTGCCAGCACTGCAAAAAATGTAATAAAAAAAAATACATATATCTCTGCTGATATACACTTTTAAATGGATAGCTGTAGGCTCAATGACTGGAAGTCTATGGGAACAGCTAGCATGTCATTGCGCCACCACCTTTGCCACCACTGCTGAAAGAAATCCTAGGGGAAACACTGTACATTGTAACATTACTGTTACATTGTACTTTAGTGCATTTCGTAGTAAATTTCAAATTGAAATGTTCGAGTGTCTTTCTGTAATTTTTGCATTTGGAATTACATTGTAATGGAGTTTAGTGGTTTCTGTTATTATACAAGTGGAATAAGGAACACTAGTCCACTTGTATAATAACAGAAACCACTAAACTCCATTACAATGTCATTCCAAATGCAAAAAAGTTAACTGTGGTTGATGTGTGTTATCCAATGATCTCCAGTGTACTGACCTGCTCTGACTCCTCTTCACTGATGTTGGTACGACCCAACATGGTGGCCTTGACTGTGGAGAGGATCTTGAGCTGTGTGCTAATGGTGGGGATCCGCTCACACACCTGGAACACAGAGAAGTTTATTTAAGTTCAAGTTCCGAGAAACCAGTCAGAGACATGAAGATAAAAACAGAAAACAGTGTAATTTATTTCAAATGATCTACCCTAAATCAAATCACGAGGACAGGGTGGAAATTCAATTATCTTTAGTCCTACAACTCCAACATGAATATAATGTTGTCCTTTCTATGGTCTTTCCAGAGCAGCTGCTGCTCCTCAAGAAAAACCTGAAGAGAGCAGTCTGAAAGTCTTGCTTCTTCCGTCCTTGTTTGCTCAATTCATCCATTAGCAGAATATTGGACCAGATGAAACCCTGATAAAGGCAGCATAGCTATCGAAACTTAGGTATTTATTCAATTTATTGCATCGTAGCCATGAGATTTAGCATTTTGAAGACTGGACCAGGAACCAGTCGGTCAGCTGACCTGGAGCAGGTTAGTCCGGATGCGTTTGTCTGTGCACTGCTTGGCCACCTCCTTGGCCAGTCTTGTGACCTCATCTGAGGCCTTGGCGATGTCTTTGGCACACTGGATGAGGGCACGCTTGTTCCCACTGCCACCGCGCACCAGACGGGACATCTCAGCCATGAGCAGGGCCATTCTCTTGGCTGCACCGATGATATCGTTACCCTGAAAATATGACAAAAACCAAGGCATTAAATTGGACATATTTTATCTTTATCTAACTAGGCAGGTCAGTTAAGAACGAATTCTTATTTTCATTGACGGCCTAGGAACAGTGGGTTAACTGACGTATTCAGGGGCAGAATGGCAGATTTGTACCTTGTCAGCTTGGGGATTCGAACTTGCAACCTTTCAATTACTAGTCCAATGTTCTAACAACTAGGCTACCCTGCCACCCCAATATGACAACACATCTGAGGTGGATTCCGTGTCCAGTGTAATTGTGCAGTATAAATGTATATGTACATGTCACACTTCCTAAATGGCACCGAATTATGGCTAGTCTGAATCTGCTCCGCTATGGTTTTCTGGTCGCAATAAACTTAACTTTGAACATCAACATGTAACTAACTGTATGTGCTGTTAGCTCACCTTGCTAGACCACTTGCGGGCCTCCTCGTGGAGCTGCCTGGCGGCCATCATCATGGGCTCGCTCACCATCTCTCCCAATACCTGCTCTGGGAAGTCCTCGTCCTTCTCCTCTGGGGGAGGGGTCTGGGGGGAGGAACCTCACCCTCGGGGAGAGGGGGTTTGGGTGGGGCGGGCTCGTCGCTGACCTGGGGTGTATTCAGATAGGTGAAACGTTCAGAATGTTGCAGATAGAAATGAATCCCTCTACTCGACATGGCAGATAATCATATCCGTTCTAACAAATATATATATTTTTTATATGAACGTTCTGAAACCCCATTTCTACGCCCACTGAACAAAACCCTGGTGTTGACAGTGCAGGACTATGAAGTTCTTTTTTAAATTTTTATTATTTTTAATTTTTACCCTTTTTTCTCCCCAATTTCGTGGTATCCAATTGTTGTAGTAGCTACCTACTATCTTGTCTCATCGCTACAACTCCCGTACGGGCTCGGGAGAGACGAAGGTTGAAAGTCATGCGTCTTCCGATACACAACCCAACCAAGCCGCACTGCTTCTTAACACAGTGCGCATACAACCCGGAAGCCAGCCGCACCAATGCGCCGGAGGAAACACCGTGCACCTGGCCACCTTGGCTAGCGCACACTGCGCCCAGCCCGCCACAGGAGTCGCTGGTGCGCGATGAGACAAGGACACCCCTACCGACCAAGCCCTCCCTAACCCGGGCGACGCTAGGCCAATTGTGTGTCGCCCCACGGACCTCCCGGTCGCGGCCGGTTACGACAGAGCCTGGAAGCGAACCCAGGGACTCTGATGGCACAGCTGGCGCTGCAGTACAGTGCCCTTAACCACTGCGCCACCCGGGAGGCCCTATAAAGTATTTTATGACAGATGCTGATGTGAAAAGAGTTTTATAAATTAATTTGATTGATCGACTTACGTGCAGCTGATGCAGATCAGGAGGTGGTGGTGGTGGGAAGTCTGGCTCCTGTGGCTGGAAGGCATCTCTCACAATGGCAACGGCACCCAGGATTCGATAGCCTGAGTCCAGGAAGCCCTTCTGCAGACCTGGACACCACGGAGGAAGAAGGAGATACATATAGGCCTTAGAAACAGGATATTAGACAAAGGCCGCAAAAGCTGCTGTGTGGCAGCAGTAACACATTGACAGACCCCAAAACCATAACACCATCGACTGAACCTTAACTTTTGACAATCACAGATTCAGAGATTTGACCGAATTAATCTTTATATTTAGTATTAGGTCATGTTGGAAAGCTGTACACGGGTAGCTATAACAGCAGGTTATACAGTATAATGATCAAACACATCCTAAATGTCTGGTAACTGCCTTGGAACATACTTGGATCTGTGATGTTCCCAGCCACAGCCTTGGCGTCCATCACCATGGGAGAGATGGTCCGGCTGAGCTCATCAGATGCAGCCTTCACTATCTCCCTGAACTTAGGATCCTCAGAGTTCTCCACCTAGGAAAGAAAGTGTATTCATGCATTTCTATTTTGAATCCTTTTCATAGTATGTATTTTAATCTGAACTGCAATTCACTTGTCTGTATTCTAATCTGCTAAAGTGCACTATTGTGGCACGTGTTTGTATGCTTGTGCATCTGCATTGCTTGCTCTTTGGGGTTTTAGGCTGGGTATCTGTAAATCACTTTGTGCCAACTGCTGATGTAAAAAGGGCTTTAAAATAAATGTGATTGTACTGTAAATAAAAATGATCTATACCTCCCGTTTCGCCACCAGGAGGATCCGGTTGGCCCGCCGGGCGATGCTAGTTGCCCCTGCCACTAACATCTGGGGCTGGTGGTTAGCCATGGCCACACGACACTTATCCAGGTCTTTCTTAATGGCCTCCTCAGAGGCATTCAACAGAGACTTGGTGTCTATGGCCTCGTCCACCAAACCTAGAGACGGAGAAGACATCATTCTTAGTGCTTATAACGAAGTGACCACAACGCCCACTTTTTGTAATCAACGACAAATGACACAAGATGGTCTGGCACTACCTGTCATTTTCTCCACGTTGTCAATCCACTGGTTCTTCATGGTCTCAAAGTGCTCGTATGCAGCCTGGTTGCCTGGGTTTCTCAGCAGGATACGGGCTGCAGAGACCACCTAGAAAAGAACGTTCCCACCAGGAAAAAAATATATAGGAAATAGGGCTCAACTGACCAAGGCCAAATTAATCGTCCCTATGTCACTACGGCATAAACACCACACAAATGTTGATAATGTTGCACAAAACACAAACACACCTTCTCTACTGGTGTAGCACAGTTTCTCTGGACCCCTGCAAAGTCAGAGTTTGGGCCCCTCCCCTTCCTAAAAAAAACAACAAAATGTATAGACTACCAATCGCTGTCTGTGGTTCTGAAATTGCAACGTTTACGCTGCTGCCTATCGATAGGCTGATGTGGTGCTAATGCTTGGCTATAGCTTTGCTTTAATGGATACATGTTCATTTGTATTTGCTCGTCATTTTCTCACGTTAAGCCTAACGTTTATGTTTCATGAAGCTATAGGCCTACAGTGTCACAACGCTGCTATTTTGAATGCTGGCTGGAGGCAATAATGTAATTAAAGTGGGAAATTCAAATATTGCAGGTTATAAAATGAATTTACGATGCAACAGCATACTAATCAGAAACCAAAATATATTTTGAATATACAATTGTCCAGTAGGCCTTTCTGGAAGAGGAGGAAAAGGATGGCCGACAGTCTCACTAGAGGAACTGACACTATTCTGGAGAGGAGGAGGAGAGACTAACTAGAGGAACTGACACTATTCTGGAGAGGAGGAGGAGGAGAGACTAACTAGAGGAACTGACACTATTCTGGAGAGGAGGAGGAGGAGGAGAGACTCACTAGAGGAACTGACACTGTTCTGGAGAGAAGAAGGAGGAGAGATTCCCACTAGAGGAACTGACACTATTCTGGAGAGAAGGAGGAGGAGAGACTCACTAGAGGAACTGACACTATTCTGGAGAGGAGGAGGAGAGACTCACTAGAGGAACTGACACTATTCTGGAGAGGAGGAGGAGGAGGGACTCTCTAAAGGAACTGACACTATTCTGGAGAGGAGGAGGAGGGACTCTCACTAGAGGAACTGACACTATTCTGGAGAGGAGGAGGAGGAGGGACTCTCACTAGAGAAACTGACACTATTCTGGAGAGAAGAAGGAGGAGAGACTCTCTAAAGGAACTGACACTATTCTGGAGAGGAGGAGGAGGAGGGACTCTCACTAGAGAAACTGACACTATTCTGGAGAGGAGGAGGAGAGACTCACTAGAGGAACTGACACTATTCTGGAGAGAAGGACGAGGAGAGACTCTCACTAGAGGAACTGACACTATTCTGGAGAGGAGGAGGAGAGACTCACTAGAGGAACTGACACTATTCTGGAGAGAAGGAGGAGGATGGCCTCACTAGAGGAACTGACACTGTTCTGGAGAGAAGAAGGAGGAGAGATTCCCACTAGAGGAACTGACACTATTCTGGAGAGAAGGATGAGGAGGGACTCACTAGAGGAACTGACACTATTCTGGAGAGAAGGAGGAGGAGAGACTCTCACTAGAGGAACTGACACTATTCTGGAGAGGAGGAGGAGGGACTTACTAGAGGAACTGACTATTCTGGAGAGAAGGAGGAGGAGAGACTCTCACTAGAGGAACTGACACTATTCTGGAGAGGAGGAGGAGAGACTCACTAGAGGGACACTATTCTGGAGAGAAGGAGGAGGAGGGACTCACTCGAGGAACTGACACTATTCTGGAGAGGAGGAGGAGAGACTCACTAGAGGGACCCTATTCTGGAGAGAAGGAGGAGGATGGCCTCACTAGAGGAACTGACACTATTTTGGAGAGGAGGAGGAGGAGGGACTTACTAGAGGAACTGACTATTCTGGAGAGAAGGAGGAGGAGAGACTCTCACTAGAGGAACTGACACAATTCTGGAGAGGAGGAGGAGGAGGGACTTACTAGAGGAACTGACTATTCTGGAGAGAAGGAGGAGGAGAGACTCTCACTAGAGGAACTGACACTATTCTGGAGAGGAGGAGGAGAGTCTCACTAGAGGGACACTATTCTGGAGAGAAGGAGGAGGATGGCCTCACTAGAGGAACTGACACTATTCTGGAGAGAAGAAGGAGGAGAGACTCTCACTAGAGGAACTGACACAATTCTGGAGAGGAGGAGGAGAGACCCACTAGAGGAACTGACACTATTCTGGAGAGGAGGAGTAGAGACTATCACAAGGTGGTAGCTTGGCTGTTGTAGTTATCTTGATCAGATAAAACCTGTTTTTTTGGACCGCTTGGTCTTCCCTTATGTTTATCCATCTTGAACAATGCACTCACTCTCCATCCGAGTCCCCCCTGATTCACCCATTCACTCTCCATCCGAGTCCCACCTGATTCACCCACTCACTCTCCATCCGAGTCCCCCCTGATTCACCCACTCACTCTCCATCCGAGTCCCCCCTGATTCTCCCACTCACTCTCCATCCGATTCCCCCCTGATTCACCCATTCACTCTCCATCCGAGTCCCACCTGATTCACCCACTCACTCTCCATCCGAGTCCCCCTGATTCACCACTCACTCTCCATCCGAGTCCCCCTGATTCACCCACTCACTCTCCATCCGAGTCCCCCCTGATTCTCCCACTCACTCTCCATCCGATTCCCCCCTGATTCACCCATTCACTCTCCATCCGAGTCCCACCTGATTCACCCACTCACTCTCCATCCGAGTTCTACCTGATTCACCCACTCACTCTCCATCCGAGTCCCACCTGATTCACCCGCTCACTCTCCATCGGAGTCCCACCTGATTCACCCGCTCACTCTCTATCCGAGTCCCACCTGATTCACCCACTCACTCTCCATCCGAGTCCCACCTGATTCACCCACTCACTCTCTATCCGAGTCCCACCTGATTCACCCACTCACTCTCCATCCGAGTCCCACCTGATTCACTTAAATTTAAAAAAACTTTATAGCCAATTAGGTGAGGAGGCCGAAATAGGCTAATTAGCTGCATGAAAACTACATTGACTGCCTGACTCACCTACTACCCATGTAGGTTGAACAACACAAACACTTTGCTTGCTACATTTGTAAATTAAAAAGGAGGGTTACTGTCCAAATTATTTATTACAAAAATTAATACAATTTAGACATAGCCGTGAGATGACAGGCGCATGGGCCCCCAGAGGGGATTTACGCTACCCCAGTGACACACTCGCACACTCACACACTCACACTGTCACTTACCTGTGGTGTCAGGTCCCTTGTAGACTTGACGGCAGCTTGGATCCCCTCCACAGTGGTCTTGTTAGCTGTTCCTACAGCGGCAGCCTTTTCTGCCGTGGCACCCAGCTTGTTGGCATGGTTCTCAAAGTTGGCCGCCCTCTCGTCAAACACCTAACATAAGTGACAAATCATAGAATCATGAAACATAACACAATATACACTGGGTGGTTCGAGCACTGACTGCTAATTGGCTGAAAGCCATTGCAAATTAGGCCGTATACTACGGGTATGAAAACATTTATTAGGTGTGTAACCAGTTTATAATAGCAATAAGGCAACTCAGGGGTTTGTGGTATATGGCCAATATACCATGGCTAAGGGCTGTACCCAGGCACTTATATATATTGGCCACATACCACACCCCCTCGGGACTTATTGCTTAAATATAGTATACTATATGCCACTTAGCAAATGCTTACAGCGACAAAACATTAGAACGATAAAACATGATTAAATATTAATCTTGCATGATTACTTATGGTAAGACTTCCCTCTGGAAATGTCATCTAAGTATTATTGAGTGACAAGTACATAAATGATTGGAAACTAATCAATAAGTCATCCATATGTGTATCATGATATGAATCTGCCAAATAAGTCACCATATTGTAGAGCCATATTATATGCATTACACGGTACACTTACATTTCACATTTGAGTAATTTAGCAGACGCTCTTATCCAGAGTGTCTTACAGGAGCAATTAGGGTTAAGTGCCTGGCTCAAGAGCACAGACAGATTTTTCACCTAGTCGGCTCGGGATTAGAACCAGCGATCTTTCAGTTACTGGCCAAACTAGGCTACCTGCCGCCGTACACACTTTAGAGCTCATTATACTGTTCTGTTCATAGGTTGAGTGAATGAATGAGCCATGATAGAGTTACTGTAGGGAGACAAGAGAGAGAGCCAGAGGGAGAGGGAGTAAGAGGAGGGAGAGAGAAAGATAAACCACCCACCTCGTCCCTGTTAGGGGCATCGGACGGGGCGGTGGAGGCCACAGCGAGTAGTTTGATGGGAGTGGTCGTGTCGCTGAAGATGTCCGACACTTCGTGAGTCATAGCTTCCTGCATCTTTTCTTTGAGGTCCTGAGAAGACAAGTCCACACACATGAGTTAGTAAGCGTTAGACCAGCTTTAGAAGCATTACATGTTAACAATAGGCTCTCAGAACTCTTTTGTCAAGTGCTTTACATTGCAGCTCTGATCTATGGAAATACTACTACATGTGTGTGACATCATTCAACAGTTGATTTCAAAGGGGAATTCTTACTTCTTAATAAACTAAAACACATTTAGGTCACACTTTCTTTTGATAGTCAGGATTTTCTATCTGTAGACACTAACGATGGTCATACTATCAACAATTTTTGGTTTGCGATAAGGGTTTGTGTAAGGGTTAAGGATAAGAGATAAAGCTAGGGTTAGTTTATGGTTAGCAACTACAGATAGACTATCCAAATAAAGTGTTACCCACATTTATTTTTACTATCATAGTCATAGGGCTCCCGAGTAGCGCAGCGGTCTAGGGCACTGCATCTCAGTGCTAGAGGAGTCACTACAGACCCTGGTTCGATTCTAGGCTGTATCACAACCGGCCGTAATTGGAAGTCCCATAGGGTGGTGCACAATTGGCCCAGAATCGTCTGGGTTAGGGTTTGGCCGGGGTTGGCCGTCATTGTAAATAAGAATTTGTTCTTAAAGGACTTGACTAGTTAAATAAAGGTTTAATAAATAAAATAGTGGATCTGTCATTGACTGCAGCTGGTGTATCCTGCCAGGAGGGGGATCCCTTCACCATGCCTGTGTCAGAGTGAACTCCAGCTGGTTTGGATGACTTGTGTGGCTAATGACTTGTGAGAGTGAATGTCAGCCGTCTCACCTTCAGGGTCTCCTGGAGCTGCTGAGCCACGGCACGTGCTTGTGGCGACTCTCCCTCGCCCCTGGCGGCCAGGTTGGCTAGCTGGGCCATCAACTGTTCTACCTGCTCACACTTCCCCAGCAGCTCCTGTCTATAGGGACCTGGCAGGGCGTTAGCCAGACGACGACCCTCCGCCACCAGACCCCGGATAGCTGCCTGGCCTGTGGAGAGACATAGATGGAGTCAGACACAGAAGCAGCAGTCTAGGTGGCTTATTATTCCATATATTGTTGTGGTTATGCTTACTCTGAACATTCTCTAGTAGACGGTGTCATACAGTCCAGAGCCAGTGTAAACAATGCATGACATGTGAGAGTGTATCCAGGCTTCTGAGCCGACAAACCAAAGAGAGCATTATGAGGTTGGGTGAGAGTAGTGGAATGTAGTGCACAGAGAAAAACAACACAGCAAGGGAGGGAGGGAGGGAGATAGATTGGATGAAAGAGAGAAGAAATCAAGAAGCAGGGATGGAGAGAGAGAGAGAAAACCAGAGATATAAAGAGAGCGAGAGAGAGACCAGGCTATTGAGACTTACCCACTCCACCGTCATCAATGGTAGGGTTCTCCATCCAGCTCTGGGCCTGTTCTATCTTCCCTTCCAGGTGGACTGCTGCCTTAGCAGGCCTGCTGTTGGCTACAGCCTTGGTGGTCTTCGACTGCAGGTTCTGCAGAGCCGTGGCTATCTGTTTGGCCAATGCCCTGGCCTCCGGA
This sequence comes from Oncorhynchus nerka, assembly GCF_034236695.1. NCBI lineage: Eukaryota > Metazoa > Chordata > Actinopteri > Salmoniformes > Salmonidae > Oncorhynchus > Oncorhynchus nerka. The sequence goes on from NC_088423.1 coordinate 19,468,968, forward strand.
GTATCTCCTCTACCCCTGTGAATGGGAGAGAATAATGACATACTGGAAAGGACCTTTCTCATAGGCTCTCTAAAGCATGATATACACTGCTCCAAAAAATAAAGGGAACACTAAAATAACACATCCTAGATCTGAATTAATGAAATATTCCTATTAAATACTTTTTTCTTTACATAGTTGAATGTGCTGACAACAAAATCACAAAAATTATCAATGGAAATCAAATCTATCAACCCATGGAGGTCTGGATTTGGAGTCACACTCAAAATTAAAGTGGAAAACCACACTACAGTCTGATCCAACTTTGATGTAATGTCCTTATTAAAAGAAGTCAAAATGAGGCTCAGTAGTGTGTGTGGCCTCCACGTGCCTGTATGACCTCCCTACAATGCCTGGGCATGCTCCTGATTGATGAGCTGGCGGATGGTCTCCTGAGGGATCTCCTCCTCTCCTCCCAGCATCCGCCAACTCCGGGACAGTCTGTGGTCCCAGATGTGCTCAATTGGATTCAGGTCTGGGGCCAGTCCATAGCATCAATGCCTTCCTCTTGCAGGAACTGCTGACACACTCAAGCCATATGAGGTCTAGCATTGTCTTGCATTAGGAGGAACCCAGGGCCAACCGCACCAGTCTCACAAGGGGTCTGACGATCTCATCTCGGTACCTAATGGCAGTCAGGCTACCTCTGGTGAGCACATGGAGCGCTGTGCGGCCCCCCAAAGAAATGCCACCCCACACCATGACTGACCCACCGCCAAACCGCTCATGCTGGAGGATGTTGCAGGCAGCAGAACGTTTTCCACAGCGTCTCCAGACTCTGTCACATGTGCTCAGTGTGAATCTGATTTCATCTGTGAAGAGCACAGTGGCAAATTTGGCGCCCAGTGGCGAATTTGCCAATCTTGATGTTCTCTGGCAAATGCCAAACGTCCTGCACGGTGTTGGGCTGTAAGCACAACCCCCACCTGTGGACGTCGGGCCCTCATACCACCCTTATGGAGTCTGTTTCTGACCGTTTGAGCAGACACATGCACATTTGTGGCCTGCTGGAGGTCATTTTGCAGGGCTCTGGCAGTGCTCCTTGTGCTCCTCCTTGCACAAAGGCGGAGGTAGCGGTCCTGCTGCTGGGTTGTTGCCCTCCTACGGCCTCCTCCACGTCTCCTGATGTACTGGCCTGTCTCCTGGTAGCGCCTCCATGCTCTGGACACTACGCTGACAGACACAGCAAACATTCTTGCCACAGCTCGCATTGATGTGCCATCCTGGATGAGCTGCACTACCTGAGCCACTTGTGTGGGTTGTAGACTCCGTCTCATGCTACCACTAGAGTGAAAGCACCGCCAGCATTCAAAAGTGACCAAAACATCAGCCAGGAAGCATAGGAACTGAGAAGTGGTCTGTGGTCACCACCTGCAGAACCACTCCTTTATTGGGGGTGTCTTGCTAATTGCCTATAATTTCCACCTGTTGTCTATTCCATTTGCACAACAGCATGTGAAATTGATTGTCAATCAGTGTTTCTTCCTAAGTGGACAGTTTGATTTCACAGAAGTGTGATTGACTTGGAGTTACATTGTGTTGTTTAAGTGTTCCCTTTATTTTTTTGAGCAGTGTAGTTGATGATGGCGCCGGAGGAGATGGCCGCCGCATTACGGTCTCCGTGCTATTATGTGTATTTTTTGCGATATTTGTAAATTATTTTGTACATAATGTTTCTGCAACCATATCTTACGGCAGAAAAGATCTTCTGGATATCAGGACAGCGATCACTCACCTCAGATTAGAAAAATATTTCTTCAACAACAACAGCAGCAAGCAGGACTCACACGATATTCTCCAAACAACCCACAGGGCAGACATCCCAATTATTTGCAAGAGGAAGCGATGCAGAGGATGAAGAGCAGGATGCCTCGTTTGGACTCGCAGAAGACAACTTGGAAAGCTGCCGTTACCGTCAATATTATTCGCCAACGTGCAATCATTGGACAATAAACTAGACGAGGTAAGATCACAAATATCCTACCAACGGGCCATAAAAAAACTAATATCCTATGCTTCACGGAATCGTGGCTGAATGACGACATGGATATTCAGCTAGCGGGATACACGCTGCACCGGCAAGATAGAACAGTACACGAGGGGCGCCGTCTGTGCATATTTGTAAACAACAGCTGGTGCACGAAATCTAAGGAAGTCTCTAGATTTTGCTCGCCTGAAGTTGAGTATACTGTGATAAACTGCAGGCCACACTACTTGCCTAGAGAGTTCTCAGCTATACTTTTCGTGGCTGTTTATTTACCACCACAGACAGATGCTGACACTGAGACTGCACTCATTCAGCTGTATAAGGAAATAAGCAAACAAGAAACCACTCACCCAGAGGCGGTGCTCCTAGTGGCCAGAGACTTTAATGCAGGGAAACTTAAATCAGTTCTACCAAATCTACCAATGTTAAATGTGCAACCAGAGGAAAAATTTGGTAAATCCAACCACAACTCCATCCTCCTGATTCCTGCTTACAAGCAAAAATTAAAGCAGGAAGCACCAGTGACTTGGTCTATAAAAAAATGGTCTGTTGAAGCAGATGCTAAACTACAGGACTGCTTTGCTATCACAGACTGGAACATGTTCCGGGATTCTTCCGATGACATTGAGGAATACACTACATCTATTCCATATGCACAACAGCATGTGAAATGTATTGTCAATCAGTGTTTCTTCCTAAGTGGACAGTTTGATTTCACATTCTCATCGACGGGGCTGTAGTGGAGCAGGTTGAGAGCTTCAAATTCCTTGGTGTCCACATCAACAACAAACTATATTGGTCCAAACACACCAAGACAGTCGTGAAGAGGGCCCAACAAAGCCTATTCCCCCTCAGGAAACTAAAAAGATTTGGCATGGGTCCTGAGATCCTCAAAAGGTTCTACAGCTGCAACATCGAGAGCATCCTGACCGGTTGCATCACTGCCTGGTACGGCAATTGCTCGGCCTCCGACCGCAAGGCACTTCAGAGGGTAATGCGTATGGCCCAGTACATCACTGGGGCAAAGCTGCCTGCCAACCAAGACCTCTACACCAGGCGGTGTCAGAGGAAGACCCCAGCCACCCCAGTCATAGACTGTTCTCTCTACTACCGCATGGCAAGCGGTACTGGAGTGCCAAGTCTAGGACAAAAAGGCTTCTCAACAGTTTTTACCCCCAAGCCATAAGACTCCTGAACAGGTAATCAAATGGCTACCCGGACTGTTTGCATTGCGTGCCTCCCCCAACCTCTCTTTAACGCTGCTGCTACTCTCTGTTTATCATATATACATAGTCACTTTAACTATACATTAATGTACATACTACCTAAATTGGCCTGACCAACCAGTGCTCCCGCACATTGGCTAACCGGGCTATCTGCATTGTGTCCCGCCACCCACCACCCGCCAACCCCTCTTTTTAAGCTTCTCCTACTCTCTGTTCATCATATATGCACATATATGTCATATATGTCACTTTAACGATACCTACATGTATATATTACCTCAATAAGCCTGACTAACAGGTGTCTGTATAAAGCCTTGCTACTCCTTTTTCAAATGTCTTTCTACTGTTGTTTTATTTCTTTACTTACCTACAGACACACACACACACACATACCTCTTTTTGGCACCATTGGTTAGAGCCTGTAAGTAAGCATTTCAAAAAGCATTTCACAAAAGGTTTACACCTGTTGTATTCGGCGCACGTGACAAATAAACTTTGATTTTAATTTGAGTTATTTTAGGGAAAGCTAAATAAAAATGAAATAACGTTGATTACGATTTGTGGACTTCTATCTATCATGAAAACAAAATGTGATTCAACCTCTAAAGAATTACATCACCAAGGGATACATGTACAGTGAGAACAATAATGGTCCAAGAACCGAACCCTGCGGAACTCAATATTTTACATTGGAAGTGTTTTGAACACTCTTCTTTGAAGTCTTCTTTATTCTGCATTGTTCATTTTTTAAGGAATGCAACCAACAACTATTTCCATAGCATATCCAATGTGCGACTTACTGTCTCCGGAGCTCAGAGAGCTTGGCGGTGAGAGCAGCCATCTCTCCGATGGACCTCAGGATGTCATCTCTCTCCTTGGGGTCTTCACACATGTCAGCGATCTTCTTGGCCTCAGTCAGGATGGCTCGGATGTTCTCCTCTCCCTCAGGACCACCGTTGGGGTCTGCGAGCCAGTTCTGCAGGGGCACAGGGTTAGTGCTCAACATAAGACAATCTGCCCAACAACATGGAACACAAATTACTGTTGTTTAATGCTTTTGTATGCTACCCTCTGGGTTTTGTGTTTTACTTTTATCCTATCATCAATCAATTATCGAATCAATCAGATATCCTACCTGAGCAGCATCGATCTTCTTGGCGATGACCTGTTTGGAGTTGGTCATGGCCTCCAATTTCCGGGCTGCGTTCTCCACCTTTCCCGTGAGAATGTCCAGGCCCTGGGAGACCTGTTGGGCCTTCTGCATGGCTGCAGGAGATGCTCCCTGACCCCTGGAGAGAATGACAACACAGAACATCAGTTGGTTGTAAAATTCCAGAAACGTTCACAAAGTTCACAGGTGTCATGACGTGGCACTTTCTGGGGGTAGATCGTGCCCCCCCCCTCACTCTCTCTCCTAAACCCAGGTTTTGTTATCTCAGGTCATACATTCCTGGAAGAGACTCTCTCCCCCTGGTCATTCAGAAAGAGAGGGAGAGAGCACAAAGAGAGAACAAAGGCCTTCACTTGGCCAAACTCCTAAATCCCCAAAATGTGAGAATTAAACCATTTCTACTTTTGAGAATGTGGGAATGGTCCATGGACACTTAAGGGACAGTTATGAGGAGTGTGTTTCATTTGGTGATCTGATGAAAGACAGGAAACATAAATAAAAGGTATCTCTAAAGTGTACATTTCCCAGCTGTCAGGTTTACTTCAAAATATTGTGAAAAGTATGTGATTAAATATGAAAATTTGTGAAAAGAAGTAATGTGATATTAACCTTCTAAATGAGAGTATGGATTTTCATATAAAGATTAACTAGTCAGTGGCCACGCTCCCGTGAGCCCAGACATCACATTAGGCGTCATGGACTGCCATTTTCGATTGAAACGTATAAAACCCACTCCTGATGAAATTCACACCAGACCACGCAAACCCGGGTGTAAGGTATGGTGTGTGAAGTGGTTTAAATAAGAGCAAATCTTAGACGTATAACTACTTGTCTGCAAGCAAGAAATTACGTAAACCTAGAACGATCCATTCTAACCACCTACAACCACGAAAGTCTATTTTAGATTTGAATTTTTCCCCCTTTTTTCACCCCAATTTCATAGTACCCAATTGTTTTTAGTAGTTACTATCTTGTCTCATCGCTACAACTCCCGTACGGGCTCGGGAGAGACGAAGGTCGAGAGTCATGTGTCCTCCGAAACACAACCCAACCAAGCCGCACTGCTTCTTAACACAGCGTGCATCCAACCCGGAAGCCAGCCGCACCAATGTGTCGGAAGAAACACCGTGCCCCTAGTGACCTGGTCAGTGTGCACTGCACCCAGCCCACCACAGGAGTCGCTAGTGTGCGATGAGACAAGGATCCGGCCAAACCCTCCCTAACCCGGACGACGCTAGGCCAATTGTGCGTTGTCCCATGGACCTCCCAGTTGGCTGCGACAAAGCCTGGGCTCGAACCCAGAGTCTCTGGTGGCACAGCTAGCACTGCGATGCAGTGCCTTAGACCACTGCGCCACCTGTGAGGCCAATGAGAATATTTCTGAATGGTACTCCTCTGAAGTATCCATTCTAACCACCTACAACCACGAAAGACTTTGTGACTTCAATGAAAGTTAACCAGAGACTCTGATGAACACTACAGGACGATCAAGGATTCCAACAGTGAAGACAACAACAACATACGGGAGTAAATACATATACATTGCAATTATTCTTGAATGAGCGACCGTTCATGTGCAAAGGATTAGCATTTCAATTAATATAATTATAGGCTGTGTGTAATGAATCCATTTGGTCTTTCCCGCACTCTCAGTCACACCCCTTTCCTCTTGTCTACCAAGCTGTCATGTCGGCTTAGCCCACTAGGGACTTTTCTATCATTCTTAGTAACCAATATTTACTATTTGTTTGTTATGTATTTCTGTGATTATTTAGTTAGTAAATAAATAATTAAGCCAATTTGTATATTGCTGATTCATAATTTATGCTAGGGTTTGTGCAGATAACCAATCATTTTACGACATTTGGAATGAGACTAACAAGGTAATAATAATATATCAATGAGAACTAATTGATCAGATATTAAAATATCTGAGGGGTTCTGTTCGGAAAATTACAGCTCTATAAATCGACATTTTCCATGGTGCCCCAACTTCCTAGTTAATTAAGTTTACATGATTAGTTTAATCACTTAACGATAATAATTACAGAGAATTTATTTGATTCTTCACATTTAATGATAGTAAAAACATGACACAGGTTTTTCAGGAATCCCAGCATGGTTGGAATCCCTGCTTATTCCCTACTGATTCCTGGAATAACTGGGTTAATGTGTGGAAAGCAGGTTGGCATTCATCGTCATGACTCTGGAACTGGAATCAGCTCTGCAGTGGTCACTACCTAGCACAGCCACAAAGTCATACAATCCAAATAAGTGCAATGAAATGTGTTGTTTTACTATTCTTAACCCCAGCCTTAACCATACTGCTAACTCTAATGCATAACCTTAAATTAAGACCAAAAAGCTAATTGTATTTTTTTCATGAATTTTTACAATATAGCACATTTAGACTTTGCAGCTGATGACAATAAACATCAACCTGCTTAGGGAACTATACCTGCATGTGGAAAAGGAAATCTTGTTCATAGTGTTAGTCATTCTGATGGAAAGACAGAAAACTGTTCTGTACCTCTTGCCCTCCTGCTGTTTAACTTCCTGTTCACTGTCTCATATGGGATGAAATACTTGAACAATAATGTCATTTTTTCCAATCTTAGTGTCTCCACTTCCAGAGGCCTTTCCAGTTAACAGCAGACAGTAACTCATTCAGGCCGGGGGTTTAACCAGATTATGCATGAAGTGAGGAAAGCTGCTTTTAATCTGTGCATGTCCCCAGCCACTGTGAGATCTGATCGGAGGGGAATCAGTTACAGTCTAACACACTATAATCCCCTGTAATAAGCTTACCACCTTGTAGGTTACTTTCTCCCACTGATTGATCACAGGCTGTGTTTCAAATGGTATCCCATTCCCTATATATATTTTTCTGCAGATTTACTTTAGTGCCTTATTGCAAACAGGATGCATGTTTTGGAATATTTTTTATTCTGTACAGGCTTCCTTCTTTTCGCTCTGTCATTTAGGTTAGTATTGTGGAGTGACTACAAATGTTGTTGATCCATCCTCAGTTCTCCTATCACAGCCATTAAACTCTGTTTTAAAGTCATGATTGGCTTCTTGGTGAAATCACTGAGTGGTTTTCTTCCTCTCCGGCAACTTGCAGAGCAAGGGAAACAACTACTTCAAGTTCTCAGAGCCAGTGACATTACCGATTGAAACGCAACTAGCTTGCACTGCTAAATAGCTAGCCATTTCACACCATTTACACGAGTTTGAGAAATGTTTACAAAAACAATGGATAAGTTGCCCTAAGAGTTGGGCAAGGTTGGTAAAATCGTATTCAAAATTATTCATAACTGTTATGGCTGCTAAAGGTGCTTCCACCAAGTATTAACTATTGGGTGTGAAGTCATACACAATCAATGCATCCTCAATTTGTATTTTTTCGTCATTTTTCCCAATAGTTTTTCTTACATTTTGGAAATGTGGAGTAGCTTGTGGATAGGAAAAATATCAAATGTAATCATTTTTAAACATGAACTTTAAGGCAGCAAAATGTGAAGAATGTGTAGACTTTCACTAGCGACTGTATGTATGGTTAATTGGTAGAGCATGGCACTTGCAATGCTAGGATTGTGGGTTTGGTTTCCGGGGTCACCCATAAATAAAATGTATGCACGCATGACTGTATGCCGCCTTGGATAAAAGCATCTGATAAACGGCATATATTATTACTGTATATGTACTGTACCTGGCCCTCATCTCAGACACCAGGTCAGTGATCTGGCCCAGAGTTTTGGCAGTGCCCAGGATATCCCTCCGCTCCTTCCCAGCACACAGCTCTCCCACCTTCCCAGCCTCATCCAGGATCTGACGGATGGCCTGTTCTCCTGCATCCCCTGATCACCAGGAGACAGAGACCACGGCAAGACAAATGTTACTTACAACCTAGAGAAAAGGGACAACTGCATTGTTCAATTGGCGCCAATCAGAAGAAAACAGACTGATATAGGGAGGAACTACATACACTCCAATAAAACAGATTGTTTTATTTTTTTATTAAAAAACATTGCGCTACAGACTGCCCAATGGCAGGTTTTCAACCGTCTCCTCGGGGACCCCCAGCCGTTCCATATACAGTTGAAGTCGGAAGTTTACATACACCATACCAAATACATTATGGGCACGCACTTCCTCCAAAGGGGGCAGTATTCAGCCCTATCTCCAAGAGGTTAAACTCAGTTTTTCACAATTCCTGACATTTAATCCCAGTAATAATGCCCTGTCTTAGGTCAGTTTGGATCACCACTATATTCTTGTTAGAATGTGACATGTAGAGAGAATTAATTATTTCAGATTTTATTTATTTCACCACATTCACAGTGGTTCAGAAGTTTACATACACTCAATTAGTATTTGGTAACATTGCCTTTAAATTGTTTAACTTGGGTCAAATGTTTCTGGTAGCCTTCCACAAGCTTCCCACAATAAGTTGGGTGAATTTTGGTCCATTCCTCCTGACAGAGCTGCTGTAACTGAGTCAGGTTTGTAGGCCTCCTTGCTCGCACACTCTTTTTCAGTTCTGCCCACAAATGTTCAATAGGATTGAGGTCAGGGTTTTGTGATGGCCACTCCAATACCTTGACTTTGTTGTTCTTAAGCCATTTTGACACAACTTTGGAAGTATGCTTGGGGTCATTGTCCATTTGGAAGACCCAAGATTTAACTTCCTGACTGATGTCTTGAGATGTTGCTTCAATATATCCAAATAATTTTCTTTCCTCATGACGCCATCTATTTTGTGAAGTGCACCAGTCCCTCCTGCAGCAAAGCACCACCACAACATGATGCTGCCACCCCAGTGCTTCACGGTTGGGATGCTGTTCTTCTGCTTGCAAGCCTCCCCCTTTTCCTCCAAACATAACAATGGTCATTATGGCCAAACAGTTCTATTTTTGTTTCAACAGACCAGAGGACATTTCTCCAACAAGTACGATCTTTGTCACCATGTGCAGTTGCAAACCATAGTCTGGCTTTTTATGGCGGTTTTGGAGCAGTGGCTTCTTCCTTGCTGAGCGGCCTTTCAGGTTATGTCAATATAGCACTCGTTTTACTGTGGATATAGATACTTTTGTACCTATATCCTCCAGCATCTTCACAAGGTCCTTTGCTGTTGTTCTGGGATTGATTTGCACTTTTTGCCACAAAGTACATTCATCTCTAGGAGACAGAACGTGTCTCCTTCCTGAGAGGTGTGACGGCTGCGTGGTCCCATGGTGTTTATACTTGCGTACTAATGTTTGTACAGATGAACATGGTACCTTCAGGCGTTTGGAAATTGCTCCCAATGATAAACCAGACTTGTGGAGGTCTACACATTTTTTTCCTGAGGTCTTGGCTGATTTCTTTTGATTTTCCCATGATGTCAAGCAAAGAGGCACTGAGTTTAAGGTAGGCCTTGAAATACATCCACAGGTCCACCTCCAATTGACTCAAATGATGTCAATTAGCCTATCAGAAGCTTCTAAAGCCAAAACAACATTTTCTGGAATTGTCCAAGCTGTTTAAAGGCACAGTCAACTTAGTGTCTGTAAAATTCTGACCCACTGGAATTGTGATGCAGTGAATTATAAGTGAAATAATCTGTCTGTAAACAATTGTTGGAAAAATGACTTGTCATGCACAAAGTAGATGTCCTAACCGAACTTGCCAAAACTATAGTTTGTTAACAAGAAATTTGTGGAGTGGTTGAAAAACGAGTTTTAATGACTCCAACCTAAGTGTATGTAAACTTCCGACTTCAACTGTATATATGAATTATTCCAGAACTAGCACACCTAATTCTACTTGTTAATTAATAATCAAGCCCTAGATTACATGAATATGGTGAGCTAGTTCAGACTACAACAAAATAGTTTCATGTCTGGGGGTCCTCAAGGAGAGGTTTGAAAACCACTGCCCTAATGAACACGGCCCTGGTACATTAAGCCACTGTGAAGACCAGTCTCTGTTACCTTGTTGGGCATTGGGATCCCTCAGCCAGCTCTTGGCCTGGGTCATCTTAGAGTCGATGAGTGCCAGAGCTCTCTTCATGGCCTCTGTATCCTTTAGTGTCAACAACAGGGTTAAAAGAGATAACATGGATGAATAACAAAGAACCTTCCAGTCTAGAACCTCCCCAAAAATACACATTTGAAAAAGATTGATTGACTACAATTAAGACTTTGTATTACAGTATTTTGAGACCTTGGGACTATAAGGTTCTATTTGTGCAAAGCATAGTTCTGAGATATTGAGCATCAAAGTTTTCATATCCCAGATCTCTGAACTGTCTTGTAGTCAATTGTTCTTCCATAAACCACTAAGACACTCAGCTTAAAGGTACATAAAGTACAGAGTATCACAATCCTAAGACATTTGTAAATCAGTTATTTTAGGGGAGTGCAATCGCAGATAGAACCTTATGGCTCTGAAATGTCAATCTGGGATCAGCCATAAGATTCTATCTGGCAGAGAATGTTAAAATTATTTATATTTCCATAGAAAAGTATAAACATTTAATGATTAAATAAATAAAAGTACCCTTCCTTCTTTCTTATGGTCATCAAACATTTGTTAAAGCGATAGTTCTCTCAAATGGCAAATACGCTATATTCTATGGAGAACTAGCAACATTGCTGAAGCTTAGCACTCGATGAGTAAACTGATATATATTTCTGGTGTCTGACACCCAAAGTCGGTAAACTACTTGGTATTAATCGATAAAATGTGGTAAGTTTGTACTTTTTGTGAAATACCCTTTCCATGGAGGTTTTCGTATTTATATAGAACAAGATGAAAAGACAAAAACAGCAATGTCTCCACTAAGGGCCTAAAACATGCTCTAAGACTGGGTTTCCAAAACTCAGTCCCCCCCAGGTCTGTTTTTTTTTGTCCTAGCACTACACAGCTGATTCAAATAACCAACTCATCATTAACCATTGATTATTTGAATCAGCTGTGTAGTGCTAGGGGAAAAAAACATAATGTGCATTCAGGGTGGCCCAGGACCGCATTTGGGAAACCCTGTTTTAAGGCACCTGTATTTAATTATTTTTACCATAAAAAGGTTACATTATGGCCATTCTTCTGAAAAGGTGGTGAAAAAAATCAAAGTAATTGAAAAAGAAGACCAGAACTTATGATATGAATAATCAAGAACTTTGGACTACAAGGTTCTATATGCAAAATGTATAGTTTTGAGATAATTAATATTTTTGAAGTCCCAGATCTCAGAACTGTTTTTGTGAGGTCTTCCTTTTTCATGACTTAATAAGTATATAATCCTACATACAATTATTTGTGATTGACAGCTCAGCATTGTGTGATTGGATTGCAAATAGAACCTTACAGCACCAAGTTAAAAGGTGTTTGCGCAGATAGAACTTTCAGGTGTAATTTTTCTTATAGTAAATTGACAAAAATAAATACATTTAAAAGGAACATCTAAAGAGCAACTCTGTGAATAACACATTTTTGACCAAAACTTCAGACAGAAACTTATAGTTCCAAGGTCACAATTTCACATACACAAAGATTTGTTCAAATAATTTGTGCAATGTCTAAAATTAGGTAATGTCCCTAATGATAATTCCTTTTTAGGGTAACCCTTCTGTAGTTTACTGTATGTCTTCTGAGTCAGCTAATGGTTTATCTGTCAATGAGCCAGATATTCCAGCATGTGTTTGGAGTTTGAACAGGGTTGGAATAGTGATCTCATACAGTAACAGCATTTGCCTGCTTGGGGAATTCATTAATGTGATGATGACTGATGAGCTCGACATTCACACAGATGAACACACGGATCATGACGTTACATAGTTACATAGGGAAAAGACATGTCATCTCCATGATTACTACCATTACAGTACACACAACAAACCTGCAAAAAGCTATCACACACACATCTGTACCTCAAATGCAAGGTTAACCTCTGACAGCAAGACAGAACTGTAAAAGTGCACATGCTGTTCAAATCAAATCACTTTCCATTCTTTTGTCGAGTCCCAAATGGCACCTTATCCCTATATAGTGCACTACTTTTGACTAGAGCCCTATACAGTGCTGAGGATGAGCTTTTTGGACCCTTCATGCCCGGAAGTCATTTAGCCATTCATTGTAGCCACTGGCACTCTGTATAGTTTTCTTGTGTCAATTAACTCGTGACAGTCCTGGATTACTCATTACACTAACAAAGTTTGATTTAGTCAACAAATACTATAGCCAGTTTAAAAAAAGGTTAAGGGTACAAGACTGTTTACATATCTGGCTACGTATCTCATTGAGCCAAGCGGGGAAAGGCTGCCTGTTATCACAGTTCCAAGACCAGTCAGAAACGTCCACCTATGCCAATGTCATCGGTGGATCTCAAAACTGAACTTATATCCGCGTTAAGTAGCAATGATATCCTTCACCACCTTAGTCTTACGACACGACAGATGGCTCAAACCAGTCATGACTATTCAACAAAACAATAAATAATTTTCAAATTTCTTTCCAGCTTATTTCTTAGTTGCATGCTTGTATAACTAGCAAAGGAGTTTTGAATTTAAGGGTGCAGTATTTATGAAGCCTGGCAATGAAAACGAAACCTTGCATAGTTCAGCTAGCCAGATAGTTTAGCCAGGGAAAACAAGCTCGGGACAGGACATAGCTGGGCGCACATGCACACTAACTAGGCTAATGCAGGTCACAAATTGTTGTTTTTATGCCCTGATATCAGGAGTTGTCGGCAAAAAGTTAGATTAAACAATTCAGAGACTGAAGCGAATCGGTATACAATCCCGAAATCAGCTGTAACTGTCAATAGTAAAACAAAGCATAGAAGGATGTTTGAGCAGGGGCTGGAAAGAGCAGTCGTTCTTAATGTTTAGTACGTTCAGTGTATAGTGACTAGGGTGTCATATGGGACACAACCGTCAATATGGGTGCGGGGTGTTGTTTCACATCATAAAAAGCCAAATTGACTGTGACATTGTACCTCATCGGAGGAAATATAACAATTTGTCCAAGTCAAGAGATGGCGTTGAAACAAAGCTGAATTCTACAGATCATGTGGCAGAGTGAGAGACAAAGGGTGATGGTTACGTTTGACTTTTTAGCCAATGCACTTATCCAGAGGTACTGCTCTCCCATGAGAATCGAACCCACAACCCTGGCATTACAAGCACCATGCTCTATCAACTGAGCCACACAGGACCTTGGTTGAGTGATAGGCTAGTGTTCCTGTATATCCTTTGAATGGCCTTATGCAGTTTATTACTTTTTACTCCATAAAGGACATCTACAAGTAGCTGTTCTCTCTGATATCACCACCCATGAGATTTAAAAAAAAGGCATTTGTCCTTCAGAGACAATACAGATCTATGCTATATTAATACTGTACATCTACTGTCTAGTCTCTACTGCATCACTGAACCAATATTAGCCTAGCGGTTTAGAGAGTTGGGCTAGTAACCGAAAGGTCGATGTTTCTAACGCATAATTGTGAACAACTGCTCCCTGAGTGCGCGAGGCTCAACTTCTCTGCTGTTTTGGTGCCCTGGCTACCACGCTGTATACAATGTGAAGCGAACCCGTGCACATGCGCCGGTATTGTGTGTGACTATGTGAGAGCGAAGTGTTGCATCTCAATATCTCTGGTGCTGCTAGTGGCGATGTCATTTTTACTGAGTCTACCTTTAAAAACGGAAGATTGAGCAAAGTCAAGAATGGCACTCAAATGGTGAAATAAAAACAAAGATTTTTTTTTTTAAACATGAAGTTAAACAATAAGGTGAGGAATGATGTCACTATGACTATGTCGCAAATGGCACCTAGCTTCCCTATATTCCCAGGTCGAAAGTAGTGCACTATATAGGGAATAGTGTGCAATTTGGAATGAATCCAAGGTTTACTTTACCAAGTGATGAAGCCAGCCTGAGAAGTGGACAGGTGGTTTGACAAACCAATTATTTCACAACACAAGAAAACACACACTCTCTAACAGTACACTCCATCCATCCAGTGAGAGGCCCTTGTGTTGGGGATTATTAGTATTGGGGATCATGTAAGGTGAGAGGACATTAGATAATTTAAGGAACCTAGCTAGCTAGATATGTGAGCAAAGCACCACTGTTTTTACACACTGACACTAGCGCAGTCCTGTAATCAGTCAATTCTTTTGACCACTTGATGATTTGAGTGCCATTCTCCCATGGGTAAAAATATAGTGCAAGATATGTACACCATTACTACACAGATCAGAATTAATTTACACGGCCTAAGGACAGTTTCCCATTGCCTGACTAAGCCCAAAATAAACCTGGACTAAAAAGCATGTTCAATGAAGAATCTCATTTGAAAGTACTTTTAAGTCCAGGAATAGTCTTAACCTGTGTTCCAGAAACTGGCCCTAGATCTTACTTGAATGTTGAATAAAATAACAGTTTTACATGACTCCATAGCGCTATGGATCAATAAGACACCTAAAGCACATCCTACTACTGGCATCTATAGGAGAAGGGCACTCAGGTCAGCTGTTTGTGTGTTATGTCAAACTTGCAAAAACAAGAAAATCAAGAAAAACATCTTTAACAAGTTCAAGAGATATTTTAGGGATTTTTGCAATGAGGCCCTTTATCTACTTCCCCAGAGTCAGAAGAACTTGTGGATACCAATTTTGTTTCTGTGTCCAGTATGAAGGAAGTTACAAGGTAGTTTTGAGAGCCAATGCTAACTAGCATTAGCACAATGACTGGAAGTCCATAGGTATCTGCTAGCATGCTAGTCATTGCGCTAATGCTAGTCAGCAATTGTGCTAGAGCTAGCTAGCCACTTCCTTCAAACTGCATGCAGAGACATAAAAATGATATCCACGAGTTCACCTGACTCTGGGAAAGTAGACGAAGGGCCTCATTGCCAAAATCCTGAAGTATCCCTTTAAAGAAAAGTAAAACAACTGCGAACATTTTTAGAACTTGCTGCACATTTTTCCCATATGTGTAATTCCATTCCATTAGCATTGCTTATGCTGCATCTAGCATAAGGCAACATCTCTCACACTCACCTAGATAGCGTATCTACTACAGTAGCACTCATAGTTTTACCTTAGCACTGATCTACTACACAAAAGCACACATGGACAACCACATGGCACAAACTGTCATCGTCATCATCATCATGTCAGCACACAAACTGAGAGCTATCAGTAAGGTTGCAAAATTCCTGGACAGTTCAATAAATTCCTTGGTTTTCAAGAAATCCTGGTTGGAGGATTTCAGCTTTCCTGCTGTTTCCCTCCTGATTCCGGGAATCCTCCAATTGAGATTTCGGGAAAACCAGGGAATTTCGAGAAAGTTCCAGGAATCTTGCAACTCTAGCTATGAAACATGCTGCGTCCGAATGCACAACAAGGTAGGTAGGGGGCAAAAAAGGTAGGCTTACCTTCTACAGGGGGGTAAAAGAAAGGAAGAACAAAACAAATACAAATGTTTAACCAGACATACCGACCAAGACCAACGGGAAAAAAGAGGCAACGTAAAAATAAGTAAGAAGCTTAGTAAAGAAGAAGTCATTCAGAGTGGAGAGTGGGGTGACATGGGAAAGAAGTACAGTCGGTTGAGACTGACTGGGCATGCTAAGCAGGCAGAGTGGTGGTCAGAAAGAGTTCAAGGAGAAGTTATTTTTTTACAACCAAATCTCCATTTTTTTATTGTAGAAGGGTTTAGACACATTTTTGTAATTTCACTTGTTTTTGGGGCCCTGAAAAATAAAGAACAAAGACTCCAAAAACACCCAAATACTTCCTTTGAGAAACAGAAATGCTCTCAGTATAGTGATGCGGGTCTTTAGATGAAATCGTGTCATTCTGAAATGTATTTGCACCTCTCTGTCCATTCTAATGTTAACTGCCAAAATAAAGGAAATACTTGAATAAATGAGGGATACAAAGTATATTGAAAGCATGGGGTGCTTCCACACAGGAAGTTCCAGACACTTGTAGAATCTATGCTAAGGAGCATTGAAGCTGTTCTGGTAGACAAACGCCCTATTAAGACACTTTGGGGGATACCTAGTCAGTTGTATAACTGAATGAAACGTGTCTTTCGCATTTAACCCAACCCCACTGAATCAGAGAGGTGTGGGGGGGGGCTGTCTTAATCTTATACTGGTGTTTCCTTTATTTTGGCAGTTACCTGTAGCAGCAGGCTACACAGAGAATGGAACAGCTGGATAGGGGAAACGGCAAGAGTCGCGTAAAACAGAATATGACATTGCTTCAGAATTACACAATTTCATGTGTACAATATCTAAAGACCTGCATCACTATACAGAGAGCTTTGACGTTTCTAAATATGTTTTGGGGTGATTTTGGAGCCTTTTTTCATGTTTTTTCAGGGCCCCCATAGTACACAACAAGGATGAGGAAGTGATTTGCTGTTTGGGGTAAGATTCTCAAAAATGTGAAATACCCCAAAAGTTGTCTGGACCATATATATATATATATATATATATATATATATAAGAAATGGATAGAAAGAGAGAGAGAGAGATAGATAGAAAGAGATATAGATAGAGAGAGCCTATGCATACCTGCTTAAATGGAAATTAGGACCCTGTGCCTGTTTCCTCAAGCAATCTTAAAATAGCAATGTAACAAATGGCCATTTTAGACAATCAACCACCTCAAAATAGGCTTATCCAAAATTAACATTTTTTTTATTTTTTTTTACTAACAATGAACAGTAAATGGGCATCACACTTAAACCTGTCCAGGCTGCGGTGCACTCTACTCCCACAACATTCTGGGAGTCTCTACATGTACGCGAGCGCACAGCGTATAGTGCATGTGAGCGCACGTGGGTGTTTAGCAGACCAAGCTTTTGCCCAGACAGTCACTGCTTTGCTTTTAGCCTTTCATTTGAGCCCAGATTCATACAAACTCATACTGGACAAAATAAAACAGCTTTCTTTAGCCGGTGCAATGAGCGAGTGACTGGGCAAAGCGATTTCACTGCCTAAGACAAGCAGCTCTCGAGGGTCGAGGTGTGCGTGTGGGAGAGACCGGGCCAAAAACAAGCTCTGGGGTGAAGTTTCTCCCAGGTACAGCATCTTTCCCCCAATTCTAACATTAACCGTTAGTGGGGACAATGCACAACTGACCCAAGATCAGTACCTAGGAGCAACTTTACTATAGTGGCCAAGACAACCCTGAGGGTGTGGTTCTAGCTAGCTACATACCTTATTGGCCCAGGAGTCTTCGTCCCAGGAAGTGAGCTGCAGCACCCTAATGATCTCGTTGATCTCAGCGCTCATCTTCTCGAAGGTGAAGTTTCTGTTCTTCAAAGACTCCTCTACTCCCTGGCTGCCGGACGTCTTGGTCGTCACAAAGATCTTGATACCTATAGTAACACCACAACAATGACCAGCAGTAACAAGCACTTAGTTACTTGCAGTATAGTCGAAAGTATAGGGAACTGAACTTGAGGTCTTCACAGGTCCAACAGTCCTTGATATTCCGAGATCTGACCTGAGCGGGTCCGGGTCCTAAATTTTGTCTCGGATCGGGTTCGAGCTGATATAATTGCCATGGGTCTCGGGTATGTGCAATTGAAATTGATTTACCGATAAGACCTCCTCTGTAAATTTAAAGGTGGTTGATGAGAACTGCGTGAGCTTGTTATCTGTGTCAGCCAGCTGAAACTGATTCTGGTCTCTCACCTAACATGCACCTGCTGCTAAGGAGAGCGAGAGAGTGAGTGAGAGGAGCCTTGGCCTAGTCTACTGTTGATTGTGAAGATGGATGCATTTTTCATTGAAGTAAAATTAAAGTTAGAGAAAGAGTATAACGAAAAGAAGCCAAGAAGGGGAATTTCCATGGGGACAAGTTTTAATATTGTAATGGGCAAAGATGATAAGAACAATTGTGCGGCCAACTCTTCAGGTTTGACGCAATTTTCAAACTTGTATTTTATTTATTTTCATATTTATTATAATTCGATTTATCATTATTTTATGCTTTTATATGAATCCAAACCAGTTCTCTACATATGCAAAAAGTGTTTGGTTTCATTCTGTTGAGACATTTTCGAATGGCTAAATTAAGTACAAACTGTTTTTAAAATGTTTTGCTCTGTATTTCGTTTAAGATAGGTTATAAGTAGGTATGTTGTAAAAGAAAGATCATTAGCTTATTGGTGTCATTTGTTCAGTAGCCTACGGTATAGGGACTAACCTTTGTTGAGAGGTCTAATTGCTTCAATATAGCCTGTTCAAAACTGGTGGGTTTAAGCCTGCTTTTTAAATACACTACATCACCAAAAGTATGTGGACACCTGCTCAAATTAGTAGATTCGTTCCATGATTTTGGAATAAGATGTTAGACAATGTTCGAGTTGTTCGATGAGTGTCCACATACTTTTGGTCATGTAGTGTTTGTAAAAAGTATTTTGCTGAGACATTTTCATTGGCCAAATTAAGTTACAAACTGCATGTTTGCCGCAATATAATATAATTACTATGTTACATTCAAACTATGAAAAAACAAAATCTGTCCGAGATGTAAAAATAAACTTATTGTTATGCCGCAATTTAATAACCTGTTTGTATTTTCCCTATAAGCAATGGCTTGTTTTACTTTTGACATTACCCGAATAAAGTTTAGAAAATGTTGTGAAGGTTTGGTGTGTTGTGGTTATTATACGCTTTAGCTACTGCAGGCCTATGAAGGCAGTGTGCATTGGCGCTCCAACGGCCTCCGACAATTGAACTTGAGGTGAGGAAGAATGTTTTAGGCCTACCAGAGTTATTCCTTTAATCTAACAATATAACGCTCCTCTTTATATGTTCGAAATTAACAAATTAGCCTAAATCTGTATAGCAGTAGTAGCCTATCTGACAAGGATAAAGAAATGCATCTCGGTGTTGGAAACATGCCACCGGGATATCTCTCTCTGTCTCTATAGGACTAGGCCTAAGCTTCTTGTCCTTATAAATACAGTTGAATTCGGGGGTTTACATACACCTTAGCCAAATACATTTAAACTCAGTTTTTCACAAATCTTGACATTTAATCCAAGTAAACATTCCATGTCTAATGTCAGTAAGGATCACCACTTTATTTTAAGAATGTGAAATGTCAGAATAATGATTTATTTCACAGAGAATTATTTATTTCAGGTTTTATTTCTTTCATCACATTCCCAGTGGGTCAGAAGTTTACATACACTCAATTAGTATTTGGTAGCATTGCCTTTAAACTGTTTAACTTGGGTCAAACGTTTCAGATAGCCTTCCACAAGCTTCCCACAATAAGTTAGATGAATTTTGGCCCATTCCTCCTGAAAGAGCTGGTGTAACTGAGTCAGGTTTGTAGGCCTCCTTGCTCGCACACTCTTTTTCAGTTCTGCCCACAAATGTTCTATAGGATTGAGATCAGGGCTTTGTGATGGCCACTCCAATACCTTGACTTTGTTGACCTTCTTTGCCACACTTTGAAAGTATGCTTGGGGTCATTGTCCATTTGGAAGACCCATTTGCGACCAAGCTTTAACTTCCTGACTGATGATGAGATGTTGCTTCAATATATTCACATAATTGTCCCGCCTCATGATGCCATCTATTTTGTGAAGTGCACCAGTCCCTCCTGCAGCAAAGTACTGTCACGCCCTGGCCATAGAGAGGCTTTAATTCTCTATTTTGGTTAGGCCAGGGTGTGACAAGGGGGGGGGCATTCTTATGTTCAGTTTCTATGTTTTGTATTTCTTTGTTGTTTGGCAGGGTGTGGTTCTCAATTAGAGGCAGCTGTCTATTGTTGTCTTTGATTGAGAATCATACTTAGGTAGCTTTTTCCCACATGGGTTTTGTGGGAAGTTGTTTTCTGTTTTGTGTCTTTCTGCACCTGACAGGACTGTTTCGTTTTTCGGTCATTCTCTTTGTTATTTCAGTGTTCAGTTCTAATAAAAGCATGAACATGAACCACGCTGCGCTTTGGTCCTCACCTTCTTCCACCAACAGCCGTTACGAGCACCCACACAACATAATGCTGCCACCCCAGTGCTTCACGGTTGGGATGGTGTTCTTCGGCTTGCAAGCGTCCCCCTTTTTCCTCCAAACATAACATTGGTCATTATGGCCAAACAGTTCTATTGTTGTTTCATCAGACCAGAGGACATTTCTCCAAAAAGTATGATCTTTGTCCCCATGTGCAGTTGCAAACCGTAGTCTGGCTTTTTTTTATGGCGGTTTTGGAGCTGTGGCTTTTTCCTTCCTGAGCGGCCTTTCAGGTTATGTCGATATAGGACTTGTTTCACTGTGGATATAGATACTTTTGCACCTATTTCCTCCAGCATCTTCACAAGGTCCTTTGCTGTTGTTCTGGGATTGATTTGCACTTTTCGCACCAAAGTACATTCATCTCTAGGAGACAGAACGCGTCTCCTTCCTGAGCGGTATGACGGCTGCGTGGTCTCATGGTGTTTATACTTGCGTACTATTGTTTGTACAGATGAACGTGGTACCTTCAGGCGTTTGGAAATTGCTCCGAAGGATGAACCAGACTTGTTTTTCTAAGGTCTCAGCTGATTTCTTTTGATTTTCCCATGATGTCAAGCAAAGAGGCACTGAGTTTGAAGGTAGGCCTTGAAATACATCCACAGGTACACCTCCAATTAACTCAAATTATGTCAAATAGCCTATCAGAAGCTTCTAAAGCCATGACATCATTTTTGGGAATTTTCTAAGCTGTTTAAAAGCCACAGTCAACTTAGTGTATGTAAACTTCTGACCCACTTGAAATGTGTAAATGATCTGTATGTTAAACAATTGCTGGAAAAATTACTTGTGCCATGCACAAAGTAGATGTCCTAATTGACTTGCCAAAACTAGAGTTTGTTAACAAGAAATGTGTGGAGTGGTTGAAACACTTAGGTTGGAGTCATTAAAACCAGTTTATGTAAACTTCCGAATTCAACTGTATATATACACACACACACACAGTAAATATGTGTGCATTACTATCATACAGTGGATACCTAAGCCTATAGGTCTATATGCATGCAATGCCCTGATACATTTAGCGCTCAAATATCTGACAGCTGAATCCTGAGGTGGACAATTATTGTTTTAGGAAAGTAAAAACCAATAAAACAATAGGCTATAAAGTTATGAATATGCTACACATCAAAACGCAATAAATCCGTTTTTGGTGTAATGTGTTATAGGCTGTTTAAGGACACGCAACCGTGGCTCATTTAGCCAAGCGTCCGGTCTGACTTTTCTTTCAATCACTTTCTTTTTCTACTCTCGGATCCTAACTGTCACGGGCCTGTTTTTCCACAGGCATTTTTGAACGGGACTGACTGTCCTCGGGGCCATTTGGAACGGGACTGACTGTCCTCGGGGCCATTTGGAACGGTTCGCTGTTTATTTGTAAAAATAATTACACATATTGGGTCGGGTGGGAAAGACACGGTTCCATTTAGGAACGGGTCCAACTTTACAGACCTGTGGAGACCTCCACTGTGAACATCCAGTATTACTCTGTTAGAGAAGCAGTTGTGTGTTAGAGTCTGGTCTAGTGGTATAAAGGTCGACTCTGGACTCTGCATACCCACTGGCGACGAGGGTTCCATCCCCATCTCAACCTTTACTGTCTATGTCCATCTTCCAATCTACATTCACTCTGTACTGTCACAAAGAATACCAATATGAATGATCTTTAAATTTTTAAAAAAGACAGAAGGAGAGGAGAGAAAAGAGAGAGCAGCTCGTTGACTGTGTTCAATAGAATATAATAGAATCTCACCTGAGATGGGTGCAGGGAGCAACTCTTTGACTCTCTTTAATAGAATAGAAGCTCTTTGAGTAGAGTAGCTCTTTGACTGTGTTCAATAGAATAGAAGCTCACCTGAGATGAGTACAGGCAGCAGCACTTTGTGTTCAATATAATAGAGTAGAATAGAA
Source organism: Oncorhynchus nerka (assembly GCF_034236695.1). Classification (NCBI taxonomy): domain Eukaryota; kingdom Metazoa; phylum Chordata; class Actinopteri; order Salmoniformes; family Salmonidae; genus Oncorhynchus; species Oncorhynchus nerka. Next base: position 19,491,334 of record NC_088423.1, read on the forward strand.
GCTCACCTGAGATGAGAACAGGGATCAGCTCTTTGAATGTGTTCAATAGAATAGAATAGAATAGAAGCTCACCTGATAAGAATTCAGGCAGCAGATCTTTGTGTTCAATAGAGAAGAATAGAAGCTCACCTGAGATGAGTACAGGAAGCAGCTATTTGTGTTCAATCAAATAGAAACTCACCTGATATGAGTACACAGAGCAGCTCTTTGACTGTGTTCAATAGAATAGAGTAGAATAGAAGCTCACCTGAGGTGAGTACAGGCAGCAGCTCATTGACTGAATAGAGAAGAGTAGAAGAGACGCTCACCTGAAAGGAGTACAGGCAGCAGCTCTTTGTGTTCAATAGAATAGAAGCTCACCTGAGATGAGTAAATGGAGCAGCTATTTGACTGTGTTCAATAGAAAATAGTAGAAGAGAAGCTCACCTGAGAGGAGTACAGGCAGCAGCTCTTTGTGTTCTACATAATAGAGTAGAATAGAAGCTCACCTGAAATGAGTAAATGGAGCAGCTCTTTGAATGTGTTCAATGGAAGAGTAGAATAGAAGCTCACCTGAGATGAGAACAGGAAGCAGCTCTTAGACTGTGTTAAATAGATTAGAGTAGAATAGAAGCTCACCTGAGATGAGTACAGGCAGCAGCTCTTTGACTGTGTTCAATAGAAAAGAGTAGAATAGAAGCTCACCTAAGAGGAGTACAGGCAGCAGCTCTTTGTGTTCAATAGAATAGAGTAGAATAGAAGCTCTCCTGATATATGTACAGGGAGCAGCTCCTAGACTGTGTTCCATAGAAAAGAGTAGAATAGAAGCCCACCTGAGAGGAGCACAGGCAGCAGCTCTTTGACCTTGTTCAATAGAATAGAGTAGAATAGAAGCTCACCTGAGATAAGTACAGGCAGCAGCTCGTTGTGTTCAATAGAATAGAAGCTCACCTGAGATGAGTACACAGAGCAGCTATTTGACTGTGTTCAATAGAAAATAGTAGAAGAGAAGCTCACCTGAGAGGAGTACAGGCAGCAGCTCTTTGACTGTGTTCAATAGAATAGAGTAGAATAGAAGCTCACCTGAGATGACTACCGGGAGCAGCTCTTTGAATGTGTTCAATAGAAAAGAGTAGAATAGAAGCTCACCTGAGAGGAGTACAGGCAGCAGCTCTTTGTGTTCAATAGAATAGAGTAGAATAGAAGCTCTCCTGATATATGTACAGGGAGCAGCTCCTAGACTGTGTTCCATAGAAAAGAGTAGAATAGAAGCCCACCTGAGAGGAGCACAGGCAGCAGCTCTTTGACCTTGTTCAATAGAATAGAGTAGAATAGAAGCTCACCTGAGATAAGTACAGGCAGCAGCTCGTTGACTGTGTTCAATAGAATAGAGTAGAATAAAAGCTCATCTGAGATGAGTACAGGGAGCAGCTCTTTGAATTTGTTCAATGGAAAACAAGCTCACCTGAGAGGAGTACAGGCAGCTGCTCTTTGTGTTCAATATAATAGAGTAGAATAGAAGTGCTCCTGAGATATGTACAGGGAGCAGCTCTTTGACTGTGTTCAATAGAACATAGTTGAATAGAAGCTCACCTGAAAGGAGTACAGGCAGCAGCTCTTTGTGTTCAATAGAATAGAGTAGAATAGAAGCTCTCCTGATATATGTACAGGGAGCAGCTCCTAGACTGTGTTCCATAGAAAAGAGTAGAATAGAAGCCCACCTGAGAGGAGCACAGGCAGCAGCTCTTTGACTGTGTTCAATAGAAAGGATGGGAATAGAAGTTCACCTGAGAGGAGTACAGGGATCAGCTCTTTGTGTTCAATAGAATAGAGTAGAAAAGAAGCTCACCTGAGAGGAGTTCAGCAGCAGCTCTTTGAATATGTTCAATAGAATAGAGTAGAATAGAAGTGCTCCTGAGATATGTACAGGGAGCAGCTCTTTGACTGTGTTCAATAGAACATAGTTGAATAGAAGCTCACCTGAAAGGAGTACAGGTAGCAATTCCTTGTGTTCAATAGAATAGAGTATAATAGAAGCTCACCTGAGATGAGTGCAGGCAGCAGCTCTTTGAATGTGTTCAATAGAAAATAGTTGAATAGAAGCTCACCTGAGATGAGTACAGGCCGCAGCTCTTTGACTGTGTTCAATAGAAAACAGTAGAATAGAAGCTCACTTGAGAGGAGTACATGCAGTAGCGCTTGGTGTTCAATAGAACAGAGTAGAAAATAATCTCACCTGAGATGAGTACACAGAGCAGCTCTTTGACTGTTCAATAGAAAATAGTAGAATAGAAGCTCACCTGAGAGGAGTACAGGCAGCGGCTCCTTGTGTGCAATAGAATAGAGTAGAATAGAAGCTCACCTAAGATGAGTACAAGCAGCAGCCCTTTGAATATGTTCAATATAATAGAGTTGAATAGAAGCTCACCTGAGAGGAGTACAGGCAGCAGCGCTTTGAATATGTTCAATGGAAAATAAGCTCACCTGATAGGAGTACAGGGAGCAGCTCTTTGAATGTGTTCAATAGAATAGAGTAGAATAGAAGCTCACCTGAGAGGAGTACAGGCAGCAGCTCTTTGTGTTCAATAGAATAGAGTAGAATAGAAGCTCACCTGAGATGAGTACAGGGAGCAGCTCTTTGTGTTCAATAGAATAGATTAGAATAGAAGCTCACCTGAGATGAGTACACAGAGCAGCTCTTTGACTGTTCAATAGAAAATAGTAGAATAGAAGCTCACCTGAGAGGAGTGCAAATCAAATCAAATCAAATTTTATTTGTCACATACACATGGTTAGCAGATGTTAATGCGAGTGTAGCGAAATGCTTGTGCTTCTAGTTCCGACAATGCAGTGATAACCAACAAGTAATCTAACTAACAATTCTAAAACTACTGTCTTATACACAGTGTTAGGGGATAAAGAATATGTACATAAGGATATATGAGTGAGTGATGGTACAGAGCAGCATACAGTAGATGGTATCGAGTACAGTATATACATATGAGATGAGTATGTAGACAAAGTAAACAAAGTGGCATAGTTAAAGTGGCTAGTGATACATGTATTACATAAGGATGCAGTCGATGATGTAGAGTACAGTATATACGTATGCATATGAGATGAATAATGTAGGGTAAGTAACATTATATAAGGTAGCATTGTTTAAAGTGGCTAGTGATATATTTACATCATTTCCCATCAATTCCCATTATTAAAGTGGCTGGAGTTGGGTCAGTGTCAATGACAGTGTGTTGGCAGCAGCCACTCAATGGTGGCTGTTTAACAGTCTGATAGCCTTGAGATAGAAGCTGTTTTTCAGTCTCTCAGTCCCAGCTTTGATGCACCTGTACTGACCTCGCCTTCTGGATGATAGCGGGGTGAACAGGCAGTGGTTCGGGTGGTTGATGTCCTTGATGATCTTTATGGCCTTCCTGTAACATCGGGTGGTGTAGGTGTCCTGGAGGGCAAGTTTGCCCCCGGTGATGCGTTGTGCAGACCTCACTACCCTCTGGAGAGCCTTAAGCCCACCTACCAGGCGGTGATACAGCCCGCCAGGATGCTCTCGATTGTGCATCAGTTCGTGAGTGCTTTTGGTGACAAGCCGAATTTCTTCAGCCTCCTGAGGTTGAAGAGGCGCTGCAATAGCGCTTCTTCACGACGCTGTCAGTGTGAGTGGACCAATTCAGTTTGTCTGTGATGTGTATGCCGAGGAACTTAAAACTTGCTACCCTCTCCACTACTGTTCCATCGATGTGGATAGGGGGTGTTCCCTCTGCTGTTTCCTGAAGTCCACAATCATCTCCTTAGTTTTGTTGACGTTGAGTGTGAGGTTATTTTCCTGACACCACACTCCGAGGGCCCTCACCTCCTCCCTGAGGCCGTCTCGTCGTTGTTGGTAATCAAGCCTACCAGCTCCGCAAACTTGATGATTGAGTTGTTGGCCACGCAGTCGTGGGTGAACAGGGAGTACAGGAGAGGGCTCAGAACGCACCCTTGTGGGGCCCCGTGTTGAGGATCAGCGGGGAGGAGATGTTGTTGCCTACCCTCACCACCTGGGGGCGGCCCGTCAGGAAGTCCAGTACCCAGTTGCACAGGGGCGGGGTCGAGACCCAGGGTCTCGAGCTTGATGACGAGCTTGGAGGGTACTATGGTGTTGAATGCCGAGCTGTAGTCGATGAACAGCATTCTCACATAGGTATTCCTCTTGTCCAGGTGGGTTAGGGCAGTGTGCAGTGTGGTTGAGATTGCATCGTCTGTGGACCTATTTGGGCGGTAAGCAAATTGGAGTGGGTCTAGGGTGTCAGGTAGGGTGGAGGTGATATGGTCCTGACTAGTCTCTCAAAGCACTTCATGATGACGGAAGTGAGTGCTACGGGGCGGTAGTCGTTTAGCTCAGTTACCTTAGCTTTCTTGGGAACAGGAACAATGGTGGCCCTCTTGAAGCATGTGGGAACAGCAGACTGGTATAGGGATTGATTGAATATGTCCGTAAACACACCGGCCAGCTGGTCTGCGCATGCTCTGAGGGCGCGGCTGGGATGCCGTCTGGGCCTGCAGATGCGAGGGTTAACACGTTTAAATGTCTTACTCACCTCGGCTGCAGTGAAGGAGAGACCACATGTTTTCGTGGCAGGCCGTGTCAGTGGCACTGTATTGTCCTCAAAGCGGGCAAAAAGTTATTTAGTCTGCCTGGGAGCAAGACATCCTGGTCCGTGACTGGGCTGGGTTTCTTCTTGTAGTCCGTGATTGACTGTAGACCCTGCCACATGCCTCTTGTGTCTGAGCCATTGAATTGAGATTCCACTTTGTCCCTGTACTGACGCTTAGCTTGTTTAATAGCCTTGCGGAGGGAATAGCGCATTGTTTATATTCGACATGTTACCAGACACCTTGCCCTGATTAAAAGCAGTGGTTCGCGCTTTCAGTTTCACGCGAATGCTGCCATCAATCCACGGTTTCTGGTTTGGGAATGTTTTTATGCTATGGGAACGACAGAGCACGTTCTAATGAACTGTTCAATCAGCGATTCGTCAATATTTTCATCTGTAGAATAGAAACATGTCCCAGTCACGTGATGGAAGCAGTCTTGGAGTGTGGAGTCAGCTTGGTCTGACCAGCGTTGGACAGACCTCAGCGTGGGAGCCTCTTGTTTAAGTTTCTGCCTGTAGGCAGGGATCAACAAAATGGAGTCAGCTTTTCCGAAGGGGCGGGGCAGGGCCTTAAGAGTTAGAGTAACAATGATCCAGGTTTTACCACCCCAGCCCGATATGCTGATAAAATTTAGGGAGTCTTGTTTTCAGATTAGCTTTGTTAAAATCCCCAGCTACAATGAATGCAGCCTCCGGATAAATGGTTTCCAGTTTGCAAAGAGTTAAATAAAGTTCGTTCAGAGCCATCGATGTGTCTGCTTGGGGGATATATACGGCTGTGATTATAATCGAAGAGAATTCTCTTGGAAGATAATGCGGTCTACATTTGATTGTGAGGAATTCTAAATCAGGTGAACAGAAGGATTTGAGTTCCTGTATGTTTCCTTCATCACACCATGTCTTGTTAGTCATGAGGCATACGCCCGCCGCTCTTCTTACCAGAAAGATGTTTGTTTCTGTCGGCGCGATGCGTGGAGAAACCCGTTGGCTGCACCGCATCGGATAGCGTCTTCCCAGTAAGCCATGTTTCCGTGAAGCAGAGAACATTGCAGTCTCTGATGTCCCTCTGGAATGCTACCCTTGCTCGGATTTCATCAACCTTGTTGTCAAGAGACTGGACATTGGCAAGAAGAATGCTCGGGAGTGGTGCGTGATGTGCCCTTGTCCGGAGTCTGACCAGAAGACCGCACGTTTCCCTCTTTTTTCGTTTTCTTGGGTCGCTGCAATCCATTCCGTTGTCCTGTTTGTAAGCAGAACACAGGATCCGCGTCGCGGAAAACATATTCTTGGTCGTACTGATGGTGAGTTACGCTGATCTTATATTCAGTAGTTCTTCTCGACTGTATGTAATGAAACCTAAGATGACCTGGGGTACTAATGTAAGAAATAACACGTAAAAACAAAAACTGCATAGTTTCCTGAGAGGAGGTGCCATCTCTGTCGGCCATCTCGGCCATCTCTGCAGGCAGCAGCTCTTTGAATGTGTTCAATAGAAAAGAGTAGAAAAGAAGCTCACCTGAGAGGAGTTCAGGCAGCAGCTCTTTGTGTTCAATAGAATAGAGTAGAATATAAGCTCACCTGAGAGGAGTACAGGCAGCAGCTCTTTGTGTTCAATAGAATAGAGTACAATAGAAGCTCACCTGAGATGAGTACAGGGAGCAGCTCTTTGAATGTGTTCAATAGAAAATAAGCTCACCTGTGATGAGTACAGGGAGCAGCTATTTGACTGTGTTCAATAGAAGAGTAGAATATAAGCTCACCTGAGATGAGTACAGGCAGCAGCTCTTTGAATGTGTTCAATAGAAGAGTAGAATAGAAGCTCACCTGAGATGAGTACAGGCAGCAGCTCTTTGAATGTGTTCAATAGAAGAGTAGAATAGAAGCTCACCTGAGATGAGTACAGGCAGCAGCTCTTTGAATGTGTTCAGCGGAAGAGTAGAATAGAGGCTCACCTGATATGAGTACAGGCAGCAGCTCTTTGAATGTGTTCAGCGGAAGAGTAGAATAGAGGCTCACCTGAGATGAGTACAGGCAGCAGCTCTTTGACTGTGTTCATGGAGTTGACCAGCATCACACGGTGTTCCTGGTGGGTCAGCTCCTGCTGTCGCTCGTCAATCATCTTTGCCATCTTTGTCATCCCTGGACAGGAACAACAACAAAGGATCGGTTATATAACGTGTTTCTCTCGCGTAATTTCCACTTCCTGTCAACATGCCATCCATGCAGAGAACTTCAAGTCAACATCAGGTCATCATGTCAGGAGCATAGGGTGTTGAGGTGGGATTGATGCAGGATCAGCTTGTGTTTTTCCCTCTACCTGTTTGTCTGTATACATTTTAAAATGCAAAATACAATTTAAAAAGTAATGTCAAACATTTATGGATAAAGCATATATTATTGTTATTATGCATTATATCATCTCAGTAGCCAGGTATTGGTAACTAAAGTATGTGGTTTTGACATGTGGTTGTAACACCTATGCACATGTAACTATGAAGGGACTGACCTGGACCCAGGTTCTTTGTGTATGTGATCAGGTCCTCCATAGATTCCACCACCTCTGCTACGGTTAGGTACTCCAGGATACCTTTGCAGACGCGAATGATTTTACGAACCTGCAATTGATCAGAACAACACGAAACAGGATCAATAATCTACATTGTCTTGGTAACCCAGTTTGGTGTGGAAATTAGATTTGGAAATCTGATTTGAAGTCAGATTCAACTTTTTAGACTAGTGTTTCAAGCGAGACCTTTCATTCTTGGACTCTAAACTCCATCTTCATTGACTAAAGACTTCTTATTGTGATGTGTGAATCACAGCTGAAGGTGATTCTTTCAGAGTGATTATGCTAACGTCATATTACATAAACGCTATCTTGGAATTAAATGTCCAAGACAGATTTCCCCTCAGGACAATAAAGTAAACCCTAATTATTTGTTGGTACAGTATTTTGTCTAGCTATTTAGACTGGATATTAATGCTGTGCTACTGACATTCCTGTCTCTTTGTCCTGCTCATTCAGCTCCAGACCAGCTGTCTGTGTGTGTGTGTGTGTGTGTGTGTGGTTACTGTACAGCTCTACTCATCTAGTCCCAGTGCTGGTTTATGAACAACTTACCTGGCTCAGTCCCAAAATGCACCCCATTCTATGTCTCTACACTGTATTGTGCTACTGTCCCTGAGTCCAGCCGCATGAACAGATAAAACAGCTTGTCTGTGCTGACTGCCGAGTCGCCCTGGCCGCTGCTACCGCCTGATGAGAGCTGATGGCTGGTGATTTTAACCCCCGGGGGGAGAGGATGGATGGGGTTGGATGGATGGTACGGCTACCTGGTTTAAGACACTAGCTCTAGCCTTCTGAGCTGTGCTGAGCTGTGCTGTGTTGTAATAACACACATTCGTCCCGGAATACATTTTGAGCATGGCCAAGGATGGGCGGCAGGTTATGCCTGTGTGTAATTAATGGGGTTTAGAAGAAGTTCAGTTTCAGGGTGAGATTAAACTGCTCCCAGAACCTATGGTGCTGTACTTGACGGTACCTCAGCCTCGTCGAAGGTCAGCAGCAGGTCCGATGTGCCAGAGAGGATGCCCCGGGAGCCGTCGATGAGGTAATCTCGAGCGGGGACGGAGTAAGGGTCTGCTTTCAACATAGATGCTGCCTGCACCAGCTTGGTGCATGCAGTCTCCACCCTGAGAGAGAGAAAGAGGAACAGTGGAAAACAATATCACTTAACAATAATGTAACATAGATCATTTAGGGTCTCCAAAAGCCACTAGGGCACCAGGGCAGTAGGGCCAATCTCCTGTTGTTAAAAGTGATCATGGATAGAAGTGTCTATACATAGCAGCAGTGTGTCTAGGTGGAACTACTGACTTGACGACAAAGGAAAACAAAACGCTCTTTCATGTTTTAAACACAACTACTTTCTCATGTTCTAAATCAGTATACCGCCTCCAGTCATATATTGCAAGGCAAGCAGATGAAGTCCATTGTCAATATGAAGAGCTTCTATTAGTCTCACAATATATCTCACACTATAGCATCCCTGAGCAGGTTTCATGAAAATGGCACCGGGTGTGTACTGCTGCTGCAGAGGAGATGCAGTATATTTAAGAAACCTTTTAGTTAGCGAAACACAGGCAGGCTCGATATCATAGCCCAAGCCTCATATGTGCCGTATATCATCGAACCTCCAACCCCACAGTACGATGCACAGAAACAGGCAACAAGCCAAAGACAGACATGTTCCAATTCCCACAGAATCCCGACTTCGTACTAAAGCCTGCGGGCCAAACACTCTTCTCCTATGTTTAATAGGGAACTGGGAACTAGCATTATTCGTCCCCCCCACAGTGCTGGAAGGCAAGGCACTGTGTTTGCAGGAAGGGCCAGACTAGAGAAGTTCAGTTTGAGTTTCCATTATAGCTGAGGCAGAATTGCCGCTGGTCTCTTAAAGCCTGTGGTAACTGGTAATGTATGTGCATATTAAAACAGGAAGAGTGCTGGGAAGTGACACTTGCATGCTGGCGGTGTCTGTGTGTAGTTTGTAGTGTAGGCAACGCCATGGCCATGTGTTCGATTCCCACTGGGGTCACATATAAAATGTATGCACTCAACTGTAAGTCACTTTAGATCAAAGCATATATTATGTATTATTAATGCATTGACACTGAACAAAAATTTCAACGCAACATGCATCAATTTCAACAGATTTACTGAGTTACAGTTCATATAAGGAAATCAGTAAATTGATTAGGTCCTAATCTATGGATTTCACAGGACTGGGCATAGGCCCACCCACTTGGGAGACAAGCCCACCCACTAGGAGCCAGGCCCAGCCAATTGCAATGAGTTTTTCACCACAAAAGGGCTTTATTACAGACATAAATACTCCTCAGTTTCATCAGCTGTCAGGGTGGCTGGTCTCAGACAATCCTGAAGGTGAAGAAGCCGGATGTGGAGGTCCTGGGCTGGCGTGGTTAAACATGATCTGCATTTGTGAGGTCGGTTGGACGTACTGCCGGCTTATGGTAGAGAAATTAACATTCAATTCTCTGGCAACAGCTCTCGTGGACATTCCTGCAGTCAGCATGCCAATTGCACGCTCCCTTAAAACATGGCATTGTGTTGTGTGACAAAAGCACATTTAAGAGCAGCCTTTTATTGTCCGCAGCACAAGGGGAATCTGTGTAATGATCATGCTGTTTAATCAGTTCCTTGATATTCCACACCTGTCAGGTGGATGGATTATCTTGGCAAAGGAAAAAATGCTTGAAATTTGTGCACAAAATTTGAGAGAAATAAGCTTTTTGTGTGTATGGAACATTTCTGTGATCTTTTATTTCAGCTCATGAATGATGGGACCAACACTTTACATGTTGTGTTTATATTTTTACAGTATAATATTATGTATGTTACGTTAGTGCAGCCAGCACTGTCCTTCAGCAGCCAACCCCATGCTATGCTACATTACTGGACCAGACCAGGATCAATGCACACGCTAATTATAGTGAAGGAGATATATATAGTTAAGGAGACACATTCCAGCATTTGTATCTGATGGATGAAGACATGGTGACGATGAGACTTCAAGGTGCCAAATGGGTTCAGGGCGCCTCCGTGACCTCTATGACCTACGCCTGCCAATTGCTTTTCATACGTGAACTTGTTGGGCGTCCCGTGACCCCACCGTGACCCAGTCAGCCCCTATTGTATTACTGAGTTATAGACGGAGGTGACGGGGGCGAGGGTGTAAAGGCTAAGAAGGGATCGCCGAGTCACAGCAAAGCAGCTGGGCTATAGATTATTGCTAGATCGAGTGGAGTAGGAAGAGATCTCAGGAGGAGGAAAGATTCATATCCTTCTTGATTAATTTATTCAGGGAGTGACTTATCGTTAGATTACTGTTTAAAATGATTAAAAGGTAATATAGGCTTTGGTCGAGGTTGTGCCAGAGCAGCTGTCCAGGAAGGAAGACCATATAGAAACACAACTAACAGTGTTCCTTCCTGCTTCACTAGAGTCCCTCCATGGGAAAATAGTAGCCTATGAGGCAGCCAGCAACTCACTAGCAGTAGCAGGCAGCACCCCAGCACAGTGTTTATAATACACCATGGAAGCACAGGACTGACTTACTGAGGCGCCACTACCAGCCCCCTAACCCTAAGGGCCCTGGTCAAAGGTGCACTATATAGGGAGTAGGGTGCCATTTGGGACACAATCTAAGACAGTATTTATAATAGACCAGGGAGGGCAGGGCTGTGACTCTGAGGCACTTAACATGCCATCTCTGACCTTTGCGTGCTGGCCTGGTTGCAAGCAGCCATTACTGTCTGCAGCAGATAGCAGAGAGGGAGAGAACAGGACAAAGAGAGAGTACAGAAGTTCATACTCATCATCGTTAACTAATGACTAAATTGGATAGATTGGTAAATAATAAATAAGGTGAAAAAGTTTGAGGGCTGAGAATCGAGGAGAGTTGTTCTTTGTGTACTTACTTGATGAAAGCTGGAGGCATATCTCTCTTCATTATCTGGTCCTCCGTAGTCTGGACAGTGTCTTTCCCCACCTAGAACAGAAACACAGGGAGAGCACATTACCACATGCTGTAGTTTCCTGGACACTCCTATAGACTAAGTAATCACTTTTATATTAGTTAATAATGGAGTGTCTTCATTGAGCATCTGGGTCCGATAAACCCAGAACCTTTGATCTTCCTTGTTGTCTTTAATCATGTATTGTCACATCTTGTTAGTCAACGATGATATAAACAATTGTCTCAACAAGCAGGTCACTGGAGGAGAGCCAGGGCAACACACACACACAAAGTAATGTGTAAAACAGCTGAATGCCTCTTCTCTCTCACACATGGCTACTATGACTCATTTCTCCCAGTATGACCTCACACAAGGAATGATCAAAACCATTCATAGAAGACAGAGGAAAATCTATTTGTCAATTACAGAGAGGAGTAGTTTCTTATTGCATATGTTCAAACCGACGGACAGGGAGGGAATGCCTCCGTGTCAGTTATTGTCTATTAGTCTCTCCCCGACCCGATAGACAACTGAGCCCTGAGCTTCGAGCTCGCTCTGCAAGCGAGGCTGTCTGATTCCGTCTCTCACTTCAACTTGATACTACGACCACAACTTCATCAGCTACACTGGTGTATCTAAAAGTAAGGAATTTTGGGAACTTTGATACAAAGGGAAATTATAATGAAGCTGCATAATAAACTTAACAAAATGATGTTCTACAATTTGTAGTATGTTCATGAGTATTTCCTGACCACGTCAATAGCCTATGGGGCTACAACTAGTAGGGTTGTTTCAGGCCAGGTCACAAAGTCCACACAAAAAAATCCTGAACCTGGTTATTAGGAATGGGACATTAGTGGTGAGGTGGTGAGACTCTACTCTTCACTGCTCCACCAGTTCATCACAGTCAGTGGCCATTCTTTCCAGGAAGCTGACGTCATGGAGTCTGCATGGGGCAGAGCCAGAAGCACATTAATGTCTTCTCATTGGTCCAGTGGGACTGTGGAAGTAGAGCGTCCAACACCACCGCTCGTCAATTAAACACAAAGGTTGATGCCAGGCTAAAAGTGGAGGGAGGCTGAGAGAGAATGGGCCCCAGGACTCTTCCAGGTCATGTCATAAAGTTACAAACAAAAAACTCCTGACCCTAGTAGTTATTAGGAATGTGAGGTGAAAGCTCAAGGATGCTTCAACAGTAACCAGCTCAGCTCGAGACCGTGAGCAGCACAGCCATTCCAGAAAGCTGATGTACTATAGTGTGGTCGAGTTGGACCGAAGCACATTGGTTTCATCGGTCAATTGGAAGTAAGTTACTGAACAGGACTCTCTCCTGCCCTTTAGTTCAAATCCACTCAGTTGGTTTGTGTGTCCTACATCTAAAAAGGACTCTCCCCTGTTCCCCTAACCTTTAGTTGAACGGCCCTGTAACTATCCTGGGACACTGGATAGTTGTTTTTATGCTAGCTGCCACCTCACAGAGAGAGCTGAGCAGTTACTTTAGTTTTAGCCTGGCAGCAATCTTTGTTTAATTTATAAATGCTCAGTGGACAAAAGTTACAGTACCAGTATAGGGCTGCGCCAAATATTGCAATTTGATCAAATCAAATCTTATTGGCCACATACAAATGGTTAGCAGATGTTAATTAATGCAAATGTAGCGAAATGCTTGTGCTTCTAGTTCCGACTGTGCAGTAATATCTAACGAGTTATCTAACAAATTCAAAATGACTACCTTATACACAGTAAAGAGATGAGGGATAGGTAAGTATAGATATATGGATGAGCGATGGCCGTGCGGCATAGGCAAGATGCAGTAGGTGGTATAGAATACAGTATATACAAATATGAGATGAGTAATGTAGGATATGTAGACATTATTAAAGTGGCAGTATTTAAAGTAAGTAAGTAAGATACCTTTATTACATCAATTTATTAAAGTGGCCAGAGATTTGAGTCTGTGTGTTGCCAGCAGCCACTCTATGTCAGTGATGGCTGTTTAACAGTCTGATGGCCTTTAGATAGAAGCTGTTTTTTTCAGTCTCCCGGTCCCTGCTTTGATGCACCCGTACTGATCTCGCCTTCTGGATGGAAACGGGGTGAACAGTCAGTGGCTTGGGTGGTTGTTGTCCTTGATGATCTTTTTGGCCTTCCTGTGACATCGGTGCTGTAGGTGTCCTGGAAGGCAGGTAGTTTGCCCCCAGTATTGCGTTATGCTGAAGGATAAGGGTGTCCAGACCCCAATGGAATCTTTCAGAGTGCTAAACCCTGACACATGGCCAGAAGACCAGGCCAGCCTTCTCACCTTTGGCGATGATGGTGTGGCAGACCTGATGAGGCATTCAAGGAGCCTCTAGAGAATATTGTCTGTGAGTATAACATAACTGATATTGCAGGCGAAAGCCTAAGAAAAATCCAATCAGGAAGTGACTCATGTTTTGAAACCGTTGTCTTCCTATGTACCCCTATTGGCCACTGAAAGGGATATCAACCAGATTCCTTTTCTACGTATTCCCTAAGGTGTCTACAGCATTGTGACATAGTTTCACGCCTTTATGTTGAAGAATGAGCGTAAACGACTACATTGCGCAAGTGGCCAGGTGAGTGCTCTCAGAGTGATTCTTGCGTAAAAAACAGAGGGAGTCATTTTTCCTCTCTCTCCTACTGAAAAGCCAATTGTCCCGGTTGATATATTATCGAATAGATATTTGAAAAACACCTTGAGGATTGATTATAAAAAACATTTGCCATGTTTCTGTCGATATTATGGATCTAATTTTGAGGTTTTTTCCGACGTTGTCAATTTCCGGTGGATTTCTCAACAAAACGTGGACAAGAAACGGATGTATTTCGGCTATAAAAATAATCTTTATGGAACAAAAGGAACATTTGCTGTCTAACTAGGAGTCTCGTGAGTGAAAACATCCGAAGCTCATCAAAGGTAAACGATTTAATTTGATTGCATTTCTGATTTTCGTGACCAAGCTTCCTGCTGCTAGCTGGACATAATGCTATGCTAGGCTATCGATAAACTAACACAAACGCTTGTCTTGCTTTGGCTGTAAAGCATAATTTCAAAATCTAAGATGACAGGGTGATTAACAAAAGGCTAAGCTGTGTTTCACTAAGACGGTCTTACAGTAGCAACACTCTAAGGTAGCACCATAGTGTAGCCGGAGGACAGCTAGCTTCCATCCTCCTCTGGGTACATTGACTTCAATACTAAGCCTAGGAGGGAATAGGCAACATACCCGTTTCCTGAACCACAACACACACAGACCTTCAGGTCTGAGGTAGGCTACTCTTTGAATATAACTTTTCTAAAGTGCAAAAAGAGCAGTGGTGGTTATGTAATGGTTGGAAATTCTTCATTTCAAGAGAGGGGTTCTGCCCGCACACTGCAAAATAAATGATATTCAGACTAAGTCATTCGACTGACCCAGACGGTCATTGTGGCAGTATGATGTCACACCAAACAACCTGATGTCAAGCAGGCCTACTAGCTAGCCAGGGCCCTATTTCCAACTGCCAATAGAACAGAACAGACCAGTGCAGTGATGTGAGGACTAAACCCTTGCATTGTGAATGAGCTAGATAAAGTGGCCGGGCCGAGGGAACAGACAAGGCCTTGTTGACATGCACTCACAGAGAAGACAGAGAGAAGAAATGCCACTCTCAAAGCCTGGAGGACTGAGGCAGTGACACAGAGAGAAAGACACAGCCTGGTTTTCAGAGGGGGCGCTAGCGCCAGATGCTAGGCTGGTTCTTTATATGGTAACATTCTATTAGGCCTAAGTAAGTGTCCTCATTGACATCTAGAAGAATCGCTCGCTCTGAACGTGTTATAGAAGGAACGTATTTGCCATTAACTGTGTAATAGCAAAAGGATGTAGTATCCAAACATGTTCCTAATCACAGGAAGCATGTGTGACACGTGAAGCGAAGAAGCAAAGAGATTCATTTTCTGTAACAATCTGCAGAGGCTTTAGCACTAACAGCTCCTCATTAGGGCGACCATGAGGTAGTCAGGTGAAGGTGATCCGTTTGGCTTTTCCTTTCTTTACTAAAATATGCCTCTTAAATAGGAAAGCAAAGTTAAGTAAAGTTAAGAAATAACTGAAACGTTTTGTTGGCAACTTCACATTAGGGCAAATACTAAATCGAGAAATAGAGAAACAATGCGACCATGGACCAAGTACTGTAGCTGGCGATTCGACTGAAGTGAGTTTAGAGACACTACTAACAGAAATTTGCACTGGCAATGAGAAACTGTCTAAGCGGATTAAGAAAATATCCGATGATGTAAAGAAAATAAAGAAATCAAGGTGGGAATCCCTGATATGACTGAACTAGGCAAAAAAGGAGGCCGAAATTGTCTTAACCCTGGAGAAAAACGCGCAAGAAAATCGCCAGAAAACCATGGCTAAACAAAAATACATAATTACAGGCTTACTAAAGATTAAACGGGACGGAGGACTTCAGTCGTTGTTCAAATCTTCATTTCGTAGGTTTCCCCGAATGCTGTGGAACAACTGGAATGGAAGAATTACTGGAAAAGGTAATACTATAACTACTGGGCCAGGAGAACTTCACAAGGGCTCCCACAATCGAACGAGCACATCAAACAAGCGGACCGTGAGGGGCCACGAGCAGCAAACCAAGGGGCATCATCGCAAAGTTCCTTAGCTATAGGGACAAAAATAAAGTTCTAAGACTGGCCATCAATGCCCCCCAAAAAAGGAGTCGGACCTTTGATGTATGAGGGCCATCGGATCTAGCTACATCAACACTGACATGAGCAGAAATCTCCACATGAAACAGAGAGAACCCCGCACAACTACGGGTTAAATGGAAGGAAAGAGACATAACACTAAAATCAGCAAAAGAAGCTACCCGATTCCTGGATAACCTGGACAAGGAAAACAGTGGAAATGGCATTGGATGAACTGTATAGACTTACAGGACAGCCTTCCAACCGACGATGTACGACAGATGGGGCATGGGCCTATTAAACCGTTTAGGCTACTGAATTTAGGTGAACGATGGACTATTACAGTACACCCCACCACATCAAAATAAACAAAAGAGGAAGGTATGTGCTGTTAATGGCTTCTCCTGGGGCGGCAGTTAGCCCTGCGATTAAGAGCATTGGGCCATTAACCGACAGTTTCCCCGAACCGACTAGGTGAAAAATCTGTCTGTGCCCTTGAGCAAGGCACCTAACCCTAATCACTCCTGTATAAGCTTCTTTGGATAAGAGCGTCTGCTAAATGACTAAAATGTTAAAATCACACGCCTATTGAAAAGACAATTACAGCACCACTTAGGTGATCTGTCCAAATGAATAACACTTTAATGACTATTGCCCATGCAGCCTAAATGACAACTCATTAATTGGCAGGCTATAGCCATGATCTGTTTTGTTTAAGAAACGAACTGACAAGGGAAGCTTGCTATGATCTGGACAATTATTTTTGAATGCTCCCCAGCCGACAGGCTATAAAGGCCTGAGTAAACGGGAAGAATTTAAATGTCCCACGTGAAAAAAAGACTGGGAGAGATCAAATGTTTTACAGCCTAAGACGCTGAAATTGTAAACACACTGCACTTTTATTTCTGTTGCTGGCTCTATTTAATTTTGCCCAATTAAGGCATGATATAAGGGAAATTGATATATGAATTAAAAATGTGTTACCACTTTGGGCAACACGATAGGGGGGTGGGTGCACATGACCAAAATAATGTTTACACACCCGCTCGTCGAAAATCTCATTCCAAAATCATGGGCATTAATATGGAGCTGGTCCCCTCTTTTTATTTTTTTATTTCACATTTATTTAACTTCTTAAGGTATAGGGGGCAGCATTTTCACTTTTGGATAAATAGCATGCCCAATTTCAACTTCCTGCTACTCATGCCAAGAATATAAGATATGCATATTATTAGTAGATTTGGATAGAAAACACTCTGAAGTTTCTAAAACTGTTTGAATCATGTCTGTGAGTATAACATAACTTATGTAGCAGGCAAAAACCCTGAGGACTAACCATTCAGATTTTTTTTTTTAGGTCTCATTGGGAAACGATATTTCTTAAGAACTTGTTTTCAGTTCCTACCGCTTACACTGGATGTCACCAGTCTTTGGAATTTGGTTGAGGTTATTCATTTGTGCAATGAAGTACGGCCATCTAGGAACTGCGTAACACTGTTGAGAGTTGCGCAAGACTTCAAAAGTAGCTTGGTTTTTGTCTTCCTGTATTGAACACAAATAGACCCGTCTTCAATTTGATCGATTATTAACGTTTAAAAATACCTAAAGTTGTATTACAAAAGTAGTTTGAAATGTTTTGGCAAAGTTTACAGGCAACTTTTGAAATATTTTGTAGTGACGTTGCGCAATTTGGAAGCTGTTCTTTTCTGGATCAAACGCGCCAAATAAATTGACATTTTGGATATATATGGACGGAATTAATCGAACAAAAGGTCCAATTGTGATGTTTATGGGACATATTGGAGTGCCAACAGAAGAAGCTCGTCAACGGTAAGGCATGTTTTATATTTTATTTCCGCGTTTTGTGTAGCGCCTGCAGGGTTGAAATATGCTACCCTCTTTGTTTACTGTTGGATTTAGTATCTTACATGTGTGATTTAATGAAAGTTTGATTTTTATATCATTTTATTTGAATTTTCCCTGGCTTTTGGCCAAGTGGGACGCAAGCGTCCCCTATAACCATAAGAAGTTAACCAGGTAGGCTAGTTGAGAACATGTTCTTATTTACAACTGCGACCTAGCCAAGATAAAGAAAAGCAGTTCGACACATACAACAACACAGAGTTACACATGGAATAAACAAACATACAATCAATAATACAGTAGAAAAAGTTGATATACAGTGTGTGCAAATATGGTAAGATAAGAGAGGTAAGGCTATAAATAGGCCATGATGGCAAAGTAATTACAATATACCAATTAAAGTATACCTAATATACCAATTAGGTTGCAGTTGCAAATGAGAACTTGTTCTCAACTAGCCTACCTGGTTAAATAAAGGTGAAATAAAATAAATAAATAAAAGAGTGATAGATAGATGTGCAGAAGATGAATGTATGGGGATGAGGTAGTTTAATGGCCTATTAACAGATGGGCTATGTGCAGTGATCTGTGAGCTGCTCTGACAGCTGGTGCTTAAAGCTAGTGAGGGAGATATGAGTCTCCAGCTTCAGTGATTTTTGCGGTTCGTTCCAGCCATTGGCAGCAGAGAACTGGAAGGATAGGCGGCCAAAGGAGGAATTGGCTTTGGGGGTGACCAGTGAGATATGGGTGGGTGCTACGGGTGGGTGCTTCTATGGTGTCCAGTGAGCTGAGATAAGGCGGAGCTTTACCTAGCAAAGACTTGTAGATGACCTGGAGCCAGTGGGTTTGGCGACG